>NC_069503.1:579809373-580410765 GCF_027579735.1 Bombina bombina | reverse complement strand
TTCTATTATCTAATTTGCTTCATTCTCTTGATATTCTTTCCTGAAAAGCATATCTAGATAGGCTCAGTAGCTTCTGATTGGTGGCTGCGCATAGATGCCTCATGTGATTGGCTCACTCATGTGTATTGCTATTTCTTTAACAAAAGATATCTAAAGAATGAAGCAAATTAGATAATAGAAGTAAATAGGAATGTTGTTTAAAATTGTGTTCTCTACTGAATCATGAAAGATTTTTTTTTGGGTTTAATGTCCCTTTAACTTCCTTCCTCATGACCTCAAACACCCCAAACTTTTTGCCCTTATGCAGCGTCCTGATTACCTTCTGCTTCAAATGACAGAGTGAGAGAAACCAACCTAGCTCATGAAACTTTCCAAATGAATAAGAATCTATTTATTATTAACTATAGCATACCAAGAAGGTATTAAGTATAAAAACAGGATAATAAATTGGGTGGTGAAAACCCAGTAAACATTCAGGAGGTCAGACAGCCAGATAATACAATCAGTAACAGAATGGGGGCAGAATAGAAGAGATGGGTACGCTGGAAATGAGGGAACTGAAGGTTTAGGAACAACGTATTATGTGAAAATAGAACCAGATTATCTGAGAGATGAATCTGTTTACAGCAATTAAAAACAGATCAGGGATTACTGAGCCAAGCTTGTCCTGAGTACCGGATTTGACTGTTATCCATTTATAAAATGGGCATTGGGACTTTATAGGGAAAATAATGTACCAGTGCTAGCATTTTTCTGGATACAGAAATTCATTTTTTGCAGCTAAACCATGTCTTCTATTGAGCAGGTGACTTTGAGGCTGCTTTGGACCTTGGCATTACCTTTTTTTAATCATCTTACTATACAAGTTCAAATTATTACTTTACCTATTCTGCTTGCCTGAGGTTTTCCTATTGGTTTATGTTTTGTACTTAAAGGGTCTAGTATAAATTAAACTTTCATTATTCAGATAGGACTTTTCATTTTAATCAACTTTCCAATTTACTTTTATCATCAAATTTGCTTTTTTTCTTTTGGTATTCTTAGTTTAAACTAAACCTAGGTAGGCTCATATGCTAATTTCTAAGCCTTTGAGGACTGCTTCTTATCACATGCTTTTTAAATCTCTTTTCAACACAAAGAGACAGAAAGTACACGTGTGCCATATAGATAACACTGTGTTCAGGCACAGGGGGTTATTTAAGATTTAGCACAAAACAATGCTAAATTTAAGACAATAGATAATAAACAGTCACAGTCATGTGATCAGGGGGCTGGAAGAAGATACACGTTCTAGATACAAGGTAATTACAGAGGTAAAAAGTATATTAATATACGGCTTCACAGGGAAATATTATCACACTTTCTCCTCCCTACTCCTACCCATCTCACTCAGCTTTTTAACGAGGTATCAGAAATTAACCCTTTCCCCCAATCAATGCTAGAAGCACAAGTTGCAGTACTACCGAAACCAGGCAAACCCCCCACCACACCTGCCAATTTCCGCCCAATATCCCTTTTAAACACAGATATCAAGTTATACGCCAAGGTACTTGCCACCCGTATTAATAATATACTGCCGCCAATCGTACACATTAACCAAGCTGGATTCACCCCCTTAGAGAAACCAAAGACAACACCACCAAAATCCTTCTTCTAATGGAATACGCTGCCACCAATAGCATACCCTCTCTAATTTCTATGGATGCGGAGAAAGCCTTTGATAGGCTGGATTGGCTTTTTTTACGGACGACACTAAAACAATTTGGCTTCGAACAATCGTTCATAGGAAAAATATTCTCCCTCTACAACCACCCCAGGCAAAAATCAAACTAAATGATACACTCTCCCAACCATTCGACATTACAAACGGTACACGGCAGGGATGCCCTCTTTCCCTATTTTGTTTGTCCTCACCATGGAAGTCCTTGCCTCCTACATCAGGCACAATGAGGCTATACATGGAATCAAAATAGCCCAACAAGAATACAAAGTCACTCTGTACGCTGACGATCTCTTTCTTACCATCACACAACCCGAATTGTCACTTCGATCCCTAATGCAAACCCTTCACACTTACGGCGCCTTCTCTAACTTCAAAATCAACATTACAAAATCAGAATTACTGCCCATAGGGCTACACGCGGCCGACCTAGATGCAATACAATCATTAGCCCACTTTCGCCTCCAACGCCAATCCATCAAGTATCTAGGCGTCCACATATCCCCGCACTTACAGGTCATACTCGACTTAAATTTCAAAGCCATTTTTAACACAACAAATGCTTTACTTAGATCTTGGAGCAACAAGCCTATCTCTTGGCTGGGCAGGATTAATTCAGTGAAAATGACCCTCCTTCCCAAGTTATTATACCTCTTTCAAACCCTACCAATACCCACCCCAAATCCCCTAATTCATAAACTCCAAAAATCTATCATCTCCTACATCTGGCAACATAAGAGACCTCGGATAGCCACTGCCACACTATACCGCCCAAAGAGCTAGGCGGCCTAGGGATCCCAAACTTAATGCAATACAGGCTAGCCTCCTTCTACTCCCGAATTATCCACTGGAGCAGACACTCGGCACACAAAGAATGGATGCTCCTTGAGCACTCACTATCCTCCACCACTCACCTGAGCAGCAAATGCTGGCTACCACCCAATAAACGAAACCTACCAATACACCTCCCAACTATAACCAAAGAGACATTCAAGATGTGGGACTTGCACATTAAACGCCATAACCACGTATCAACAATACCCTCTCCACTAACTCCCCTCTGCGACAATCCCGACCTCCCTGTCAAACTTCTCCCACAAGCAACTCAAACCCTCCATATATCCAGGTGTTTCCCTTGCCACACAATACTCATAAACGGGAAACCCAAGACTCTACCCGAAATCATATCAACCCTAGGGACCACACAATTAAACTGGTTCCAACACCGACAACTTTCAGACTTCATTACTAAACATCCCAAGAGAACCCAACTCACACGCCCTTTAACCAGATTTGAAAGCAGCTGCATTAACGAAACATTGAGCAGAGGCTTCCTTTCATTCACACATCGACTACTCATGCAAACGTATCATCTCTCCCTCCCTTCTTACATACAAAAATGGGAAAAAGAGATCGGCTCCACTCAAACCCATAAAGATTGGCTGAAGATTGTTTCCTATATGACAAAATCTTCATCCTCCATTTATACAATGGAGATGAACGTCAAACTTCTGTACAGATGGTATTATACCCATACCGACTACACGCCATTTCTCCCGAGCTCTCACCGAACTGTTGGAGGGGCTGCAACGACATAGGCACCCCAACGCACATATGGTGGGCATGTCCTGTCGCCCAAGCATACTGGGAATCAATCAAAGTAGAATTTGAATTTTTTTTATCAACAAATCTCGAATTAAACATCTAGTTTTTCCTTTTTAACAAGTTCACTAAAATAAAATGTAAACTAAGACTGGCATTACTAACTATTATGACAAACTCAGCAAAACGGTTGATACCAAAAAACTGGAAAAACCATAGCCTCCCATCAGTTTCAGTTTGGAAAGAAGCGACCTCTCAGTCACTCAAACTAGAAAAACACCACTACAACCGTAATAAACAGACAGATGACTACCATTCCATTTGCTTCCTATGGGAAGAATACCTCAACCAAACACAACTCCCACACACAACATAAGGAACCCTACAATACCTTTTCTCCACATACCTACCTTTACACTCCATTGCCTGTAATTGACAACAGACCTTTCAGCCCCAACCGACCCTCCACCCATCTCCACGACCTAACAACTCTTCTCTTTTCTACCTGCAGGAACCATGCAATCAGACCATACATTATACAGTTAAATACCTAATTAGACACTTTCTTTTATTTAACCAATAGCTATTCTCACCGCTGTTGACCCATAAAGGGTATCTTATTTATGAAAAAAAAAAAAAAAAAAAAAGAGAATTACTTTTCTCTCTTATGTCAGTTAAATTTTCTCTGTTGTTCCCTTGTAATTACAAAATTACAAAAACAAAACAAAAAACTGACGCATATGTACCATTTTGCATATTCTCATGTTTGTATTGGTTATACGTTTTTCAATAAAGCATTTAAAAAAAAAAAAAAAAAAAGTATATTAATATAACTGTGTTGGTTATGCAAAACTGGGGAATGGGTAATAAGGGGATTATCTGTATTTTAAAACAATAACAATTCTATGGTAGACTGTCCCTTTAAAGGGACATGAAACACAAAAATGTTCTTTCATGATTTAGGTAGAACATACAATTTTAAACAACTTTCTAATTTACTTCTATTATCTAATTTGTTTAATTCTCTTTGTATCATTTGATGAATGAGCAGCAATGCACTACTGGTTTCTAAATGAACACATGGGTGAGCCAATGACAATCATTATATATATGCAGCCACCAATCAGCAGCTATAACCTAGGTTATTTGCTACTCCTGATCTTGCCAAGATAAACATTTCAGCAAAGGATAACAAGAGACGGAAGCAAATTAAATAATAGAAGTAAATTGTAAAGTTGTTTAAAAATGTATTCTCTATCTGAATCATGAAAGAAAAAATGTGGGTTGCATGTCCCTTTAACTATGACTTGTTATGGCACAGCTCCAGTTTGTTTGAGCGCTGTGCTGTTATTTTCACTCCTTCAGACCTGGATAGTGTTGCTGCTCTTGTTACTGAATCTTCCTCTATTTTTCATAATAATTATTTTAACTATCTAATGTGGGAATTTTCTGCAAAACAGAATGTAATTACTCCTTTTGTTCCTACTGAGCTTTACCGTGGTCTGAATGCTCTGCTGTGAGGAGGCCTTCTCTCATGTAATAGCTCCCTTCAGTAAGGATTTTTTACTACCTGCTGCAACAGTTTTTTTTTCTGGCTGACAAATCTTCTTACACTACAAATTATGTTTATAAGTTGCTCCCCTTCAGTATCACTAGTCAAATACCCTAGACTCTGTAAATTTGCATTCTCTTGTCTGGTTCCCCATCAACTGTACAGTCTGCCATCTTGGCCTCACAAACTTCTACCTGGCCAACTGCAGAAAGCCCCTATCAAGGTTAGGTCTACCATAAACTGACTACGAAGAGGCCCCTGAAATCCAGACATGGATGTACCAGTACCCACTGCCAATTATTATAAAATTATATTATACCTAGATGTTCAGCTGCACTTATGATGTACATACCCTCAGTATAAGTTCTTCACCATAGTCATTTTAAGTGTTCAAAGGCATTCCACTAAAAAATGTATATTAAAGGTGACAAAAATTAATATTTAGGGGACTATCACCTATGGAAAGTAAATACATCTCTGTTTAATGAAAACTAACTTTGCTTACCCCAGTAGCACTCAACAAGGGGAGTGGATAGAGACCCAAAGTTTGAAACTCTATCTTTTATTGTAGGTATTATACACCTTCACTTCCTGACTTCCTGAATATCATCTTTCTTTTTCTGTCATTCAGGCAAGGTGGACACTAACTCCTCCCCTTAGACACTTTTGCTATGAAGCAAACTTTCATGCTAAATGTAATGGGATCACATCTTGTTTTTAATTTGGGGATTACATAATATGTCATTTATATTAATACAAAGATATATAAATAATAGTTAGCCTGCATATTTTTCTTTCCAAAATGTAGAACCTTACATTTACCAATATTAAATCTCATTTGCCATTTACCAGTCCATTTCTTCAATTTTTATATATTCTCTTGCAAAACAATTATATCCTGCACTGACTTAATAACCTTACACAGCTTTGTATCACATGCAAACTATTTCTATGCTGCTTCTATTACTTTGTAAATGATAGCCAGCCCACTCAGCAGTGTTTACCCTTCTAGACATCCTTAATATTCAATAGCCGCGTTTACCAGGATACTATTTTACAGCAGTTTGATTTTTTATTACGTAATGGGTATTAACTCATATTTTACTAGTGCTTTTTTCAGTTTTTTCAAAAGGCCTTATTTTACATGAAACCCATAATTGTATTTACCTTTATAGGACTGCAAGTGCTTTATGCTTTTTTTCTTTTTGTTTTAATAATCAGTAAAGATGTGCACTTGCAAAAATTCATTTTGGATTAATCATTCATCAGGAACTTTAAAAAAGAAAGAAAAGAATTTAAAGTGAATGTAAATTTTTGTTAAATTCCTCTTGCCTACTAATTCCAAATCTACTCTTTAGTTAAACCGCAATATTTAAAAAAATAATAATAATAATACTTGTCTATATTTGGTAATTCAACTTACCTCCGTTATATTTTTAAACTCCTCCCACCCTGTGCTTCCTGTATTTGCCCTGCATTACGTATAGAGCGGTCCGGCATGCTCATTTACGTAGCTCAGAAGCGTATTCACGAGCATGACTCAATTTGCGCATGCGTTTCCAAGTTTCAGGGCAATATGTGCATGCGTTCCGAAATCCATATGCTATCACCAGCGGCATCTGCTTGCTCCTTAGTTTTGCGCATGCGCGAGTCGTGGACGCACATTGCTTCTGTAACTGTCATCGGGTAGTTCACACATGCGCAGTAACGTCCCATGATGTGTCAGAATAGGGGCTGAACGCCACGGGGTGAAAAACAAGATTTAATGATAGAAGTGTCAATCAAAGCCGAAATGAGGGACAAAATGGCGGGCGGAGTTATCGAGTATAATAATAGAAGGTAAATAACTATATATATCGTTTTCAGGTGCGATTTAGAAAAAATCATGACTTAAAGTACATTTTTTTTATTGCAATGCACACTATGAAGATGAGCAACGAGCTTGACTTTACATGCACTTTAAGATAGATTTCTTACTGGTCTGATTTGGTTTGGATGAATTTGTTAATTACATTTGTGACAAATAACACATTTTTTATTTTAAGTTTTTGTTATGCTGTCTTCTAGGTCCAAGAGTGGCCTTTTCTTCCATAGGCGGCTCTTTAATGTTTATCTTTACAGTATTCTCTTGTATTTGTATAATTGGTTTCTGAGCTATTAGTAGTGCTGGGGCACACAATGTCTCCCCATGTTTTTTTTTCCTTTTATGAAACCTTTATAAAAATTAGCTTGTTAATCATAAAACGTAGGTATACGACATCACTAATATGGATGCTATCTACACAATTGTCTTATATGTTATCTGAAAATCCTCTACCATTTGTTGGTGTCTTGTATACATTTATCAGACAATTGTACTTTTGATGTGTTTGCTTTATACCTAAAATAAAAATAATTTAAAAAGAAAACAAAAATCAAAACAGTCTGAGAAGCTCAGACAATAACTTTAAAATCCCTCTTCTACTTCATGTTCTCCCCCTGAGTATCTTAATTAGTTAAAAAAATGTCAAATTTGGGGCGTGGCTAGGAAACAGCCATGATCGGTCTCAATTTATGAAGCTCCCTATGCAATCCTAACAATCTGCCAGCTACTTTGAAAAATATCTCTCATCCCATCTCATACTTATGATATTTAGCTACTTTACATTTTATTGATCTGAGCTATACAGAGATTACTTTATTTGAACTCCTGGGACCTAGTCTGCTGTGAATCTAGGCTGCGGCCTTCACTTGAGCTCACAACTCCCCCTGGTCAACCGGATCAAGCAGCTCTTCTTCTGCTGTTACTATATCTCAAACTTTTTATCCAGTTATCTAACATACTTCTGCGACATGGAAGACCTTTATTCAGATCGGCACAGACTGATCGATCAGCTGGAATGTAAGATGCAAAATGGATATAACAGCCTACTAATAGCATTATGGAGGAAGCTAATAATGAACCTACTGCAATAGAGGAGATAGACCTACAAATGCACCGCCCTATCTCTCAGCTGAATAGGAGAGCCCACTCCACCAAGACAGTCCCCGTATGCGGTACAGGAGCTCTATGTGAGAAATGTCTACCCTCAAAATCTAATCCAGCCAAGGAGGCAGCAGCCGATCCTCCGGAGCAGAGTACCAGAGAAACACTAAAGCTAGAGGTGACTACATTCCCAGTAAATACCCGGAGAGCGCACACAAAGATCAGGAAAGTGCGGAGCATAGAGCAGTGGATCTGGTCGGAGGTGGATTCCTATATCGGGACCTCGATTAACATGGAGCCCGAATAGCTACTTCCCATCACAGATGCCTCCAACCTACCAGAGATGGATACACAACTACAGCCCTCAGAACACTGTGGAGCACAAGGCAGGTCCTGAACTCTTACCTACCCAGACTGGTTAGAACCTCATGGAGAATAGGAATAGGCTAAAATGCATAGAGCCTGTTAACGGTCGTGCAGTTCTCAATCTCAGTAACATGTTGCAAGATGGTTATATAGTACATGACTATGTGACAAACGCCTGACAGTAGGTTATTTTCAGAAAATATCCTGCAAAGACTTTACCACAGAAATATAACCTTTCATAAGGACTAGAATAACTGACAATGAAGATTTATGGCTGAGTGCCCTGTTTTATTTTGTACCAAGTTGATATTCTTTTTCCTATATAGCTAATTTTCCCTTTTGGTTTTCGAGTCAGTCATCTGTACATGCTAATATCTGTGACCTACAATACCATACTTGCATTTAGGTTGAACATCCTAGTACACTAAATACATTGCAGAGGTCTGGGAGCATGTTGTTTGGTGCTCTTAAAGGTAAATTGGAATGTAAATCTTCTCTCAAAGGTATACCATGGCTGATCACAATCTATATTGTTACCCTGCCTCCTAGTAATCATTAGATCTATAATTAGATTATATCTCACATACATGAGCTACTTCCCTGGCCTCTCCTTATAACAGGCGATACTCTAAGATAACATGTCAGATCCAATACACATATTCATATCTTGATTATGCTACTTAGCGGTTTACAAACCCATAGAAATACATAATTGGAGTTCACGCACTAACTGCTAGTTAATACTTTTAATAAAAAATTGTGCCACGCATACACAAGGTTATTAATGCATTATTTGTATTGCCAAGTAACTCTTTTCTTATCCAAAACAACCTGTAAGATGAGCATACAACTCTGGCTTGGGTTGGTCTGTATCTTAGTGGGTCTAGAAATATATTCTTCCTCATCAATTAAGCCCCCTTTCAGGCATATACACAACATATTCTGCAATTGCAAAATTCTCCTATTGGCACTAATACGCCTATACTTTTAATATGAGTATGCATTAGAATTTAAACATGGAGATAGAAAATCACTATGCATAAGCTAATAAATGTAATACATTTCCTATTGTTATTTATGGCATATATATCCAAATATTTCATGGCTGTAACCACTCATATATATATGTAAGGACATATATTGTTCACTGTCAATTCTGAAAAACCTCAATAAAAGTTTAAAATATAAAAAATAAATAAAAAAAAAGTCAAATTCTTACACTGTCAGACTGCTGAAAACATCAATCAAAAGCCTACTACTCCTGGATTTGTTTGATTGAATAAATTGCTCCTTTGCATCATAACTGCTGGCTGCTATAGAAACGAAAATGAATAAATGAAAAAAAAATTGTGTTTGTGATTCTTCTGATCAAACAAATAAATGAATCAAAGAAGAATGAACAATTTGGTATTCAGTTTCATCTGAACGCAATAAATAATGAAAAATTCAGTAAATTTTCAATTTGTAATGAATCAAATGCTCATCTCTAATAATTTATTTTTATTAAAGGAATAGTTAAAGGGACACTGAACCCAATTTTTTTCTTTCGTGATTCAGATAGAGCATGTAATTTTAAGCAACTTTCTTATTTACTCCTATTATCATTTTTTCTTTGCTCTCTTGCTCTCTTTATTTGAAAAAGAAGGCATCTAAGCTAAGGAGCCAGCAAATTTTTGGTTCAGACCCATGAAAAGCACTTGTCTATTGGTGCTGTCCAATCAGCAAGGACAACCCAGGTTGTTCACCAAAAATGGGCCGGCATCTAAACTTACATTCTTGCTTTTCAAATAAACATACCAAGAGAATGAAGAAAATTTGATAATAGGAGTAAATTAGAAAGTTGCTTACATTTGGATGCTCTATCTGAATCACGAAAGAAAAAATTTGGGTTCAGTGTCCCTTAAAACCAATTTTTTTCTTTCATGATTCAGATAGGACATGCAATTTCAAGCAACTTCCTAATTTACTAAATGTAGCCACCAATAAGCAAGCACCATCCAGGGTGCTGAACCTAAAATGGTCCGGCTCCTAGCTTTACATTCCTGCTTTTCAAATAAAGAAAAAAAATGGTTAGAGGAGTAAATTAGAAAGTTGCTTAAAATTGCATGCCTTATCTGAATCATGAAAGAAAAAATTTGGGTTTATTATCCCTTTAACCCTTTAACGACCGAGGACGTGCCAGGTACGTCCTACAAAAAACTACCCTTAACGACCAAGGACGTGCCTGGCATGTCCTCTGGGGTTTGAAGTGCTGGAAGCGATCATAATCGCTTCTAGGGTATTGTAGTGATGCCTCGATATTGAGGCATCACTGCAATCCCCTTTTTTACCCACCGATACACATGTTTGTGGAAGGGATCTGGGAGGGGGAGGGTATTGAGGGTGGGCAGCTACACTACAGAAAATTGCTAATTATATACAAATAAAAAATAAACATTTATTTGGGCAAACTGGGTACTGGCAGACAGCTGCCAGTGCCCAAGATGGCGGCAAATAGGTAGAGGGGGTAGGGTTAGAGACATGTATGGGGGAATCAGGAAGGTTGGGGGCTAAGGGGGGATCCATCACTGCAGACTTAATATAAAAAAATAATAATAAAAAATAATAATAATAATAAATGGCTTTTTATTTTAGTACTGGCAGACTTTCTGCCAGAACTTAAGATGGTGGTGACAATTGTGAGATGGGGGGAGGGAAGAGAGCTGTTTGAGGGGGGTCAGGGAGGGATCAGGGGGTAGGATGTGACAGGTGGGAGGCTGATCTCTACAATAAAGCTAAAATTAACCCTACAAGTTACCTAATTAACCACTTAACTGCTGGGCATAATACACATGTGGTGCGCAGCAGCATTTTGCAGCCTTCTAATTACCAAAAAGCAATGTCAAAGCCATATATATCTGCTATTTCTGAACAACCACTTGTGCCATAATTACACTAACTGTTTGTAAATAATTTCAGTGAGAAACCTAAAATTGTGAAAAAGTTAACTATTTTTTTTATTTGATCACATTTGGCGGTGAAATGGTGGCATGAAATATACCAAAATGGGCCTAGATCAATACTTTAGGTTGTCTACTACACTACACTAAAGCTAACATTAACTATACAAGCTCCCTAATTAACCCCTTCACTGCTGGGCATAATACACGTGTGGTGCGCAGCGGTATTTAGCGGCCTTCTAATTATCAAAAAAACACCAAAGCCATATATGTTTGTTATTTCTAAACAAAGGGGATCCCAGAGAAGCATTTACAACTATTAGTGCCATAATTGCACAAGCTGTTTGTGAAAAAGCCTATGATTTTTTTTATTTGATCGCATTTGGCAGTGAAATGGTGGCATGAAATATACCAAAATAGGCCTAGATTAATACTTTGGGTTGTCTACTAAAAAAAAAATATATTCATGTCAAGGGTTATTCAGGGATTCCTGAAAGATATCAGTGTTCCAATGTAACTAGCACTAATTTTTTTTTTTTTTTAAATGGTTTGAAAATAGCAAAGTGCTACTTGTATTTATTGCCCTATAACTTGCAAAAATAGCAAAGAACATGTAAACATTGGGTATTTCTAAACTCAGGACAAATTTAGAAACTATTTAGCATGGGTGTTTTTTGGTGGTTGTAGATGTGTAACAGATTTTGGGGGTCAAAGTTAGAAAAAGTGTGTTTTTTTCCATTTGTTTTTCATATTTTATATTTTTTTTATAGTAAATTATAAGATATGATGAAAATAATGGTATCTTTAGAAAGTCCATTTAATGGTGAGAAAAACGGTATATAAATGTGTGTGGGTACAGTAAATGAGTAAGAGGAAAATTACAGCTAAACACAAACACCACAGAAATGTAAAAATAGCCCTGGTCCCAAACGGTCAACAAATGGAAAAGTGGTCTGGTCACTAAGGGGTTAAGTCTTATTTTTTTTACTTTTTACATTATACTCCTAGTTAATTTTCCTTTGTAAAACTTAATTCTGTCTTTTATTTAACTATATATATATTTAAATTTAAGTCTATGTTTTAATTATGCCATACTGTAGTTTTTCATGATATGTTATTACTATGTTTGCCTTCCTTTGTTATGGACAACAGAACATGAGTGGTGGATATATTTGATATTTTACTAACATATTACATAAAAATTATTTATACATTTAAAACATGTGTTTCATTGTTTAATACTGAGGCAATTAATTTATGAGCCTCCAAGTTTTTTTTCTATTGTTGCAGCTCCAATGGGAGCTTAAATACCCTATAAATTGCAAATGCTACACCCTTTTGTTCATTATGCCTTAACAAACCATGAAGAGACTGACATTTCTGTAGCTCCATGTTTGGAATAAATTTGAGTCATGTTGCACAGTATGTAGAGAGCCTGATCTTGATACTGTATATTATCTCAAGGTGAGGGACTTTGTTTGGCATTTTAGTTACTACAGAGTGTATTATATTTACTTAACTTGTCTTCCTCAGGGTGTTTAAACACCAAGAAAACCTTTGACCTTATAAAAGAGCGTGTGATTACATTCTTTGATTTGCTTGTGCATTACATTTACCATTGTTTAAATATTTTTTTTTAAATATCTATTTTATGACTTTATATTCAATGTCAAACATTTCCCAAACAATGTGGAAAGGGAATCGTCTTTTACCTACTGGTAAATGTGTGGTTTAAGGCTTTAGCTTTCTGTCTGGCTACCTATTTAAGGGACCAGTGTTTATTTGTGAGTTCTTCTTAGGGACATGAAGCCAGACATAGAAATGTTGGTATATTTTCATTTATATTTTTTTGTACTGTTCCTTCATTTTTAAGCTTTGTGTGCATATTACAGTTTGAATTAATATTCTTTTTAGAAAAATAGGAATTTTGTGTGGCGGAGATGCAAGTGACCCACTGATGTCACTAATCTTAGAGTTGTATTCAGTTACATTGCCTTTCACTTGACTTTGCTGTTTGATCAGAACAGGGTGTTTTTATTCCTGCTATATATTAGCTCTGGGCAGGGTGAGAGGGGCACCCACCCAGGCCCTATACATTGGGGGCCCTGCAAAGTCAGGCGTGAGAGTACAAGAAGGTGCAATGTCAATCCTGTACAGGTGTCCCTCGTTTTACAACGGTTCAATTTACACCGTTTCAGAATAACAACCTTTTTTTCCAGTCATGTGACTGCTATTGAAAAGCATTGAGAAGCAGTGCATTTATTAAAATAGCCTGTAGGTGGAGCTGTCCACTTGTGTTGCAGCAAAGCCAAGCAAGCTGAAATTAATCATTTTAACCAGACCTGAGCTATCGAGCAGATTTCAAAGGAACAAGATCTTCCTGTCTATAAATCAGTCCAGATTGGAATGCATAGAAAGAACTGTTTGCAGAAAGATGCAAGTGAAGTCTGTGTTGTGTGATTATTTTATTAGGTTTATAATGCTGTTTAGCAAATGTTTTTGTTCATTTAACTTAGTTTAATTATATATTCTGTGTTGTGTGATTATTTTATTAGGTTTATAATGCTGTTTAGCATTTAAATTCTTCATTTCAAAGCTTTAAAAATAATGTATTAGGTGTTATTATGACAATTTTGAGAGGGGCCTGGAACCTATCTCCCTCACTTCGCATTGACTTACATTATAAACTGGGTTTCAATTTACAACAGTTTTGATTTACAACCATTCCTTCTGGAACCTAACCCCGGCGTAAACTGAGGGCTACCTGTATTTAGTTAAGAAAATGTTTATGATATCAGGTGGTGTAATATATAGTGTTATTTATATAGGACACACTAAATGTTAGGAGACATGTGGGTCATACGGGGGGAGGGGGGAACAGCTCTGGGCTTAGGGGCCTCATACATTTGTCTTGCCTAGGGCCGCGCAAATGCTAAGAGTAACCCTGGTTACGCCTACAGCAAAATATAAACTGATATTTGTCCTAGCATTAACTGGCTTTTATGATCTGTTTGCTCTGTTACCTGACCCATGTAAGTCAGGGTCCATAAACCTCTACTGCCTCTGAGCAGGGATTTATTTCTGTCAGTAGCACACACAGCCAAGGAATCTTAACTAGTTTATGGCAGCAACACACACACACAGGAGTTCTATAGAACGAATAAGTGTCCATAGTTGAAATACATGATATTTTATTATTGTATATGCCTTAGTAGGTGTTAAAAGGACAAAGTAGTTAAAATTATTATTATTATTATTATTATTATTATTATTATTAAATTAACCTCTTTCTCTTGATTGTTAAGACATGTGCACACAACCAAACCTCAGCATGCTTCAACAAAGCCAACCAAGAGAAAAAAAGATACATTTAATTTTAATGTATATTTACCTTTAATAAATTATTTAAATAGTGAAACATTTAAATGTAGTATCTGCTAGACTATCTTTGAATACAAGTCTTTAAAAATCAGCATTCAAATGATAATTTCACTATTTGAAATATTTTTCTTACATTTGAAATAAGGGAAATTACTTATTCAATTTTACTTTCATTTGAAACCATAGCTATTGGAGTGAGTTGAGAATTAAAAAAATATGGCAAACATTTTTTTCCAAATAAATTTACCAAAACATTAATGCAGAGTTGGGTGTCTTAATATTATTTCATCTTTTTGTGTTGTGCTCCCTCTAAAAACAATTAATATTAATTTACCTCTAAATAAAGTTGAACATCCTAAATGTCAAGAAAGCTGTGTAGTCTACCATACAATATTTGATTGCTTTAGATCATAATATATAGAAATATTATTTACATTTAGAATTCCTTTCCAGACACATATAACTTGGATTTAAAATTGACTCCTGGGGGCCGATTTATCAAAGCGTCAATCTTGGTGCATTCGCTGGAGTCAATACGCTCGCCAGATATCGCCAAACATTGCTGCCATGAATCCACATATGATGCCCTTATTTATTAAAAAGTCTGTCAAAAACACGCTCATCAAGTACGGAGCGATGAGCATCGGACTGTTGATAAATAAGAGTCATCGATGTCACGGATATTCTGTTTTTTCCTACTTTATTTATACCATATAATTACTGTCCTTGAACAAGCACATATCTCTAAAGCTAATCTTTTATTTTTCATCTGTTAATGTCCAAGAAATAGCTAGATTTATACCTAAACAAACAATAATATCTCATTGTTTTATTTATTTGGTATACAAAAAATCTGATAGATGATATTTTCACATAAATTAATGTGTATTTGTATTTCTAGAAATCATGATATAACTATCTCATGTTTTTTTCTTTTTTAAAATGATTATTAATGCTAGAATTTGTACATATATCTTTGCACATACTTGTATATACGTATATATGTGTTATGTTAGAAATATTTTCCAAACATATTTACATGCCCCTAAATTTTATTTTGTTATAAACAATGTTGTCTTTCACATCTCTGTGTTTATTTATACCACTATATGTATATAGTGTAAATATATTATTATTCTGAGCAAGAATAATATGCAAATATAAAATGTAATCAGGGTATCATATGTATTTATTTGCAATCAATGAATATTTTAAGAGTTGGGCTAGTTTTCTCTCTGCACTTGTGTAACCCTTCCTTATTGAAAATGAAATTCAAGAGAAGGAGGAAGAAAAACACTGAAAATATCATGAATGACAGTAAAGAGGTAATTGTAATTTCTGCTCTATCTGATTCATGACAGTTTAATGTTAGGTGGACTATCCCTTTGAGCTATCATTTTAAGCTTATATTGAATCAATTATCAATCAATTTTTAAAATCATTGTCAAAAATATTGCACTGTGTGTCCTAATGTCATTATCAATGTTTAACTTTAATACTAATTTCACATATACATACGTTCAAAGTATAATACACAATATAACAAATTGAACAAGTTCTGATGAGTGATCAATGACACAAGTATTGAGCAATTTGATTAGTTAGTGATAGTTTAAAATGTATATTTATTTTGAAATTATTTTTTTTATTGAGGTTTCAAAAATATACATAAGTCAGATAGACAACAGCTCAACATTACCGTGATCAATAGAGTTGCAGAACAAAATGAGAAACTAATATTGTCGTGAACAGACAGTATAGGTACACAATAGGTAACATTTAGATATATGAAAAAATGGAGCTTCAGATACAGAACTGTATTATAAGGTAGGCTTAACTGGTAAGTTGTGTTCTGTGAACAAGTTTTAATAGGAAGATCATGTCTAAATTATTACACAATGTTGAGTTGCTATTAAAGTGACCTCAGTTTTCAGTATTAAATAGGTAATGGTAGCTAAAGCTCAGGTTATATGTAGAATGGTGAGGGAAAACCCATGTAATAAAGGAAAGTAAGAGAAATTTATGCTTAAATAGATTAGTGGAGATCTAGCATATCCCCTCTAAGAGAAGGTAGTTAATCTATGGTTCCATAAAAAAAAGGAAGAAAAAAAAGGGTTTAAGGCATGTAAATGATGAGCTTAGCTAGTGAGCAGGGTGTAAGGTAAGGAAGTGCAGCGGGCCAGAGCCGCTCAAAGAGGGGTGGGGGGGTATTCTTATTATATAAACCGGACCTCTTAGAATATGTTATTAAAGATAGGGGTTGCATCTGGGGATTAATAGGAGAGAGATCTATGTAAGTGCAATCTGCCACATAAAGATAGGGGGGTGTAGTGAATATGTGGAGATGGCTATGTAGGTAGCAGGGATGATATTAACCAGGGGTGTGGTCGCTAAAGGGATCTGTGTTCAATACCGGGCTATATAGGGGAGGACAAGGGAGGACTGTATTGTCTGAAATTGTCTAGTGACAAGGGTAATTCCACTATGTTTGGGGATAGGGATGGGGCCTAAAAGGGATGATATGTCAAATGGGGCTTGTAAATTGTGCTTAGTTGTATAAGACAGTATAAGAGAAATAACACTTTGAAGCTGAAGAGAGCTAGAGAGCCAAATGGATAAAAATGGCCACACATAGTGTGTTATAATATCTTCTCTGTCTATATAGCAATGAGTAACTGGGGAGATCTCACAGCTCTTACTGGTCTATATGTATATGTAGCTTTTGTGGATGAAAACTGTAAGATAAATCAATCTGAGCTCATATAACCGTAAAAGGGTTCATATGGGAGCAATAATAAAGGAGTAGAGAGTACTAAAAGGTGCTGGAGGAGTTGTGGATAAGAAAGTAGGGGGCTAGGTAGTTGTATGAATTAAGGGTAGAGAATAAATGTGAATAAGAAAGACAGACCTCTGCAATATATGTGTCCTAGTAAGCACTAACTCTGTTTAATCCCATAGTATTAAATAATGGGCAAGTATCACTATAAGCAATCAATGGTGTAAGCACATAGCATTTCAAACCTTCCATACATACCAAAGTGTGACATTGGTTACAGAGATATAGTCTAATATTAGGCAAATTGAATACCCTACGTGGCACTCATATGTGGGTTAGATTACTAATGAGCTTGGCTTGCCTAAATATATAAGAGAAAAAAAAATACAGTGAAATGGAGTTAGTTCAAATGTAATTTTTACAACATAGAGGACCCCACGATTTTAACGACATTAAAGTATCAGGAATCTCGCTGTGTCACCACAACACATGAAAAACATCTCAAGGAACTGAACAAGTAATGTGAAAATCACTAACAACTATGAAACTGTAGGGGGGTAAATAGGAGTGAATATCAGGAAAGTTAGAATTAGATCCCTGGCTGAAGGCATGAGACCCTGTCGCTGCAAGTAACCAAACTGTTTCATCCTATGCCCAGCGGATTGTAAAGTCTGGCTCGTGGGTAGCTAATCCAAAGAAGTCCACTTGGAGCATGCAAAAGTTCGACTGATGAAACCCTATGGCTGTCAGAGAGTCTGCTGGGTGCTTTAAAGATTTGTTCGTTGGCAAGTTCGCAGTGGTGCAGAGCTGATGTATAGCTGAGTGCTTCAGGGAGAGACCTAACCGGAACCCACTGTCGACCGGCCGCATCTCCAGTGGGTCCGGTTTCAGCTTAGTTTTGCCGGGTGAGATATCAGGGCATAAGCATGTGGGAAACATGGCGCCTGTCGATGAGGCTCACAGCCTCCTCCTCGTCAATGCTCTCTGAGTTAAGCGCCGCCATGAGGGAGATGCGATGTCCGTCCAGCTTGCGAGAGAATAATTGCAATAAGGCTGCTAGTGCGGGTTCCATCGTGGGGAAGTGTATTCTTATCTTCTTTGTAAGCGATAGTGGGCAGTGATTTGCACCCCTTCTCAGTATGTAAATCTCTCCGTACTCAGTTACAGCCGATTTACCCAGCTTAATGTGAGGCCGGGGGGGGGAGAGATGAGAGAGTTGGGCCGCAGCCAGGTGTCTCAGTTGGTTAGGATCTCCTACGGTGTAGATATGCGGTAAAAATAGGATCCTTAGAAAACAGTCCTCTTCTCTAAAGGATATATAACAAATAAATTGGAGATATAGCTCCGAAAGTTAGAGATAAATGTCCAAATAATCAAGATAATTTCCGAGCTAGTAAGAGGCACTTCTTATCATGGCTGCGGCCTAAAATGTATATTTAAATCAGATTGGCTGATGTCATAAATAATGTGATTATGCATTTCCCAATCAAAGTGGTGGAAAATTCACTAGTTTGTGGGTTGTTTAGGAGTTTGAGTATTGCGTCCAATTAGGTGCGAAGTATTGCGTCAAATTTGGTGCGAAATGCAGGGGGACTTGTATTAGATGTGTTAAACATGGTGATATTAGATTAATCAAGTAAAGGAAGTTAGCTATAGTATGTAATGTATTTATTTCCTTTTTATCCCTATATCTACTAGTCCTGCTGCCAGACAGACATTACCTGTCATTAAAACTAATTTTGAAATAAATCTGTCCCTTGAAATTACATGTGATTATAATATTATTATTTACAATATTATTTACATACTGGACATGCGTCTTTGTTGTCTGTGTGATTTAGAAAGAGTATACAATTGTAATCAACTTTCTAATTTACATAAATATGTAATACGCTTCTTTCTCTTGCAGCATCTAACATAACCTTTCTGGGTTTTCAGACTCTTATTGATTTCTATGGCATTTGCAGCCTCAAGAGTGGTGTTTTGAACGATAGGTACGCTGCAGCGGAAAAGATGCAAGCGTACCTCTTGAATGTTTGATAAATTGGGAAGAGGGTCAAATAGAGTTGAATGTGAATTCGAAACATCTGGAATGACGCAAGCATCGATCTGCGTTGGATTGAGATTGCGGCAGCGTAAATCACGTCACACATTTCAACATTTGACAATGTTGATGCTTTGTTACTTATGGCGGATTCAATTTGCATAAAAAATGACGCGAGATTCAAGTGGATTCCATTGTATTATCAGTTGAAGCTTTAAATCGGCCCCCTGGAATCTAGTTATACTGAAACAGCTTGAATACCTCACTGAATGGATTCTGCTAGTTGGTAAATTGTATGCAATGATCTGTTGTACAAACCAAATTCAGAAAAAGTTGGGACAGTATGGAAAATGTAAAAAAGTAAACAAAAAGAGTAATTTGAAAATTCAATTCACCCTGTACTATATTGAAAACACATTCGGCTAGATTACGAGTTTTTGTCGGTAAGGCTTGCGTTTCTAATGCGCAGTATATGCTTACCACTCACTTAAGACAACGCTGGTATTACAGGGTTTTTTTAACCCGGCGTTAGCAACAAAAATTGAGCGTAGAGCAGAATTTAGCTCCCACACCTGACCTCAATACCAGTGCTGCTTACGGTAGCGGTGAGCTGGCAAAACGTGCTTGTGCACGATTTCCCCATAGGAATCAATGGGGCAGAATCGGCTTAAAAAAAAAACTAACACCTGCAAAAAAGCAGCGTTCAGCTTCTAACGCAACCCCATTGATTCCTATGGGGAATACATTTTACGTTAACACCTAATACCCTAACATGAACCCCGAGTCTAAACACCCCTAATCTTACACTTGTTAACCCCTAATCTGCCGCCCCCAACATCATCGTCACCTGCATAATATTATTAACCCCTAATCTGCCCCTCCGGACACCGCCGCCACCTACATTATCCCTATGAACCCCTAATCTGCTGCCCCCAACATCGCTGACACACTACTTTTATTTATTAACCCCTACTCTGCCGCCCAAATGTCGCCGCCACCTAACTACACTTATTAACCCCTAATCTGCCGCCGCCAACGTCGCCGCCACTATAATAAAGTTATTAATCCCTAAGTCTAACCCTAACACCCCCTAACTTAAATATAATTTAAATACATCTAAATAAAATTACTACAATTAAATAAATTATTCCTATTTAAAACTAAATACTTACCTATAAAATAAACCCTAATATAGCTACAATATAAACTAATAGTTACATTTGTATCTATCTCAGGGTTTATTTTTATTTTACAGGCAACTTTGTATTTATTTTAACTAGGTACAATAGTTATTAAATAGTTATTAAATATTTAATAACTACCTAGCTAAAATAAGTACAAATTTCCCTGTAAAATAAATCCTAACCTAAGTTACAATTATACCTAACACTACACTATAATTAAATAAATTACCTAAACTAACTACAATTAAATACAATTAAATTAAATAAACTAAAGTATGAAAAAAAACACTAAATTACAAAAAAAATTTTTACAAGAATTTTAAACTAAGTACACCTACTCTAATCCCACTAATAAAATAAAAAAAGCCCCCCAAAATAATAAAAAGCCCTGCCCTATACTAAATTACAAATAGCCCTTAAAAGAGCCTTTTGCAGGCATTGCCCCAAAGTAATCAGCTCTTTTACCTGTAAAAAAAGTACAATACCCCCCCAACATTAAAACCCACCACCCACACACCCAACCCTACTCTAAAACCCACCCAATCCCCCCTTAATAAAACCTAACACTAACCCCTTGAAGATCACTCTACCTTGAGAAGTCTTCACCCAGCCGGGCCGAAGTCCTCAACGAAGCCGGGCGAAGTGGTCCTCCAGAGGGGCAGAAGTCTTCATCCGATCCGGGCTGAAGAGGACCTCCAGAGGGGCAGAAGTCTTCATCCAGGCGGCATCTTCTATCTTCATCCATCCGGAGCGGAGCGGGTCCATCTTCAAGCCAGCCGACGTAGAGCATCCTCTTCAAACGAAGTCCATCTGAAGAATGAAGGTTCCTTTAAATGATGTCATCCAAGATGGCGTCCCTTGAATTCCGATTGGCTGATAGGATTCTATCAGCCAATCGTAATTAAGGTAGGAAAAATCCTATTGGCTGATGCAATCAGCCAATAGGATTGAGTTTGCATTCTATTGGCTGATTGGAACAGCCAATAGAATGCAAGCTCAATCCTACCTTAATTACGATTGGCTAATAGAATCCTATCAGCCAATCGGAATTCAAGAGATGCCATCTTGGATGATGTCATTTAAAGGAACCTTCATTCTTCAGTTGGACTTCGTTTGGAGAGGACGCTCCGCGTCGGCTGGCTTGAAGATGGACCCGCTCTGGATGGATGAAGATAGAAGATGCCTCCTGGATGAAGACTTCTGCCAGTCTGGAGGTCCTCTTCTGCCCATATCGGATGAAGACTTCTGCCCCTCTGGAGGACCACTTCGTCCAGCTTCATTGAGGACTTCGGCCCGGCTGGGTGAAGACTTCTCAAGGTAGGGTGATCTTCAAGGGGTTAGTGTTAGGTTTTATTAAGGGGGGATTGGGTGGGTTTTAGAGTAGGGTTGGGTGTGTGGTGGTGGGTTTTAATGTTGGGGGTGTATTTTAATAGAGCTGATTACTTTGAGGCAATGCCCCGCAAAAGGCCCTTTTAAGGGCTATTTGTAATTTAGTATAGGGTAGGGCTTTTTATTATTTTGGGGGGCTTTTTTATTTTATTAGGGGGATTAGAGTAGGTGTAATTAGTTTTAAATTCTTGTAAATATTTTTTTTGTAATTTAGTGGGGGGTTTTTTGTAATTTATTTTATTTTATTTTATTGTATTTAATTGTAGTTAGTTTAGGTAATTAATTTAATTATAGTGTAGTGTTAGGTATAATTGTAACTTAGGTTAGGGTTTATTTTAAAGGTAAATTTGCCTTTATTTTAACTAGGTAGTTATTAAATAGTTAATAACTATTTAATAACTATTCTACCTACAAACTTGCCTGTAAAATAAAAATAAATCAAGGAATCCGGTCAAACCTCGGTGCGTAAAGGGCAAGACCGAAAACCACTTCTGAATGCGTGTAATTTCTGATTCCTCTGGCTTCACTGTCTGTAATGGATATCCTGACATGAGTTCGGGAATCTTTTGGTAAACCTTTGTCAATCAACGCCAATCGCTGCTGCATCCACAGATGCAAGTTAAGGCTGTCATGTTCTCCGGGCCAAAGAGGAAAAGTACCATCCAAGCTGTTATCAGCGTCAGGTAGGGATGGGCGAATGTGTAAATTTCCGAATTCGAATGTTAGAAAGAATGTTATAACCGGAATTCGAATTACAAATCCGAATGTTGATACGAACAAATATTCTTAAAAATTCTATAATCGAATGCTATTTACAATTTTCGAATGTCACTTTCGAATTTAACATTCTATTTAACAAATACTATTCAGAAGTTCAATAGTTTATGTGGTAGAGGGATTCTAGTAAATTGATACATAATAGATACAAATATATCAATTCAAATGTTTCTATTTCGATCGACTATTGCATAATTTGAATATTACATTTAAAGAAAGCATTAGAAATACTTTTACAAATATAAATTCAAATTTTTTTTAAATTAATATTTTCAAATGTAATCGTAAAATTCGAAACCGAACATTCGAAAATCGAATTTAGAATGTTATGTAACCATTCGAAATTCTATTCGAACAAACGAATATGTTAAAATTTCTTTCATTTTTCGAATGTTGCGAAACATTTGCCATCCCTAACGTCAGGTCCAAAAGTCAGCATCTGTTATGGTATGGGGGTGTGTCAGTGCCCATGGCATGGGTAACTTGCACATCTGTGAGGGCACCATTAATGCAAAAAGATATGTATACATTTTGGAGCAACATATGCTGCCATCCAGACGTCGTCTTTTCCAGGGACGCCCCTGCATTTTCCAGCAGGACAATGCCAAACCACATTCTGAAAAGGTGGTGTTTCACAGTGGTAAACAGTAGACTGTCCTAACTTTTTTGGAGTTTGTTGCAATCATCAGATTTGAAATGATTGTATATTTTCAAAAATACATTAAATTCACAAAGTAAAACAACAAATATTTTGTTAATAATGTACTTTCCATATAGTACAGGGTGAATTGAATTTTGAAATGACTCTTTTTGTTAGTTTTTTTGCATTTTCCATACTCTCCCAACTTTTTCAGAATTGAGTCATATTTTATAAAATAGAGGAAATGTATTGATGTGTTTTGCAGCGGGATTTGTTGAGAAAAATGCCTCTAAAAAATTGAAAAAAATGTGTTTAAGGAGTAAATAATACATAAACTCTCTATACATAAAGCTTATTGCATATATGTTAATTTTTTCTTATTGTTGCTATTTTTTATTTTGATAGATATTACTTAAACTACTGGACAATTACGATTGATTTTATTACAAATAGTTGTAAACTAAGATCAATAAATCATACATGATCAGCATTACTTTATGTCAACAGACATATACTGTAGCTGTTAGCATATGATATGAATTACCATAGCAGACTAGATCATTTTAAAGCACTTTTTATAGAAAAGGCTAATTGTTTATTGATTATTTCTCTAGAATTGCTAAGGGCAACATCATAAATACAGATCTGATACTGCAAGCTGAAAATGTCTTGCGTATTGCTCATAAGAATACAAATAGCACTACTATAAAATGTTTAAACATTGGCTTTAACAACTTTTTTGCCATAACATTTTTGTATCCAGCAAATGTATTGTCTTAGGCAATTTCACGACCTCACTGTTCTTTATTGATGACATCATACATAACATTATCAGTGATATAATTGATGATGCCACATTTGACATATTATCATGATCTTTACCCCACCGACCTCATGACATATAACAATACAAACATATAACCTTTTCTATCTGACTGTCATGAATTTTTTGCTTGATTGAAGATGCTGGATACAATTAACCTTATAAATAAAGACTTCAAGTTCAATTATTTTGCATTTATATTTTTTGCATGATATTATATTACTGTTAGATGAGGAGTATTTCAGATATGGTAGTGTCAGGGCACAAACATAGCATAACTTAAGCAATGTTGTTTTTAAAGGGACAGTCTAGTCCAAAACAAACTTTATTCAGATCGGGCATGTCATTTTAAACATTTTTTAAACTTACATCTATCACCAATTTTGCTTTGTTCTCTTGGTATTCTTAGTTGAAAGCTAAACCTAGGAGGTTCCTATGCTAATTTCTAAACCCTTGAAGGCCGCCTCTCATCTCAGGGCATTTTGACAGTTTTTCACCACTAGAGGGTGTTAGTTCATGTGCTTCATATAGATAACACTGTGCTCAAGCACGTGGAGTTCCTAGGAGCCAGCACTGATTGGCTAAAATGCAAGTCTGTCAAAAGAACTGAAATAAGGGGACATTTTGCAGAGGCTTAGATACAAGATATTCACAGAGGTAAAAAGTGTATTAATATAACTGTGTTGGTTATGCAGAACTGGGGAATGGGTAATAAAGGGATTATCTATCTTTTAAAACAATAAATATTCTGGTGCAGACTGTCCCTTTAATTGGTATCTCTGTTCATGTTGTGCAAGATTTATATAATAAATTATAAATATAAATATATATCTCATGCCAAAAAAAGTGTTTTCCAAACTGTCACACTTTTGTGTCTGTATCGCTGTGGTATCCTGGCATCAGTTTTTTCACTCCCATATCATTTTCGGGCTGTTGCGTCTGTTTTCGCACCACATAATTTTTTTATCTTGTCACTGTGTCTGCATCATTTCAAAGCATTTGTAGTATGACACAGTATTTCCCACAGCTTCTGAGAGCACATGCTGCACATCTATATTCAAAAATTAGGTCATTTAACTAAGATGTTCAAGGCCTATATGCAAGCTTCATTATCTCATAGACAAGTCACTCCTGCTCCCACTGTGGACTCCAACAGGGCACGTGCTAGAGAATTTTGGTACCAGGGCAAAATTCTAAAATGTGCCCCCAAATTTTATTGTAGAGCCTCCCATGTCTCAACCATTTAGTTTTGAACAAAGCACCAATAGAGACACCTACAGACTAGGGATGGGTGAATGTGCTGAAAGTGTAATTCATTTGGTAGAACGAATAGTCCTGTGGACCTTCATTTTGGACAATCGAATGTTGATAAGAATGAAAATCCATTAAAACTCGGTAATCGAATGTTATTTCCGGTTTTCGGATGTTACTTTTGTTTTCGAATGTTCATAAACAGATTGAATATCCACATTCGAAATTTCGAATGTAACATTTAATTTAACAAATACTATTCAGAAGTACAATATTCATGTGGTAGGGAATTTAGTAAATTTATACATAATAGATACAAATATTTCAATTCAAATGTTTCTATTTTGAATATTGCATAAGTCTAATTTTACATTTAAAGAGAGCATTAGAAATACTATTACAAATATATGAATTCAAATTTTTCAAATTCAAATATTGCATAATTCGAATCGAATTATTAGAAAAGTTTGAATCGAATATTACATTTAAAGAGAGCATTAGAAATACTATTACATTAAACGAATATTAGACTGTTGCACAAACATTTGAAATTCGAAACGAACGAAGGTGTTGAAATTCGTTTCATTTTTTGAATGTTGAGAAACATTCGCCCATCCCTACTACAGATACAAGACATGCACACACATATACATAAATACCCATATACATCCACATGCGCACAAAGATAAGACCACTGTAAATATGGAAATATATTATTTTCAACCTGCAACTTTTTCTTGCTAATGTTAATACAAAATAAATAAAACAAAACATACAAATAATTAAACTAGTGTGTGCACTGTGATTAAGGGGGTATTGAGATGCAAAACAATGTTTTAGAACATTTTAATATTGGGAAAGGGTTAAACACACTGATAGGCCTCTATTTATCAAGCTGTCTGCTTACCTGCATTAGACGGCCCCAATACGCTCGCCTAAAATCGTCGCCGCGGACCTGAATAGATTTGCCAAATTTATCAAGAAAGCTGTCAAAAAGCCGCGCACCAAGTATGGTGCAATGAGCAGCGGACTGTTGTTAACTAACAGTCATCGATCTCGCTGCTCAGGCTTATTCGCAGCTTTCTTGCTAGCCTGTCACTAAGCACCCACACTATACTGTTTTACCCCCTAAACCACCGCTCCCGCAGCCCCCCGCACCAAATTAAAGTTATTAACCCGTAAACCGCCGCTCCCGGACCCCGCCGCAACTATAATAAATATATGAACCCCTAAACCGCCGCTCCCGGACCCCGCCGCCACCTACATTATACATATTAACCCCTAATCTGCCCCCTATACCACCGCCACCTACATAAAGTTATTAACCCCTATCCTGCCGATCCCGGACCCCGCCGCAACTAAATAAATTGTTTATCCCCTAAACCGCCGCTCCCGGAGCCCACCGACACCTACATTATACATATTAACCCTATCCTGCCCCCTACACCGCCACCACCTACATTAAAGTTATTAACCCCTATCCTGCCCCCCCTACACCGCCGCCACCTACATTAAAGTTATTAACCCCTATCCTGCCCCCCCTATACCGCCGCCACCTACATTAAAGTTATTAACCTCTTTCCTGCCCCCTACACTGCCGCCACTATATTAAAGTTATTAACCCCTAAACATAAGTCTAACCCTAACCCTAACACCCCTAACTTAAATATAATTAAAATAAATCTAAATAAATATTCCTATTATTAACTAAATGATTCCTATTTAAAACTAAATACTTACTTATAAAATAAACCCTAAGATAGCTACGATATAATTAATAATTAAGTTACAATTACACCTAACACTTCACTATCATTAAATTAATTACATAAATTAACTACAATTAAATAAAACTAATTACAATTAACTAAAATTAACTAAAGTACAAAAAAACCCCCACTAAATTACAGAAAATAAAAAAAATTACAAGAATTTTAAACTAATTACACCTAATCTAAGCCCCTAATAAAATAAAAAATCCCCCCAAAATAATAAAATTCCCTAACCTATTATAAATTACAAATAGCCCTTAAAAGGGCCTTTTGCGGGGCATGGCCCCAAAGTAATCAGCTCTTTTACCTGTAAAAAAAGAAATACAACCCCTCCCAACATTAAAACCACCACCCACACACCCAACCCTACTCTAAAACCCACCCAAACCCCCCTTAAAAAATCCTAACACTAACCCCCTGAAGATCATCCTACCTTGAGCCGTCTTCACCCAGCCGGGCACAAGTGGACCTCCAGACCGGCAGAAGTCTTCATCCTATTCGGACAGAAGAGGACATCCAGACCGGCAGAAGTCTTCATCCTATCCTGGCAGAAGAGGACATCCAGACCAGCAGAAGGCTTCATCCAGGCGGCATCTTCTATCTTCTTCCATCCGACGAGGAGCAGCTCCATCTTGAAGCCATCCGACGCGGAGCATTCATCGATTCCGACGACTAAATGACGAATGACGGTTCCTTTAAATGACGTCATCCAAGATGGCGTCCCTTGAATTCCGATTGGCTGATAGAATTCTATCAGCCAATCGGAATTAAGGTAGGAAAAATCCTATTGGCTGATGCAATCAGCCAATCGGATTAACGTTCAATCCGATTGGCTGATCCAATCAGCCAATAGGATTGACCTCGCAGTCTATTGGCTGTTCTGATCAGCCAATAGAATGCGAGGTCAATCCTATTGGCTGATTGGTGAACTGCTTGTCTAATGCTGCCCCCTGCAGATTTGTGGCCAATCAGCCGCTAGCAGGAAGTGTCAATCATATGATCGCGCATATTGAGGTCTGCAGCCTCAGAGAAGGGGCCATTCCAATTTACTTCTTTTATCTAATTTGCTTCATTCTTTAGATATCCTTTGTTGAAGAAATAGCAATGTACATAGGTGAGCCAATCACACGAGGCATTTATATTCCACCACCACTCAGCAGCTACTTAGCCTATCTAGATATGCTTTTCAGCATAGGATATGAAGAGAAAGAAGCAAATTAGATAAAAGAAGTAAATTGGAAAGTTGTTTAAAATTGTATGCTCTTGTCCCGGTTATAATATTGGTTCTCTAGCACGTTTGGGATCACACTACATTTGGAACAGATCTGCCTGTTCCGTTGGGGTAATTTGCACAGACAATATCACTCCTTATTTACTCTATTTATGCTGATAGCTAGGAACTGTATCCTATGTCTTTGGACGGAGAGGAAACACCCTTCCATCACCCAATTTAAACGCAATCTCTATAAACATCTGTTCACTGAACAATTTGATGTGAAACTGGACACAGACCGAAGATTGCAACCTTTCCTGACCAAATGGGAAAGCTTCCTCCAAACACTAACACCCACACTGCAAAGACAGATACTTATGCCTTTTGCACAATCAGAAATCCTATTGACTGCCTCCCTGAGGGGGGAATGGACTACATTATACACGACTCGGACAGAAGATGAAAGCGGTCAGGATGACTGTGAGATACTCCTAGCAAACATACTGTAGAGGAGGTTTGTTGTCTTTGGGGTGGGGGATGGGAGAGGAGAACATACTTATTTATTTCCTTACTTGTCTCTGTTCTTCTGATCCTTTTTATCCCTCTTTTTTTCCTTTTCTTTTCTTTTATCTCAAGATACCACATATATCCCAGTAGTTGTAACTCTGTATGATATAGCACCCCATGCTGCACATGGATAGGAATTGATAAGTGTTTTGAAAGTTTGATTAAAATGTTATAAATAAGAGATATAAAGGAAACACATGAACCTCGATCTTCGGATATGGAACAACTGTCCATAACAGCAGGCTCATCCAATTGGACTATGTCTCATTGCCTATGAATGGAAGTGACATTACACAAACATGGAACTATAGGAACTATTAGAACTAATATGTTACATCATTGAGTGACTCAAGAAGTTCTCTGTTCGTCTACTTCCATATGTAAAGCAATACCGAAAATTATACTGATATGGTTATGTTCTTCCTTTCTGTGATACTTCCTTTGTTTTCTCAAATAAAAATAATTTAAAAATAAAATAAAAAATTGCATGCTCTTTCTAAATCTTGAAATAAAAGAATTGGTTTTGTGCCCTTTAACTATCACAGATAGTATTGTGGGCATTCATGTAGCTCAAAATTAATCATGGTTATAAAAAGTATGTTGGGGAAACTTGTTTTTAAAGGGATGATAACCTATTCCGTTTCATTGTTGTAATAAAAAAGTGTTAGAGTTTATATTTATGCCCCCTGTTATAAATAGACAGCATGTGCTATTAGTTTTATCAGAATGGTAACCCTACTCCTTCTTCCAATAATAAGCCAGCTCTTAGAGCAGATCTCAGTCAGTAACTTGGCATAAATGAAATATGCAGCTTCTATGTGTTTAATGATCTACTCACAATCAGCTGCTTATAGTAAGCTCTAAGCTTACCTTGCACTCTGGCTAAGGGAAAGACATGATGTGCTTTAGAAATGCTACAATCAGTGGAGGAGTGCAATATAGGGGACTCAGAAGAATACAGCTCCCCTCCAGTGTACCCCACTGACACACAGGGCCGTCTTTAATATTGACTGGACACTGAGCAAAAAGATTCTTGACCCCCCCCACCCCATGAAATTTCGCTCTCCACCCCAACATCCCAAAAAACAACTAAATCATTTTAAAAAAATGAAATAAATTGCAATATGTGAAACTAAGCAGTACTAATAAGTAAATAAATATATAAATTCCTCCACTGTGGATTAATTTAATATTCTTTTGAATGTGGTTCTGGTGTGAAGTTAGCTGGTAAAGAGATTTAGGGCAGCCAACAGGAGCAAAGCAAGGTAAAGACTTGTTCCCCTAACAAACTTCAGTTAGTTGATTTTAGGGCCACAGCAGAAAGAGCAGGGATAAGGGGACCAGTAGACATGATGCTGTCTGTCCAAGGCTGCATGGATACAGTGTGAGATGAGTCACACAGCCTCAAGACTGAAGAGAGCAGTGTATGCAGCTGCACAGATGCTCAAATCCTCATGTGCCTGCCACTCCAGCTTTCTGCTGCATGCGCCTACAGTCAGCCCTACCCAGAAACAATCCCCACCACCAGAGCAGTTACCTGGTAACAGTGGTAACCTCAGTAGGACCTTTTCTGATGCAGTGGGAATGGCTGGATGCCGAGTTAGGGCTTTGCATTCAGTGCTGCACAGTGCACATCTAAAACAGCACATGGCAATAGCTTGGCATGTCACATGACACCGGCACAGTCTGGCACAGTTTAAAAAATAAATAAATATATAAGCAGAATACTTTTGACTGACAGTATTAGGACTGAATGTGTGTGTTCCTCATGTCACATCAGCAGTCTGGTATGAACCAAAAAAAAATTATATATATTTTTTTTTAGGACTCTTGGGCCCCTCAACAGAGACTGGGCCCTGGCCAGCTGCCCCTTTTGCCCTGTGTTTAAGACGGCCCTGCTCACACACTGAATGTGTCTGAAGCCATAATTAATTGGGGTATGCAGCGATGAAACTTTATTGTGGTACTGTGTTAAGACCACTTCTTGAATATTGGGACTTTTTGAATATCGGAGAGTTTTGGCCTCACCTAACTGCCTTCTCAACTAGTCAGCAACACTACAATTCAAGATTTTATGACAGCAATGTGTGTTCAGATGCAGCTTGCTAGTGCTGCCTGATACCTTGGATTTTTTTTTAAATAGAGTTTTTTTCACAACCAGGACTGAGGGAGAAGGAGGCAGTAGCTACAACCAGGAGTAGGGAGGAGAGGCTGCCAAAACACCAGCAAGGAGTAGAAGATGTTTTGTGTGTGTGGTACTGTAAACAGGAATTAAATAAATGAGTGAAAGACAAAACCAAATGTGCGCTTTCAGAAGAGGGACTGATTTCTCCAAGATTACCCTTAAATGTCCCAGGCAACCCGGGCTGTAGTCCAGTTTGCCCAACCCTTAAAATGGCACCGGACTCCAACCTCCAAATGTCTAGATCTTCCTCTGTACCAAAATTGTCAATTCATGAAAAATTTGACAGAAACTCTGATGAATGTTGTGTTTGAATCAATACATTCGTTTAAGGAATGATCTCACAATGTTTGCCTACTCTGCAACCCAAGTTACTTATGCAATCTCCCTATTTAAAAGGGTATTGTCTCTCCTCCTGGAGGAAGATGGCCTTATTCTTTATGCTACCAAATTGTTTCTGGAAACAATGCAGTCAGTATTTGAAACACAAGGTCAACCAGCTACTACTGAGGCTGTGTTACTGAAACTGCTGCAAGGGGCCAAGGTGATTAAATGCAGCCTTTTTTAATGGACTTTTTGTGCTGGTCTTTCGAGATATTGCAGGTCACTTAGATGCTTTGATAGACATTTTGAAGCCTTGATACTAGACACCCTTAAAGACAACAAGAGAAAGGCCATGCCATAAAGGCCATAAGAACCACTATTTATCTGGCTTTTGTTTGGAGCATCCTACTTCTTCTACTGAGTCTACAACCAGTATGTCAGGTACCTTCCCTGCCGGGATGGTGGGTGTCCATCTCTAGTCATCGGGGTTGCACAACTATGGAGGAATTATTTTCTTGTGTTCATGTGCAGGGCCAGCATTGGCGTGTTACTTGTTCTGGCAATGTGACAGGTGTACTTTCTTGTTCCCATATTCGCTATCCATGAGCGTCATACAATACTTTGTTTATGCACTTATACGGGTAATTGTACACATTGTTCACCTCTTGCTAGTCACGCCCTTTGGCCTTTATAGGTAGCATCAACTTGTCTTTTTTCATTGTTTGTTTGTTTGGCCAGTTTCCAGTAACCTAGTGTTTATTCCTTGTTCTCAGTCTGTTCGTACCTTGGCCTACCCTGACCTTGGATTGTTTAAGGACCTTGACTTTCCAGCCACCTGCCCTGGCCTTAGATTGTTTAGAGACTTTGGGGCATATTTATTAAGCTCTGTATGGAGCTTGATGCCCCGTCTAAAGACTGCTGCTCCATAACCTGTCCGTCTGCTCTGAGGCGGCGGACAGACATCGCCGGAAATCAACCCGATCCAATATGATCGGGTTGATTGACACCCCCTGCTAGCGGCCGATTGGTCACGAATCTGCAGGGGGCGGTATTGCACCAGCAGTTCACAATAACTGCTGGTGCAATGATACATGCAGACAGCGTATGCTGTCAGCATTTATCGATGTGCAGCAGACATGATCCACAATATCGGATCATGTCCGCTCACACTTTCTAAAATAGGCCCCTTTGCCTTGCCTGCTATTCCCCTGACTCTGGCCCCTGTGCCTTCCAAGTATACCTTTGTCACAGTAACTCTCACTTAAAGGGACAGTCTAGTCAAAGTTAAACTTTCATGAATCAAATAGGGCATGCAATTTTAAACAACTTTCAAATTTTCTTTTATCATCAAAATTGCTTTGTACTTTTAGTATTCTTTGTTGACAACTAAACCTAGGTGGGCTCATATGCTAATTTCTAAGCCATTGAAGGCCGGCTCTTATCTCAGATCAAGGTAATCACAGAGGTAAAAAGTATATTTATATAATCGTGTTGGTTGTGCAAAACTGGGGAATGGGTAATAAAGGGATTATCTATCTTTTTAACAATAACAATTCTGGAGAAGACTGATTTCCATTAGCGACCTTGATAGGGGGGAGTGGACTGGAATGTGGTAATGTCAGTGGTGTTTCTGACACAGTAAGAAGGAACCCATGGAAGTGGGAACACTCAATACAAAAGGCAGAATCAAGATGCAGTTCACTAGGATTGTGCATGTATTTTGGTCTTAAGGGACATTTAGTCAAGAACTGCCAAAATAAACCAGAAAAAGCCAGGGCTTAACTTCGTTTGGAGATGTTAAGTTAGGCCTGAAGCAGAGCTCTTCTATACATAATCCAAAGTTACATCTTTAGTTTTATTGACACATCAGTAATACAATTGTCATCTCAAATGGTAGCTTAACTTACAATAATCAAAAAAGAACATTGACAATCCAGTAATAATGTACAACACATCAAATACATATAGTTCACTTTGTATTGTATCCATAACTTTATATACCTCACATTTTACATATACATCTATAGAAATACAGGGAGTGCAGAATTATTAGGCAAATGAGTATTTTGACCACATCATCCTCTTTATGCATGTTGTCTTACTCCAAGCTGTATAGGCTCGAAAGCCTACTACCAATTAAGCATATTAGGTGATGTGCATCTCTGTAATGAGAAGGGGTGTGGTCTAATGACATCAACACCCTATATCAGGTGTGCATAATTATTAGGCAACTTCCTTTCCTTTGGCAAAATGGGTCAAAAGAAGGACTTGACAGGCTCAGAAAAGTCAAAAATAGTGAGATATCTTGCAGAGGGATGCAGCACTCTTAAAATTGCAAAGCTTCTGAAGCGTGATCATCAAACAATCAAGCGTTTCATTCAAAATAGTCAACAGGGTTGCAAGAAGCGTGTGGAAAAACCAAGGCGCAAAATAACTGCCCATGAACTGAGAAAAGTCAAGCGTGCAGCTGCCAAGATGCCACTTGCCACCAGTTTGGCCATATTTCAGAGCTGCAACATCACTGGAGTGCCCAAAAGCACAAGGTGTGCAATACTCAGAGACATGGCCAAGGTAAGAAAGGCTGAAAGACGACCACCACTGAACAAGACACACAAGCTGAAACGTCAAGACTGGGCCAAGAAATATCTCAAGACTGATTTTTCTAAGGTTTTATGGACTGATTAAATGAGAGTGAGTCTTGATGGGCCAGATGGATGGGCCCGTGGCTGGATTGGTAAAGGGCAGAGAGCTCCAGTCCGACTCAGACGCCAGCAAGGTGGAGGTGGAGTACTGGTTTGGGCTGGTATCATCAAAGATGAGCTTGTGGGGCCTTTTCGGGTTGAGGATGAAGTCAAGCTCAACTCCCAGTCCTACTGCCAGTTTCTGGAAGACACCTTCTTCAAGCAGTGGTACAGGAAGAAGTCTGCATCCTTCAAGAAAAACATGATTTTCATGCAGGACAATGCTCCATCACACGCGTCCAAGTACTCCACAGCGTGGCTGGCAAGAAAGGGTATAAAAGAAGAAAATCTAATGACATGGCCTCCTTGTTCACCTGATCTGAATCCCATTGAGAACCTGTGGTCCATCATCAAATGTGAGATTTACAAGGAGGGAAAACAGTACACCTCTCTGAACAGTGTCTGGGAGGCTGTGGTTGCTGCTGCACGCAATGTTGATGGTGAACAGATCAAAACACTGACAGAATCCATGGATAGCAGGCTTTTGAGTGTCCTTGCAAAGAAAGGTGGCTATATTGGTCACTGATTTGTTTTTGTTTTGTTTTTGAATGTCAGAAATGTATATTTGTGAATGTTGAGATGTTATATTGGTTTCACTGGTAAAAATAAATAATTGAAATGGGTATATATTTGTTTTTTGTTAAGTTGCCTAATAATTATGCACATTAATAGTCACCTGCACACACAGATATCCCCCTAAAATAGCTAAAACTAAAAACAAACTAAAAACTACTTCCAAAACTATTCAGCTTTGATATTAATGAGTTTTTTGGGTTCATTGAGAACATGGTTGTTGTTCAATAATAAAATTAATCCTCAAAAATACAACTTGCCTAATAATTCTGCACTCCCTGTACAGAGATTTAAATATAAATAAATCCCCCTCTCAAAGATCAGGCTGCTAATAATATAAATCTAACATTTTACATAGCTTTTTAGTTTTCGTTTAATGTAACTTCAACTGAGGAGGGGCCAATAAAGTATGATTAGCATTGACAATGAACCATTAAATACAAATAGATCACATAGAAGAATAGGTCTGTTAATAATAATCATATTGTCATTAAGAAACACTTTAAAAGCACGTATGCTACATAGCTAACTCAATTTTCATTAAATAACCATAGAAGACTTGCTCCCTGTATAACTACACAAGATCAATGTCAGAATCAATGATATCTAATAAACAAATATAAAGATGGAATGGAGAGCAAAGAGAAAAAACCCTCTCTAAAAGCATGAAAAAGATACTTTAGCAGTATTCTATACACTTGGAATATATGTCTAAGAACAGAGTTAAATAAGAGTGAAGGCTTTAAAACCCTATTACAGACACTCCTGTAATATGCAGTCTAGCAGGTCTTGTGGCCACTTTAACTGCAATGACCTATAAAAGAGCATTCACAAGTAATGGCCTTCAGAAGCAGGGCATTTGCCTTGGAGGTAGGGGATGCTTCAGATATGGGAGCATGAGCTGCTATCACAGATAGATCCAAGATTTAACAAGATACAGCTCTCATATGGTATATATAATAAGGAACTGCTTACAAGTTAGTTCTTTCAGAATTCAGAGACATCTATTGGAAGGTAAACTTACTCTTTTTTTATTTTAACACTAACTACATTAATATGCTTCATATTAAAGGGACAGTCAAGTCCAAAAAAAAACTTTCATTTTTCAAATATGGCATGTAATTTTAAACAACTTTCCAATTTACTTTTATCAACAATTTTGCTTTGTTCACTTGGTATTCTAGTTGAAAGCAAACCTAGGAAGGCACATATGTTAATTTATAAGCCCTTGAAGGCCGCCTCTATTATATTTACTTTTCACAGCAGGGGAGAGCTAGCTCTTGTAGGCCATATAGATAGCATTGTGATCACGCTCGTGGCTAGTGGCAGACACTGCACTAATTGGCTAAAATCCAAGTCAATAGATAATAACTAAAGGTCATGTGATTAGGGGCATTCAGAAGATGCTTAGATACAAGTTAGTCACAGAAGTAAAAAGTATATTAATATAACAGTGTTGGTTTTGCAAAACTGGAGAATGGGTAATAAAGGGATTATCTATCTTTTTAAACAACAAAAATTCTGGTGTTGACTGTCCCTTTACATCTGAATTCTAGACAATGAAGATGGGCTTTGTTTCTTTCACTGTCTAATTTCCTATTATCCTACATTCCTGGAACTAAGAATAGAAAAGCAGATGCCCTATCCCTTCAACACTCAACTGAAACTAAGCACCTGATTTACCAAAAGTCATCATTCAGGAACACAAAGTTATTGCTCAAATTGATATCGCTGTGTTACAGATGTTACAGAAGGCTCAAGCAAATCTCTCTAAGGAATGTCAACCACCTAACCAATGTATTTTTGTCTCTCCTGCTTTACAATGAGAGATTGTGGGTGCATGATAGCTTATACTACCTGGTGGCCAGAATTAACCAGAGACACCCAAGACTAGGTCTGAGTCTGGACAACTTGAACGCAGAACAAAGTTCCAATGACTTGCCCTCTGGCTTGTTGTATCCCCTACCTATTCCCAAGCAGCCCTGGACCCATTTAGCTATGGACTTTGTAACAAATCTTCCCATTTCCAATGGTAATGCATTAATCACATTGAGGCATGAGAAAAATTACGCTTGTCTCAAACCAATGCATAAAGAAAATGATTAAACCGATGCTTGAAACATTTTAAAACTTGGAGAACCTCAAGGCCTACATTAGGTGAATATAAAATACTTATATACTCATGCCTAAAATGCCTGACATAATAGTCTCCAGGCAATGATATACCCATAAGTAAGTACCTACTAATAGCCTATATGCTAAACAGGTGCCAACAATAACCCCCACACTTACCTGAAAGGCACCCATATTACTGGAGCATACTTAGCATAAGCAGTAAAAAACAGCTTTCAGTAGTTAGCCAATCCAGTGCTGTACATGTGACAGCAGAGGAGCTATATATATGGAGTATAACATTAAAACAACAAGAGGAGGCTAAGGACCAGTCCCTAAAACACCTATGGCAGGCCTGCAAATAACTCCCATAGGGTGTTCTTGTACCACTACCCATACTCCAATAACATTCCTCTGTCCAGACTGTATCTCTGGGCCTCAAATCGGTCTGAGAACCCTTCTCACAAACATCTGGAGCACCTTCCTTCTTCACCTTCCTCCTGCGAACACAAAGAAAAGACTAAGGTGGGAGGGGTTTTAAGGGATCTGAGAATTTAGGGAGCTTTGCCTCCTTCTAGTAGCCAGGAGTAAAATTCCCAGGAGTTATGGATCGTGGTTTCACCACCATTATAAAATAAATTATAGACTTATATTTCACAATGCTATATGCTAAATGTGACATATACATTATCTGTTGCTTACTAAATGATACTGCACTTGTCTAATCTTCTCACAGAGGGTCTGATATTCAAAACCTTGCCGCTCAGGTGAGATGATCTAAGAAGTTTTGGTGAGGTCTTTAAAAAAATTAGAAACACAAATTTTATCATTAGAAATTTTTATGTTGCTATATAGGGGCATAATTATCACGCTCCGTATGGAGCTTGATGCCCCATGTTTCTGGTGAGTCTTCAGGCTCGCCAGAAACACAAGTTATGAAGCAGCAGTCTAAAGACCGCAGCTCCATAACCTGTCCGCCTGCTCTGAGGTGGCGGACAGACATCGCCGAAAATCAACCCGATCCAATACGATCGGGGTTGATTGACACCCCCTGCTGGCGGCCGCAAATCTGCAGGGAGTGGCATTGCACCAGTAGTTCACAAGATGTGCGGCAAACATGATCCGCTATATCGGATCATGTCTACTCGCACATTAATAAATAGGCCCCTACGTGTTCTTTATGTGAAACAGAGACAACTACATTACAAAACAAGTTCTAAAAAAAATCCCAAAGTTTTTGTGTGATTTCTAATATCAGGCCCAGAGAAAGCCCATTAGTTTGACAGAGATTTAACTCAGAAAAGTACATTTTTATGCTTTTTTTTTTTTTTTTTTTTTTTACTAATGCCATCTACATCAGTGCCTCCTTTTTCTAAACCTGTAAATGTTTGTTCTACTTTAACCCTGTACATCACTGGTCTTTCTATGGGGGTGACGTTCAAGAGATAGGGAGGGTCTAATTGCATGGTCTTGCTGCTTGCTATTATACCCAGACAATCACTTAACGACCAGCAACATACAGGGTATGTTGCAGTTGTTAAGGGGTTAAATGAGGAAGTAATTTTTTATTTTGGTTATAATTTGCCTTAAGTGAGCGGTATTGATGAGGGTATAAAAAAAGCTTTTGGTTTTATACATGTTATATAGTTTTATATGTAGTATACAGTTTTCCCTGCTAGGTAGCATCTACAAGTAGCTTTATGAATTGTCTATAAAGAAAAATGCAGACAAAATTTGGAGGGATCAAAGTATCACATGTGCCTTACAAAGCTGGGCCTTATTCACAAGTAACAGCCTGGGCTCTATAGGTTTCAAAATTGTTCACGTCATATTAAACATACTAAAAGTACTGTAAACACATTATCTATACTATAATCGCGTTTGTAATGCTTCCGTCAGTGTCGCCAGTTGCGCACGCATCCTCATAGGAATGTTGGCTGTGTGAGGCAGCCAAAAAGATGTTGCATCCCGGTGGATTCCGAAAATGGCAGGGTGGATTCTTTCAGGTGGATTCTTTCACCACCCTGCCATTTTCGGAATCAACCGGGATGCAGCGAAGGCAAACTGAGCATTACAAAATTAAAACCTAACCGCCGGCAATAAGTGTTAAAAAAAAAAACGAACTGCCCGCAATAAGTATTAACAAAAAAAAAATGAACCGCCCGCAATAAGTATTAACAAAAAAACTAACCGCCCGCAATAAGTATCAACAAAATAAAAACCTAACCGCACGCAATAAGTATTAACAAAAAAAAATAACCGCCCGCAATAAGTATAAAAAAAATAAATAACCGCCCGTACGAAGTATTAAGAAAAAAACAAAAAAATACTAACAGTACTTTAAAAAAAAAAAAAAACTGAGATTACATTAAATTAATCTAAAATTACACAAAAAAAAAAGGCTAACATTACAGAAAATAATAAACCACATTATCCAAAATAAAAAAAATAAACCTAATCCCTATGAAAATACAAAAGCCCCCCAAAAAAAAACATCCCCAATCTAAGAATAAACTACCAATAGCCCTTAAAAGGGCCTTTTGTAGGGCATTGCCCTAAGTTAAACAGCTCTTTTCCTTAAAAAATACTAAGCCCCCCTCTAACAGTAAAACCCCCCACCCACCAAACCCCCCAAATAAAAAAAAACCTAACACTAAAAAACCTAAAATACCCATTAATCCTAAAGGGGTATTTGTATGGGCATTGCCCTTAAAAGGGCATTCAGCTCTTTTTCAATTGCCCAAAAAACCCTAATCTAAAAAAATAAAAAAAAGCCACTAAAAACACTAAAGCCCCAAATAGGTAATCACGGTTCCTGAAGTCCAGCGGAGAAGGTCTTCTTCCAGGTGGTCCATCATCTTCTATCATCAACCACAGCGAAGGCGGCGCGGAGGTGTGGAGTGGTGTTCCTAGATGTGGCGATCCTCGGTGGTGTGGAGGCTCCTCTTCATGTGATCATCCGCCACACACTGAAGATTGAATGCAAGGTACCCCATATTTATTGGGGTACCTTGCATTCCTATTGGCTGAATTTTTTTAAATTAGTCAATAGGTTGAGAGCTACTGAAATCCTATTGGCTGATTTGAACAGCCAATAGGATTTCAGGAGCTCTAATCCTATTGGCTGATTTCAAAACCAATAAGAATGCAAGGTACCCCAAATTGATTGCGGTACCTTGCATTCAATCTTCAGTTTACTTGCAGCTTAGGGAAGCGCTCAAACACTAACAGCGTGTGTGTCCGATCACGTGACGCTCTTCACGTAGTATACACACCCTCTTACTTGACGTCCGTAGTGACGTGTACACATTCACTCAGCTGCTCCGGTGCAAGGGAAAACAGAGCGCTCCATCCACGCTCACTGACAGTAACAAAAGCAACAGTTCCAGCGCACCCAGTAGCAGTGAGACACAACACAGAAAGTGAATGCAAGGTAGATACCTGTTTATTTAGATCATGTTAGGATTACTTCATACGCCATAAATTTCAAAAAGGCTAAATCTCCAACACGTTAACAGCAAAAGACAGGCAGCAGGACAGGGAATAAGAAAGGTCAGACGCGTTTCCTTATGTTACTACATAATCATCCTCAGTGACCATGCCTATTACCCACAATACCATGCTTTATATACAAATCTGCTGATCAATCACAGCAATTAAAGGCTAATTAATATAAAGCCAATCCCAAGAAAAAGTAGGATAATGTGGGCAGGGCATGCTACTGAGGTTACAATGTCTAAACTGTGCATATATAATACAAATAAATAATACATTCAAAAAGTGAAAAATGAACAAATTAATGCGGCACTATAATAAAAAACAACATAGTTAATATGAGTACAAACTCATTAAAGACATATTTGCCTGTCAAAATAAAATAAAATGACAGGTACATATATGTGTAAATTTAAATACACTACTTATTATTTATGTTAATATAGTACCACAATAGAATAAATCTGAAATTTAAACTAATGCACAAAAAACAAAAAGCAGAAGTGAATAAAAATAAATATAAAAATAAAAATATTGAAACTCTATTGATCTACAAAAAGTTTAACGTCCCAATCAAAATTTAAACCTGCTGGCACCCTAGTGCCCAACTGAAAGATCCAATATACCTCTCTTTTACTGAGTGCAATGCCTCTGTTACCACCTCTTGGGTGTCTGGGAATCAGTTGGATCGCTTGGAATGTCAGCAGTGAGCTATCGGAATTGTGATGCTTTTTGAAATGCAGGGAGATGGGAGTAGTGGACTCTGGATCATCAATTGAGCGTAGATGCTCAAGAAAGCGATCTTTTAGCGCACGTGTCGTTTGTCCTACATACTGTCTGAAACACCCCCTGCAGGTCAAAAGATATATAACATAGCAAGAATTGCATGTCATATATTCACGAATGTCAAACATCTTTTGGTTATTAGTAGATGTAAAACTAGTGCCAAAAGACGCATAGGCACAAGACTTACATCTACTGCTTCCACATTTGAAAAAAACAGGTTTAATAGAGAGCCAGTTTCTTTGTGGTTGTTGTCGTGACAACATAGAGGGAGACAGTATATTCCCAAGGGTCTGTGCCCTACGAGACACAAAACAAACACCCTCTTTGACAATATCAAACAAGCTGTCATCAGTGGTCAGAATAGGAAGTGCCTTCCTAATTATATCACAAATTTTCCCATACTCCATGCTATAGGAAGTGATAAATTTCAATTGTTTAAATTTATCAGTATCCTTTGATCTACCTGACACGAAAAGGTCTTTTCTGTCTAATAGATCAACCTCAAGCTTAGTTTGTTGTAAAAACAAACAAACTAAGCTTGAGGTTGATCTATTAGACAGAAAAGACCTTATCGTGTCAGGTAGATCAAAGGATACTGATAAATTTAAACAATTGAAATTTATCACTTCCTATAGCATGGAGTATGGGAAAATTTGTGATATAATTAGGAAGGCACTTCCTATTCTGACCACTGATGACAGCTTGGTTGATATTGTCAAAGAGGGTGTTTGTTTTGTGTCTCGTAGGGCACAGACCCTTGGGAACATACTGTCTCCCTCTATGTTGTCACGACAACAACCACAAAGAAACTGGCTCTCTATTAAACCTGTTTTTTTCAAATGTGGAAGCAGTAGATGTAAGTCTTGTGCCTATGCGTCTTTTGGCACTAGTTTTACATCTACTAATAACCAAAAGATGTTTGACATTCGTGAATATATGACATGCAATTCTTGCTATGTTATATATCTTTTGACCTGCAGGGGGTGTTTCAGACAGTATGTAGGACAAACGACACGTGCGCTAAAAGATCGCTTTCTTGAGCATCTACGCTCAATTGATGATCCAGAGTCCACTACTCCCATCTCCCTGCATTTCAAAAAGCATCACAATTCCGATAGCTCACTGCTGACATTCCAAGCGATCCAACTGATTCCCAGACACCCAAGAGGTGGTAACAGAGGCATTGCACTCAGTAAAAGAGAGGTATATTGGATCTTTCAGTTGGGCACTAGGGTGCCAGCAGGTTTAAATTTTGATTAGGACGTTAAACTTTTTGTAGATCAATAGAGTTTCAATATTTTTATTTTTATATTTATTCACTTCTTCTGCTTTTTGTTTTTTGTGCATTAGTTTAAATTTCAGATTTATTCTATTGTGGTACTATATTAACATAAATAATAAGTAGTGTATTTAAATTTACATATATATGTACCTGTCATTTTATTTTATTTTGACAGGCAAATATGTCTTTAATGAGTTTGTACTCATATTAACTATGTTGTTTTTTATTATAGTGCCGCATTAATTTGTTCATTTTTCACTTTTTGAATTTATTATTTATTTGTATTATATATGCACAGTTTAGACATTGTAACCTCAGTAGCATGCCTGCACACATTATCCTACTTTTTCTTGGGATTGGCTTTATATTAATTAGCCTTAATTGCTGTGATTGATCAGCAGATTTGATATATAAAGCATGGTATTATGGGTAATAGGCATGGTCACTGAGGTGATTATGTAGTAACATAAGGAAACGCGTCTGACCTTTCTTATTCCCTGTCCTGCTGCGTGTCCTTTTGCTGTTAACATGTTGGAGATTTAGCCTTTTTGAAATTTATGGAGTATGAAGTAATCCTAACATGATCTAAATAAACAGGTATCTACCTTGCATTCACTTTCTGTGGTGTGTCTCACTGCTACCGGCTTGTCGCTGGAACTGTTCGCTTTTGTAATCTTCAGCTTTACGATGGACATCGGATGAAGAGGAACCTCCATGCCGCCGAGCAATGCAGCTGCCACAGCCGCGGACCTCCACCACAGAGTACCGCCGCCTATGAGGACCCTGCCACTGAGGATCCAGGCATCGGGAACCAGCTCCGTACATCCGCTCCACGCACCTTCACTCTGAATGAAGATCGAAGATGATGGATCCGTCTGGAAGAAGACCTTCTCTGCCAGACTTCAGGAACAGTGAGCTACCTATTTGGGGCTTAGGTTTAGGCTTTTTTATTTTAATTTTCGGGGTGTTTTCATTTTAGATTAAGGTTTTTTGGGGCTAGAAAAAGAGCTGATTGCCCTTTTAAGGGCAGTAAAAGAGCCTAATGCCCTTTTAAGGGCAATGCCCATGCAAATGCCCCTTTAGGGCAATGGGTAGTTTAATTTTTTTTAGTGCTTAGGTTTTTTATTTTGGGGGGGGTTTACTGTTAGGGGGGGAACTTAGTATTTTTTTAGAGGTAAAAGAGCTGTTTAACTTAGGGCAACTGCCCTACAAAAGGCCATTTCAAAGGGACAGTCAACACCAGAATTTTTGTTGTTTTAAAAAGAAAGATAATCCTTTAATTACCAATTCCCCAGTTTTTCATAACCAACACAGTTATAATTATACACGTTTTACCTCTGTAATTATCTTGTATCTAAGCCTCAGCAGACTGCCCCCTTATTTCAGTTCTTTTGACAGACTTGCATTTTAGCCAAACAGAGCTGTCTCCATGGTTAAATTCACGTGCATGAGCTCAATGTTATCTATATGAAACACGTGAACCCTCTAGTGGTGAAAAACTATCAAAATGCATTTAGATTAGAGGCGGCCTTCAAGGTCTAATAAATTAGCATATGAACCTCCTAGGTTTAGCTTTCAACTAAGAATACCCACAAGAGAACAAAGCATAATTGGTGATAAAAGTAAATTGGAAAGTTGTTTAAAATTACATTCCCTATTTGAAAAAATGAAAGTTTTTTGGGACTTGACTGTCCCCTTTAAGGGCTATTGGTAGTTTAGTATTAGATTAGGGGGTGTTTTATTTTGGGGGGGAATTTTTATTTTTATAGGGGTATTAGTTTAGGTTTACATTTTTTATTTTGGCTAGCTTTGTTTATTTTTTTCTGTCATTTTTTTTTTCTGTCATTTTTTTTTTTTATTTTTTGTAAAATTTTGCTTGGGGGTTTGTATTTTTTCAAAATAGACTGCCCTCTGGCAAGCTTATCGCCTAGTATTTCAATAAAATGATGCATTCTCCATTTGATTTCTCTTCATCTGTTGACGTTTCACCTTTTATAGAATGTTAACAAAGCAGCGTATGTTAATGAAGGACAGTTCTGGCACAGCCACCCCAGAGATCACAAGAAAAATGTCTGCAAAATATACATTGAAAACAAGTGTATCTCAACTGTAAACATTGTACAAATAATCTAATTGCTAAATGCAAATACTGCGTAGGATAGATAACCCAGAAAATAGCCCTAGAGCCAATAATGATTTTTTCCTCTGCCTATTTTATTTATTTATGCAGGTAGCATTACACAAATTATGTCACAATAGGTCTAAGAGAGACAATAAACTAGAAAAATCAGGTCAGACAATTAGTTTGACATTTTCAGAAAATTTGAACACAAATCACATTTAAGATCTGATAAAGTAGACTTTGGAAAAGAAATGGGAATAAAAACAAAGTGCTAGGTTACAAGTGGCATGCTAAGAGTTGCGTTCGCTTGAGTGCAATTGTTACGAGAGAAAAAAAGGTTGCAAAACACATAAAAAAGGGCTGTAACATAGAGATACATACTTATACATGCTTTTAATATGTCTATGTGTATATCTATATATATGTATATATATTTTCATATGTGTGTACATATGTATTTATGTGTATATATGTATTTACAGACATATATACACATACAAACACATACATACATAAGTACACATATATTGACATATATAAGTGCAAGGGAGCCCTTTGCCAGTTAAGTAGATAAAAACATGAAAAATCGTATTTATGCAATATTCATATTTAATAAAGTGTTTAACTGTGAATGTACTGTAAATATTTCACATTTCAATGTTTCTAATATGTTCTAGTATTTTTAAATAGATATTCCAAAATATATCTGTATATATCTACTATACCTATATATAGAACTCAATTTATCAATCCTTGGTGGACAGGGGTGTACAAATTACCCCTGTCTGCCCAAACTCTCCTCCAGCTGGGCAGCAATCTGCTGCTGGAATTTAACATTCACGCAAACCTTACCCCTTGCCGCTGCGCAGCCAATCACTCACGGGCAGGAGCAGTCGATCTTTGAAATTTTTCGCCTAAGAGGTGGAGAACAGGATAGGGAAGCAGAGGTCTGATGATCGCTGCTTGATAAATCATGACTGCAGGTTCTCTTGTGCGTAAGTGCAGTAAAAGGGAGGAGAAGGGTTTGATAAATCAAGCCCATAATCATATATATTATATATATATATATATATTTATATTAAATATATATATATATATATATATATTATTTTATATACTGTATGTAGTTATCTATTGTACCAAAAAAAATATATCTATAGAAATATGTATTTATTAATAAATAAAACATAATCTTCTATGGGATTCTTCTAGTGGTTATTGCACTAGGGAAATGTGATTGGGTTTGCGTGCGAGTAAGGTTTTTTTTCTCCACTTTTCATACTCCATTGAAGCCTATAGGGATTATTCAAAGTTTGGCTTTTTTGCGCATGTCGGGGGTTAGCTTGTGAGCAAAAACTTTTCACTTTCAACTTGTAATACTCGCAAAAACCCGAAGTCACACGAAACACATGAGCGGCGCTCCACTTGTAATCTAGTCCCTCAGATAAAGCTAGCTGTAAAAAGGCTAGAAATGTCTCTTTTGACATTCAGTGCTATTGCTGGCATTTCTTTATTAACCTTCTGTGTTTGCTAAGCATCTGTGTGGTCGCATCAATGCCATTTGTGACTGAAGTTGAAATAAACTCAGTTTTATTATGTGGGTGTGTAAGTAGGACGGCTAGAACATAAGCATTAAATACTGATTTTCAGATGCTTATAACTTTTGATTTTTTTCTACAACATTAGTTTTGCCTGGGAGTTAATACAAAATCTTGGCAATAGGAAGTAACTGAATCAAATATTTTTTAATTATTGTCAGATTTTTTATAAGCCATATGGATATGTGAATTTAACAAATAAAAAACGTACCTTTGTTCATCTAATAGGGTAGTGTATAACTAACTCTGGGGTTAATCACAATCTGCCATTTGCAACCAAAATAGCCTTTTTTGCTCTCCGCACTGATTGGTTAGTGTACTTTTCTGCAAAGGATATAAGAAGTCTTCATACACGTATGAAATTGCAGGGTTTTTTTAAATGTAATTGATACAAATAACAAAAGTGTAAATGTCAGAGTTTTTCCATTTGTAATGTTATTTTCAAACAAACAAAAGTTAATCATTAGGAAACATTTTAACCCCTTAACGACCAAGGACGTACCTGGCACGTCTTCAAGGGTTTTCAAGTGCTGGAAGCGATACGTTGATCGCTTCCAGACGCTCTCAGGGTATTGCAGTGATGCCTCGATATTAAGGAATCATGCAATACCCTTTTTTATGCAACCAATGCAGAGAGAGCCACTGTGTGGCCCTCTCTGCATCTGCCAGTGATGGTGCCGAATCGTTGGTGGCGTCTGGGTGGGGAGGGATAGCAGGGTGGTGGGTGGGCGGGAAAACACTTTTCCAGCACTTTTTTTTCAGGATTTTCACAGAAGAATAATTTAAAAAATACACCCTTGACCTATTGAAAATCGATGTTGGTCTGTTTTGAGTGTGCAGTTCACATGGCCTTTTTTTCAATTATAAAATGTTAGGGCATACTCTAATTATAGCACAATAAACACCTTTTGTAAATAAGTTTAAAAAAATCAATTAAAAGGTAAAGTCAAAATGAAACTTCCATGGTTTAAATAAAATATCAATTTTTTTTAAACACATTTACAATTTACTTGCTACCAAATTTGGTGTGTTCACTTGTTTGATATCCTTTGTTGAAAAGTAAATATAGGTTGCTGTTAGGAGGGGCCCAAGAGCATGCATCTGTGTTTTATAAGTATGGCAGCAGTGATTAAAAAACAATGTATAAAATTTCTACAAACAATGTTGTAAACCACTTGCTGTCTGACATTAAATACTAAAAACAACTGCCTATCAGCCTACCTAGGTTTACTCTTTAACAAAGAGGACAAAGCAAATTTGGTACAAGAAGTAAAGTGGAAATTTGTTTAAAATTATGAAAATGTAATTGTGTCTTTACTGTTCCCTTTTAGTTAATTCTCACTAATAAGCTATAAAAACTAGTATACAGTTTAAATATGATTATGGGGGTTTAATTATTGCAATAAAGTGTTTGGATATTTTAAACATGTTAATTGTAAAATGAATGAGCAATGATGTGAAATTTTAGGTTTCTGGCATAATAGATTGCTTGCATGGGTGCATTTTGGATTTATAGGGGATGATTTATTTTAGTTGTATAGGGCAGTTTCTATGGCATTCATTGTTACCACTCTTTTGCTCTTCAAAATATTTAATTTACAAATTTTATTAAAACCTGAATTATCTCTGTCTTGTCTTGTGGGAAGTGCAGATAGCAAGACACTGCCTATAAATAATGTGTGCATCAGCCATCAGGTCAGGACCGTCAGGACCAAAATGTGTAGTTTGTAGGATGTTATGTTATTATTTAAAAGCCAAGACTTAATGGTAGTTATGGCAGATAACAAGCTATCTAACCAATTCTTAGAAGTGCTCACTAATGTACATTGTGCATATGGTATAAAATAAGAAGATAAAAATAAATTTCTGTTATCTGTATACATTTCCTATGATGAGTTAAAAGCTTAAAGGGACACTAAACCCCAAAAAAATTCTTTCATGATTCAGATAGAGAATACCAATTTTAAACAACATTCCAATATACTTCTATTATCTAATTTGCTTCATTCTTTAGATATCCTTTGTTAAAGAAATAGCAATGCACATGGGTGAGCCAATCAGACGAGGCATCTATGTGCAGCAACCAATCAGCAGTTACTGAGCATATCTAGATATGCTTTTCGGCAAAGTATATCAAGAGAATGAAGCAAAATTAGACAATAGAAGTAAATTAAAAAGTTGTTTAAATTGGCATGCCTCTATCTAAATCATGAAAGAAAAAATTGGTTTAATGTCCCCTTTAACTGAGAAGAACATTTGTGACTTTCTAGTATTCTTTACATAATATATATGCAGGTCAAGCCGAAGAAGCACTAGAGACAGCCAGTCACAACAACCTCTGTTTCAGTGACCAGAAATAATACAGGGGTCCTGTGCTGTAACTTTTAATGTATTTGTTTAGTTGGTTAATTCAGACATAGGTTTCCAAAATGTTACTTATTTTATTTTATATATATATATATATATATATATATTATATATATATATATATTTATATATATATATATTCTTCACCATGTTTTATACAATTATCTTATTGAGCATTGGGTCTACCTTGCATCTCTCTAGGAAGTCTATATTCCTGTTTGTATAATTATGGTGCATTTTCTGGTGTTGTGCTACATATAGCCAGTCTTGACACAGTGCTGGGCTTAAAGTGAATGTAAATTTGAGGAATGAGTGCCCGGTTTATAATATCCTATTAAAAACATGGCGACTTTCATTTATCAGAATTTAAATTACACTGCTTTTGTTAAAATACTTACCTTTTCTTTCTGCAAGTCGCTCCATTGCTTCCTCAACCCGTCACAAGCCTCTGCTGATGTCAGAAATGATGATTCCGGCCTTCCACCAATCACGGTGTTGCTTTAGGCAATGATTCCCCTGGGGGGAAAGCCGTGATTGGAGTATGCCGGAATTGTCATTCCTGACGTAAGAAGAGGCTTGCGACGGGCTGAGAGAAGCTTGCATAAAGAAAAGGTAAGTGTGATGAGGAGCAGGATGTGATGTCACTAGTTTGTGGGCGGGGCTTAGGTCCGGTGTCTGTGTCGCAGTTAGTTTAGTACAATCAACCTGACTAGATGTGTATTGTTATGCTCTGCAATAAAATAGAGTGTACCATCATTGCTGTGTCCCTGCAAATGTCCTGCATCTCATGACATGGTGTCAGAAGTTCTGGACTGCGCTTCTGTTCCTGATCGATTGCAATTTCAAAATTACCCCACCTGAGCCTTTTGACGTTCTCTCAGCCTGCAGCTTGGCCCACATGGCATCAGCGGTTTCAGCGCTTCAGGATCTGTGGAGTCATATTGTGCGCAGCCTGTAGTGAATTAGCTGAATTCTGTGAGTGTTGGTGTTGCGAAAGAAGAGCAAATCAGAGACAGAATAGTTATTAGAATTGCAGATGCTGAAGTCTCCCTGAAGCTGCAGTTAGAGCCTGATTTAACGTTAGATGGGGCTATTAGGATGGCCCGCCAGAGTGAACTGGTGGAAAAGCAAAGTGCTGATCTGAGGTCTGAGAGTATTGTGGATGAAGTGCAACAGTCTAGGGAAAAACTGCAAGTGAAAGGCACAGTGTGAGCGGTAGATCTAAAGTACGGATGAAGGCCTAGAAGTGGATGGGCGGCAACATGGGCGATGCACTACGTGGCTACCGGGCTCATGATAAGAGTGCTATAAGCCCGGCCAGAGATAGAAGGTGCAGAAAATGCAAAAGAATAGGCCATTTTGAAGTGGTGTGTAAAACTGAATACAGTTAAGGAGATGCAGGGTGGACAGTGACCAGGAGGGTCAGGAAGTGTCTTTTGTGGGGTCTGTTGTGGAACGGACAAGCTCGGAGGAAGATTGGAATGTTACTTTTACTGTAATGGGGAGCCAAAGTTGATTTTAAGATTGACACAGGAGCAGATATCACTGTAATGTCTTTTGCTGAATTTATGAAACTGCCTCGACAGCCCCAGCTGGCGAAGGTTACTACAAATGTCCATAGTCCCTGGTGGCCGCATTGATTGTGTGGGGAAATTTCTTGCCAGCTGTGAGTACAAGCAAAGGAAGTTTACCATGTGGGTGCATGTGATCCGAAGGTCAGTGTGTTAACAGTTTAATTGAGCAGAAAAGCAGCCTGTGACTTGGGCCTCGTGGCCAGAGTGAATGAGATTTCCGAAGATATGTTTGGCGAGTTGGGCCTACTGAACTGCAAACCTGTCCGTATAGCACTTAAAAAGTGACGCAGGTCCCATACAGTATTTCTACCCGTCGTAGAATCCCGTTCCCGCTCATGCCTCAAGTGGAGAAGAGCTTTTGCGCATGAAGTCTATTGGGGTTATTGAAGAGGTTGTTGAAGCGACTGATTGGTGTGCCCCCATTGTTCCAGTTGCAAAGAAAAACGAAAGGTGCCCATCTGTGTGGACCTGAAAAGGTTGAATGAAGCAGTAAAGAGAGAGCGATTTGTGCTGCCGACATTAAAAGATATAGCTCCAAAGTTGGCTGGGGCGAAGTTTTTTTTTCCACATTATGACGCTTCTATCGGCTTTTGGCAGATCCCCCTGGATCCAAAGTGCCGCAAACTGACTACCTTTATCACACCGGTAGGTCGGTTCTGCTTCTGCAGACTCCTTTGGGATATCCTCCGCTCCTGAAATCTTTCAAAGGGAAATGAGTTCTCTCCTGAGTGACCACGTGGGCACAAGCGGTCGTCATGGATGACATTCTAGTGTATGGGTCTACAGTGGAGGAGCATGATCAGCGTTTAAGTTGGTGTGCTACAGGCTATCAAAGAGTCTGGGCTGAAGCTAATTAAAGAAAAAATGGTCATTTTTAGGAAAACTGAATTGTGCTACTTTGGGCATATCATCAACGGGGATGGCATCAAGCCAGGACCCCGAGAAAATTTGTGCTAATTGAAACAGATGAAAAGCCCTTCGGATGTTGCATGAGCTGAGACAGATATTGGGCCTTGTAAACTACGTGGGCAAGTTTCTTCCAGATTTATCCAACAGTTTTACACCCTGTCACAGAGTTGCCTTAAGAAAGACGTTGCCTGGGTCTGGGGACCTTCACAAGAAAAAGCTTTTCTGCATGCCAAGTCCCTGCTGGGGTCTGCCCCAGTGCATGGGGTTCTACGACCCTTCAAAAAAGACTGTGGTTATGTGCCGATACAAGCAGTTTATGGGTTGGGGGCTGCACTCCTGCAGCTGAATGACAACAAACTACAGCCTATCGCCTACTGGTTCCCACACACTGACCGCGGCGGAGTCGAAAAAATACGCCCAAATTTGAGTAAGAGTGCCTGGCTGCAGTTTGGGCCTGTGAGCGCTTTTCAGCGTTATCTTGTGGGTTTGGGAGAAATTTAGTCTGGAAACTGACCACAAACCGCTAGGCCCTCTAATCAATTCTTATGACATTGACAAAAACACCTTTGAGATGCCAGAGACTTTTAATGAGACTGCTCAGGTTCAATGTTCAGGCAGTGCATTGCCGGGGAAACAAATGGTTGTGGCAGATACACTATCCAGGCTCCCGCTGGCTGCTGCTGAAGGAATCCTCCACGGAATCGGATGTGAAAGTGTATGTTATTCAGTTCTGGCCTCTAAGTCCATTTCTTCAAGGAAACTGGAAAGAGATAAAGAAAGAGACATATTTGGACACAGATCTGCAAGAAGTTATAAGGTACATAAAATGAAGGCTGGCCCGAGAGCCGGGACAGCCTGGATGTCTTTAAATGCTTACCAGCCAGAGAGGTCGCAGCTCACGGAGCTGGAGGGGTTGGTGCTGTTCCAAGACCGCATTGTAATTCCTGTCAGTATGAGAAAGGAGATGTTAAACAGGATTCACGATGGCCACTTAGGCATTACAAAGTGCAGAGAAAGGGCAGCTACAGCCGTGTGGTGGCCTGGGGATCAGCTCCGACATTGCAAAGCACGTTTCTAAATGTGCCTTTTGCCGGAACGCCGGCCTACTCAAAAAAAGGGAGCCCTTGATGCTCTACTCCGCTGCCTGCGGGGCCATGGCAGAAAATAGCCGCTGATTTGTGTGAACTGCACGGGAAAAAGTTTCTTGTTGTGATCGACTACTATTCCAGGTATTTGGAAATCGCACCCCTGAATGATATCACAAGGTCAGGCCGCTATCATATCGCCTGAAGAGCTTGTTCGCCCGCTGGGGCATTCCAATGGAGCAGGTGAGTGATAATGGGTATGCAGTTCGCTTCTACAGAGTTCAGTTGCTTTCAGCAGGGAATATGACTTTGATACATTCCACGTCAAGTCCACATTATCCGCAGGCCAACGGAATGGCTGAAAGGGCAGTTCAAACCAACAAAATTCATTCTAAAGCAATCTGAGCCGTACCTAGCCCTCTTGTCATACAGGGCGACGCCCATTTAAGCCACGGGTTTTGCAGCCCGGCACAGCTGATGCTAGGACGCCAGATTCGCACCACTTTACCCTCAGTGGGTGTCTTCAAGCCGCCTGGCCCTGTTCCTCGGGGACGAAGTCCTTAGGAGGGATGAAGAGGCCAAAAAGGGGTTATCGTTTTCTTCTACGACAGGGAGACATTCTGTCAGGCCTTTACAGGAACCTGAAAGCGGGCCAAAGTGTCAGAATTAAACTGGATGATGAGAAGAAATGGAAGACGCCTGCTACGGTAGTGGGGCCGCTCTCCAGAACCAAGGTCTTACACAGTCCTTACAGAGGGAGGGACGGGTTACACGCCGGTAAACGAAGACATCTTCAGCCTGTACCTGAGAGTCTGGAACCAGATACCTCAGTGCCACCGCCAGTGGGATCCCCCTGTTCTAAGAGAGGTGCCTTCCCCTCAGCAAGATCACAGCGTGGATATATCTTTGCCTCCAGCAGACTCTTGTTCACCATCTTCTGTATCAGAGGACAGTTCATGCAAAGTTACATCAAGCGGAAGAGTGGTGAGAAACTTCCGGCCCGATACAGGGACTGGACTTTAGCTAGAACAGTGACCGGAAGTATGGGCAGAATAATCCATGGTCACTGTGGACTAGGGTAGTCTACCCCGATGTCCAAGTCAGATGTAATTTATTTGTTCATGTTTTCTAATCTATCTGTTTTTATAATGTTCAAAAACAAAAATGTTGTTGTATACCCTGTTGGTGTACCTTGTTATTTATTATATGCAAATGTATGCTTTGCCTTTGAAAAAGGGGAAGATGTGATGAGAGCAGGATGTGATGTCACTAGTTGTGGGCGGGGCTTAGGTCCGGTGTCTGTGTCGCAGTTAGTTTAGTACAATCAACCTGCTAGATGTGTATTGTTATGCTTTGCAATAAAATAGAGTTGTACCATCATTGCTGTGTCCTGCATATGTCCTGCATCTCCATGACAGTAAGTATTTTAACAAAAGCAGTGTAATTTAAAGTTTGATGAATGAAAGTGCCCTGTTTTTAATAGGATTATTAAAAACCAGGGGGGGCACTTATTCCTCAAACTTTACATTCACTTATAAGATGCGGTGGCAGCTTAGAGCGTTGAGTGAGCAGGTTTGCTCCCCTAATCTCACCACCAACTCAGAGGTGGAAGAGCTTAAAGGGACATGAAACCCAAACATTTTCTTTCATGGTTCAGATAGAGAATACAATTTTAAACAACTTCCCAATATACTTCTATTATTAATGTACTTCCTTTTCTTGTTATGCTTTGCTGAAATGTTTATCTAGGCAAGCTCAGGAGCAGCAGAGAACTAGGTTCTAGCTGTTGATTGGTGGCTGCATAATATATATATTGATTGTGATTGGCTCACCCATGTGTTCAGTTAGAAAGCCTGGACTGATTGACGAAGCCTGAAGAGCAGGGGTAAAGGGCTGAACCAAGGAAGCTCGCCTGAGTGAGCGCAATTTTAGTAAAAGCTTATCATCTCCTATGTTATTCTAGGAAGCTGATTACTAATCACATGGGGAGATAAGTGAGCTGTACTATTGAATCAGCTGCTTAGAATAACACTGTTGAAGCTGGAGAGGGGTTTAATAAATATTTGCCCAATTAAGAGGGTTTTAGGGCAAGTAGGTCAAGTCATTGGCTTGGATTCAAAGGCAGCTGAAGTACTTCTATGTTTAAAGGGACATGAATTAAACTTTCTTGATTCAGATAGAGTATGTCATTTTAAGACACTTTTAAATGTACTTATTTAGTCAAATCTGCTTCGTTTTCTTGGGATGCTTTGTTGAAAAACATTGGTACATATTTTCAACAGCAGCAAAGCACTACTGGGGTAGCTAGCTGATGATTGGTGGCAACAAACATATGCTTCTTGTAATTGGCTCACCAGATGTTTACAGCCAATTCCCAGTAGTGCATTGCTGACCAAGAGCTGACTAACTATGTGTTTAATTCTCTTTGCAGGGATGAATACATAGTTATATGCAAGTAACAAGTGCAATAATAGAAATGCTCTAACGTAATAGACAGAACATTTAGTTTTTGCACTTTAATGTCATTTTAGAGCTGAAATCATGTTTCTATCCATTAACATAATATAGTTAGTTCAAAACCTAAATTCTCTTTAGGGTGCATTTGCCAGTAGCCAGTATGAGAGTTGATTAAGCATAGACAGTGTTTATTAGACACTAATAGAAAGGGTACATTTTACACCAAGGGCTACTCTTACTTAAAAATATAACATTTATTAGATTATTGAGTAAGTGAATGAAAGATTGAGTAATGTCCATAGCTCTCCAACAGTTATATAAAAATAACTGCAAGCACTAAATGCATCTGTCAGTATGTTATGACGTATTTGTAAGATGCATCTCAGATCTGTAAGACAAATACATACAAACTCACAGGTGCAAGTGCCAGTATGCTATAGTGTATGTACTGTATGGATGTGCATCTGTAAAACAATAAACAGATGCATATGCCAGTATGCTTTAGTGTTTATGTGTGTATCAAAAGTATTTCCAAAGTAATATACTAATGAGAGCTCTTGTCTAAAAACAAAGTAGGTACCAGAATGTTCCAGAGTAATTAATTGAGAGAAATTACCTGACCATAAAACTGAAGAGATCACACCACAGATGTGACACATAGGAGATAATGAAAATGATTTTAATTTATCTTGTTTGCTTTATCAGGTATTGAATCTATCTCCAGCCAATCAGGCGATCCGTTTTTCCTAACGGAGATCAGACTGAGTGTTGTTTTTGAGGATCAGAAGAGAGGGGATCCGGAGTGGCGGAATGGCCGCCATCTTACCTGTGATTGTGGAGGTCTCTATAACCACTCAGCCTGCATACAGAGTACACCATATTTTTTAAGAACCCTCTGCCTAGCCTTACCTGCCTGGAGTTCAAAAGCCCTGCTTCACTGTTGGTGGGGCAAATTAAGCAACCATATTTTGCCAGTATATAAGGAGGACAAGTTGACAACTGTTACAATTTGGGTGAGACCTTTCTGATTACTCATAGTAGTCACATCATATGTCCTTTGACCACCTGGTCTACCTCTCAAACATATTTAAACCTCTGCCTGATTGTCAAGCTCTAACGTTTAAAGTGGGCCCAAAATCCTGTTTACACCATCCTTACTGCACTAAGGTTACTACGGACCTGGGCTGGCAGACCCTAATATTGAGCACTTCACTTGTGCACTTCTTACTGCCCTACTAAGTGGATCTTTTATTTACACTGAACTACTACACATTTGTTTAACATATTGCTCCCATTATCTGTACACACCTTAACTGACTGTTTAAGTGGATCTTCCCATTACACAGTCCTACTGAATACTGCACAACCTGTATCTTGTGTACATTCATAGTCCATCTGATCCATATACAGGAACATATTTTTTATGGGACTTTTGTAGTGTTATTTTCTAAACTTTGGCCTATGTAGACTGTTTGTAAAAACCTACCCCTCACCTCCCCGCTCCTGCCCAGGCTTGTCTGGGTAGGTCCACTTCCCATCTCCTTTTTCCCTTCCTTCGGGTCGTATCCTTTCTTTCCCAGAGGTAGAGGGGTAACAGGTCCTAGGAAATCTATGCGGAGGTAAATGCATTATTTATGTCTAATAACTAACTGTCTAGTTATATAATGCTTTATTACTATACCTTTTTATTAGCCTGCTTGGTTTAAAACTTAAGTGAAGTTTGCAATCATTCACTATGGTGTGATGTGTGATCTGATGTTAAACTGAGCACCAACTAGCTATAATACACTTGTTATATGAGTGAATTGATAGACAATAAAAATGGAAATCCGAAAATGGCTTCTGCCAAAAAAGCCAACCAAAAGCCTCCCATTGAAAGAGGGAGAAGATGAGGTTGGACATTTTTCAAGAGCATCGACATCGCTGAGCCTGAACGATGAAAGTGGAGGGGCACCTGCTAACCGTAAAGCTGTAGCTAGCTCACGCCATCTAGCGCTACGGTTGATCTTGTCCTGGAACAGATACCCCAGGCCCCAGATGATCTTGGGATAAACCATCCAAACAAGGTTTTTTTGCAGCAATTACCCAAACCGTTTTTACCAGAGCAAAAAGCAGTCATTTGTAAGTGGATGGTATCAAAACCGAGATTGGTTGGAATACAGTGTCAAGGCAGATGCAGCTTACTGCTTTTCCTTGCCGCCATTTCGGTAAAACTGCACGGGGAACCGGTAGACTCAGCTTTCCTGGTCCGGGGCTACAATGATTGGAAACATGCAGTTGAAAAAGATAAGGGTTTTTCATAGACATGAAAACTCCAAAGAGCATATCACCTGCCAGGCATTGTGGTATGAGCGAGAGAAGCGTAGATGCAAGGCAAAGAAATCTCAAACACTTGTTAACGCAGACCAACTGGGAAAAAACAGGTTTTATGTTTCGTTACCTGATTGATGTAATAGTATTTCTGTCTGAGAACCAATTGCCTTTAAGAGGTAATCTGGATGCTTTTGATGACATGTCAGAGGGAGGGCAGTGGGGCCTTTTCCTCTCACTACTAGACTACACAATTAAGAAGGACTCACAATTGGCCGAAAATATCGAAGTCTATCCCGCGAAATGCTACATATACATGTCACAGCATACAGAACGAACTAATTGGATACTCAGCAGTGTGGTGACGGAAGCTATAGTGGGTGAAGTAGGCAATTCATCGTATATCATAAAGGGTTGATGGCACCCAGGACCCGACTGGCTGCGAAAACAATTTCAATTGTAATTCGATATGTCTCTGAAGAAAACCAAGCTACAGAGCGTCTTCTTACTATAGCAACTGCCAGTGCAGGAGATGCTAAAATACTGGCATACACTATAATAGCAGAGCTAACAAAAAATGGCCTGAAAACCACCAAGATCTTAAGCCAAGTGTATGACGGAGCCTCACTCATGTCTGGAAGTCATGGTGGAGTGCAAAAAAATCTTACAAGAAAAACTAGAATGAGAAATACCATATGTGCACTGTTTTAACCACCAGCTACATTTAGTTGTAGTACATGCAATGTCATCAGAAGAATCAATCATGGATTTTTTTCCCCTGTGTAATACTCTCTATAAATTCTTTAAAAAACCACAATCGCTGTTCAATCCAGGGTGTGCGACTCAAGCGATTACTTGATCAGCGCTGGACAGGCCAATCTTGCCACCGTTTCAGTAATTCTTTCCTCATTACAAGACATTATTTTACTACTGACTAAGTTAGAAACTGTACGTGCCCATGGAGCAGAGGTTAGGGTGGAGGCGTTGGGCTTTTGAGGAGGTGACCAAGCATGCTTCCATATTTATTGCACACCTTATGCGCAAAGTGCTTTTATTACTGGACCCGCCAAATAAGCTTCTACAGGGAGAAGACACGGACCTGCTTACAGGAATGGGCCTTGTGGCTACTGCAATAGAGTGCATTCGCAAAACTATGATGTGATGAGACGTTCACCGACTTGTGGAACACTACCACAGCTGCCAACAAAACATTGACACCCGTACCACCTAAACGAAGACGCACATTAAATAAGAACATGGATCAATATGTGGTTGAAGAGACTGTCGGACAGGGGGACAAAGACGACAAATTGGAACTGAAGAGGCTGTTCTTTAATACACTCAGTGAAGTGTTATGCGAAATGGACGAACGCTTCAGTGAGTGTAACAATCAGTTGGCTACAGTGCTTGCAGCGCTGGATCCAGAGAGAGATACCTTTCTTGATACAGATGCTATCAAGCACATCATGGAGTTGACACATTCAAATATGGTTGGAGCTGAATACACAGTTGCAAAACAGTTCTTGCTCACACAAATGAATAAGGACACACAAGGAGAGAAGTGGACAATTACACGTATCCTCAAAACACAACAAAAAAACATTGAAGGCCATGCCAAGCGTACTGACTGCTTTCAAACTCGCGTTAACTTTTGGTGCCTCCACTGCCATGTGCGGAGAACTCGTTCTCGACTCTTAAAAATGTTTTCACAGATCATAGACGTGCTATGCTTCACGTACGCAAAGCCCAGTTTGGTACAGCTGGCATTTGAAAGGGATCTCACTCACAAAGTGCACAAATGAGTGGAAAGATATTATTTTGAAGAGGTTCCATTCGGACACTCGTCGCCTTCCACTATACTAATAGTGAGTCGAGCTTTGTTTGATTTTGCATTGATGCCATATTTGAATGTAAATGCATCACAGTGCTCTCAGGAAAAATAAGTCATCTTCCCCACACGTTCTTTTATAAACTTATAGGGTAATATCTACCCCCCCCCCCCCCACATTTAGATCTGTTTACTGGATAAATAGAGGAACTCAGATTCCATTAAACCTTTTCCCCAAACTCCAAGTATGTGATTTAATTCTAGGAAACATAGGTTTCCAGTAAGTAATCTAGGTACTACAAGACCTTGGACAGGTACATAGAGTATCCACTTATAGGTTGATAACGCACACATCATAGAGAAAACACTGGTTCTTCAACTCTAGTCTGCTGGATTAATGCAGTTTCTACCCTTCAAAGAATATGTAAGGCAAAACTCCTAGGTATCATGGGATATTACTTATTTGAACTTATCCTATTTTATATTTCTATAGTACCTGCTATTTTAATACTGAAATCATTATATGCTTCTTATTTAAATTTTTTCTTTAAAAAAAAATATATTACTCATTCCCCTATATTAGTGATCCTAAGAGTGAACTTATGCTCATTCATTCCAGATAGTCATTATATACTGCTGTGAGACGTAGGTATCTGCATATACTTTTAACTCATGGGGATATTCTGTGGGTTTTTAAAAGGGAAAGGTAAATTATTATAGTGTGTAAGACTGTGAGTCAGAGTATAGGTCTTGATCTGGATTCATTGCTGCCTGTTAGTGGTTACAAGTTAATGCAGTTCTAGTTTATAACTTGTCTGTTTTTCTATATGCTTGTTTGTTATACTGCCGCTGTGATATTGCCACACAAAGTTATCTTGCACTGTAAATTTTATTGTTGGTATGGCTTACTACATGTAATTGGCTGTGTAGCCCATATTCTCTCCTATACAGTATCTCTGCTAACCTGTCCAAAATAATTATATGGGTATGCATTTTTTTTAAACAACATGCAGGATGTCCCTCAATTGTCTCTCTCCTTCCATTCAAAATATAAGATAAATAAGTCGGCTGTCGACCCTCTTCCGCCATAGTTTCTGTTGACTAGTTTTACTCTGAGATGACAAGCTCTGTTTTTCTCCCTAAGGGTCTTCCCTTAGTATCTGTTTACTATAGTAAACGTAGGAACGTAGATTCCATAGTACTCCCTGTTCTTCATCATATGTTTGATGCTCATAATATTCCCCCTTTCCATACTTTACTCAATTATATATGTGCTATTCTAGTTACAAGGGCTTAAATCTGGCCCTATATGTTACTCACCTGTGAATCCTATTTATATATGGGCAACTATAGTCACAAGGGTTCAATAGTGGCCTTATATGTTAACTTGAAAAAAAAAGTGGTCCTATATATTAACTTGAAATTCTGAGGCTAATTTTTTAGTTAACACCAGCCGCATAGGTAGCACTTCAATACTTGAATTTTCTTTGACCCTCAGTCTTTTATATTCCCTCTAGGTATTGAATTGAAAGCTTTCATTTATGCTGTATAATACTGTGGTGATGCTTGATTTATGTACAGTGTTGTATATTACTATTTTTCTTTGCCCTTACAGGTTGAGGGCTTGTGTAAGAGACTATTATGTACTGTTTTATTCTTTGCCTCAAAAATTATTTTAAAAAAAAATCTTTATGTTTACTTTTACTGTAAATGGTCATATATACTGGAATGTGAATTAAACGACACACAAGTTTGTGTGCCAAAAGAGAAAAGTTGTCAAGACTCAATTATTCCCATGTCCTCTACAATATATTCCTTTAATACTGGCATTGACTATACATTAAATATCAAGATGACTACAGTTTCCTGCAGAATATGTAGGTCTGCTCTTATATTGACTCTCATACATGCTTTGTAAATGTGTGCCCCCCTCGTGAAAAAAAAATGCCCCCCCATTTCATTTGTTCTGGAGCCGACCCTGGCGGGAGTGGGTGGGACAGCTATACTATGGAACATTTTTAGTGAACGGGACGGAGGGAGAGGGGGGATAAGTGTTGGGAAAGGGATCTAGGAGGGGGTTAGGGTATTGAGGGGGGGGCAGCTACACTACTGAAAAAAATGGGACTTTAATTTTTTTTTATGAAAAAAAAACACTTAACATTTAGCAAACTGGGTACTGGCAGACAGCTGCCAGTACCCACGATGGCGGCAAATAGTTAGAGGGGGAGGGTTAGAGAGCTGTTTAGGGGGGATCAGGGAGGTTGGGGGGTTAGGGGGGAACCTACACTGCAGAAACTATATATATATATATATATATATATATATATATATATATAAAAAGTAATAAATAAAAAATAAATAAAAAAACCTTTTATTTTAGTACTTAAAGATGGCAGTGAGAATTGTGAGGTGGGAGAGGGAAGAGATCTGTTTGAGAGGGGTCAGAGATGGATCAGGGGTTGGATGTGTCAGATGGGAGGCTGATCTCTACACTAAAGCTAAAATTAACTCTACAAGCTACCTAATTAACCCCTTCACTGCTGGGCATAATACAAGTGTGGTACGTAGCGGCATTTAGCGGCCTTCTAATTACCAAAAACCAATGCCAAAGCCATATATGTCTGCTATTTCTGAATAAAGGAGATCCCAGAGAACCATTTACAAACATTTGTACCATAATTGCACAAGCTGTTTGTAAATAATTTCAGTGAGAAACCTAAAGTTTGTGAAAAGTTAATTTTTTTTCATTTGATCAAATTTGGCGGTGAAATGGTGGCATGAAATTTACTGAAATGGGCCTAGATCAATACTTTGGGTTGTCTACTACAACAGAATGTATACATGTCAAGGGATATTTAGGGATTCCTGACAGATATCAGTGTTACAATGTAACTATCGCTAATTTTGGGGAAAAAAATGGTTTGGAAATAGCAAAGTGCTACTTGTACTTATTGCTCTATAACTTGCAAAAAAGCAAAGAACATGTAAACATCGAGTATTTCTAAACTCAAGACAACATTTAGAAACTATTTAGCATGGGTGTTTTTTGGTGGTTGTAGATGTGCAACAGATTTTGGGGGTCAAAGTTAGAAAAAGTGTTTTTTTCCATTTTTTCATCATATTTTATAATTTTTTAGAGTAAATTATATGACATGATTAAAATAATGGTATCTTTAGAAAGTCCATTTAATGGCGAGAAAAACGGTATATAATATGTGTGAGTACAGTACAGAAATGTAAAAATAGCCTTGGTCTCTAATGGTAAGAAAATTGAAAAATGGTCTGGTCACTAAGGGGTTAAATTAAAAAAATAATTGCAACTTGCACACCCCACCAACTAACACTTTGTGAAAGCCACTTATTGCAGCAGCAGCAGCAGCAGTTTTTTTTGTTTTGATTTTTTTAAGTCTCTTAACTCTGCACATCTAGACTTCTAGATGTTACCCAACTTTTCTTTGCAAAAATGTTCAAGTTCCTTCAACTTGTGAGGGGCTCTCCTGTGTACAGCTCCCTTTAGGTCATTCCACAGGTTTTTGATGGGATTGTGTCTGGGCTATTCCAAGACTAATATTTTCTATTTCTGAGGCCATGCCTTGGAAGTTTGCTTTGGGTCATTTTATTGTTGGAATGTGAAATTCCTCTTCAACTTCAGCTTTCTTGCAGAGGCTAAAACGTTTTGTGCAAAAATATCTTGATATTGAAGAACTATTAATTATCGCATCTATCTTGGCACACACCTCTTTCCTGGCATAATATAAGCAGCCCCAAAGCATGATATAAGTTCAACCTTTGTCTTGTCAGCCCATAGCACATTTTCACACATAGTTTGGGGTGACTGAAAGAATCTTTTGGCATAATTTAGAAGGGCTTGGATGTTTATTTTTGTAAGAAAGAGGTTTCTTTTTGCCACCCTACTCCATACCCAAGACATATGCAAAATATGAGATATGTTGGTCACATGAAAAGAGTAAATTCCTGTAACTCCTTCCATGTTGCTGTTGGCATTTTGGTAGCCTTCAAATAAATGTTCTCCTCATCTTCTCATCAACATTGGAAGGTTGTCCTGATCTTTGCAAATTCACTGTGGTGCCACATTTCCCCTACTTATCAATGATGGTTTTAACAGTGCTCAATAGTACATCCAGTGCATTCAATATTAATTTCTATCCCTCTTCTGATTTGTAGATTTAAATATTAGCTCTGACAGTTTCTTTGGCAACTTTTTGCGGATTATGGCTCTCCCAAACATTCAAGCAAATCTTACACCAACAACTGACTTTAATCTGTGTTTAATCAGAATCACTTTCATTGATGGCAGGTTTATACTATTAACCTACAGGCATTATTAAGAATGTCATTGATTAACTATGAGCCAAAAAAAAAAAATCACTTGAATAGTTAACTATAAATGAATGGTCTCTGAACCATTGTATGAATAAATGACTAATTAAATTCAAATTGAATCCAAAGACTAAACACCAATGATTTGTAAGGTCAAATTAAGAGTTCAAACCCAAGGGTACCTGTGTCATCAATTTAAAAATCCAGTAGAACTCTTTCTTAGCTAGGATATAATCTCTGTTTCCATCCCTCTTTGGTGTTTGTACTATCTCTGGAGCTATCCATTTGTATATTAAAACTTTTTTTTGATAGTTCACTACAAAATGTTGTACTCATGGGGTAGTAACTATTCCTAACTTGATGATAGACAGGTGCTCCCTAATTCTGGTGAGTGCTTCTCGAGTAAATCATTCCACGTTTTGTAGGTTACATTTAGTTCAGGTAATTAGATACATAATTCAAGAGGTACATATCATGCATAATTTCTTCACTAACGTTTCCTCAGTGACGCACAATGTAAAGCTACAATCTATTTGTATAACTTTACAAACCATTGCATAAGGTATGAGGAAGAAGAGGACTGGCAACTTTTAGCCCAGGGGGCAACTGCAACAGAGTAGCTTTATTTTTAATTTTATATATAATTTAATTTTAGATTTTATATATTAAATAATAGAAATGTGCAGGCCAGAAAATTTCCTTTCAGATGAAATTTTCGTTTTGTATATTCGAGGAAATTCGGTTCCCCGAATATTCGTTGCCTGCACTATTCGATTTTCATTTAGTTGAAAACAAAACGAAAATGTTATTTTCCTTAAACATTTACATTAGTTTTCGTTAAACAAATGTAAATGTGAAAATTCATCAATATTTGTCAGTATTCATTTGTTTCCTTTAATTTTTTTCAAGGGTTAAACACGCTAGCCCAATCCTCTTCTTGCCAGAGCCCCGGCCGCGCACTAACATCTGGATTAATGCTTTTGGTGCTCTGGCAAGAAAAGGATAGGGTTAGTGCGCTCTACAGCACGTTAAGGTAAGTAATTAACCCTTAAGAAAAAACTAAAGGAAACAAATGAATACTGACGAATTTTGTCAGTATTTTTCATTGTCTTTAATTTTAGTTGGCGCATTCGTTCTGATTTTCATGACAAATGTGCATTCATCTAAATATATATATGTGTGTGTGTGTGTGTGTGTGTGTGTATATATATATATATATATATATATATATATATATATATATATATATGTATATGTACTGTATATAATATATATATATTTATATTAGGCTTTAATGTGATGTCCCCTCCTTCATACAACAAGTATGTTAACAGTTAACCCATTACCTTTATAAATCCTTAGTATGTGAATAATTAGCATTTAATTGATATATATATACTGTATATATATATATATATATATATATATATATATATATATATATATATATATATATATATATATATATATATATATAAAAGAAGACATATGGGTTGGTTCGTTTTACAATTTTATACTGATATACTGATATATATATAGATAAATGTGGGTGTGGGTTTGTGTTAATGCTACTGTTGGAATGTCGTTAATGTTAATTTTCCCTAGTTGTTGTCAGCATTAACTGAATCACATCTTTAAAGTATGAAAAAAAATATGATATTGTACTTTAACTAGTTAATATTCACTAGACATGTGCACGACAGAAATTTTCGTTTCGTTAAAAATATAATTTTTGTTTTAGGTAATTTTTGAACATGATCGTATTTATTTCAAACGATTTTTCAGCTACATTGCAGATTGTTACCATTTTGAAGCTATAATCAACTATATTAGCTTTAGTTTTGTCGTTTTATGTAATTCTTAAACTTAGTCTTTCATTTATATATCTAATTTTTGTGCATTGCATTTTTGGTAAAACTAAAAAATGTACTTAAAGGTACAATAAATATATACCATTTTAAACAACTGTCAAAGCTACTTTTATTGTCAAATATGCCTAATTCTCTTGTTATCCTTTGCTGAAAGATCAGCATTGCACTGCTGGCAGCTAGCTGAACACATCTAGATAGCCAAATAGCCAATCACAAGAGACAAATGTATGCAAGCACCAATCACCAGCAAGCTATCACTAGTGCAGGATGTGTGCCTATTCATTTTCAACAATGGATACCAACATAACAAAGCACAATTGAAAATAGAAGTGATCTTAAAAGTTCTGACTTTCCTATCCCTTTAAACTTATTATTTTATCATTTATGAATCTAATTTTTTTGCACTGCATTTTTGGTAAAACTAAAAAGTTTACTTAAAGGGACAGTCTACACAAACATTGTTATTGTTTAAAAAGATAGATAACGTCTTTACTGCCCATTCCCCAGCTTCGCACAACTAACATCGTTAGATTAATATAATTTATAAAATTTAAACCTCTAAATTTCTGCCTGTTTCAAAGGCTCTATTGACAGCATCTTAATCACATGCTTTTGTATTTGCTTTTCACAACAGCAGACTGCTAGTTCATGTGAGCCATATAGATAACAATTGTTATTTAAGAGTTAGCACAACACAGTACTAAATGCAAGTCAATAGATAATAAATACAAAGTCATGTGATCAGGGGGCTGTCAGAAGAGGCTTAGATACAAGGTAATCACAGAGGTAAAACATATATTTATATAACTGTGTTGGTTGTGCAGTACTGGGGAATGTGTAATAAAGGGATTATCTATCTATCTATCTATTATTATTAGATAGATAGATTTATTGTAGACGGTCCCTTTAAAGGTACAGACTAGTATACTTACTATACTAAAGTGAAAGTGTCTATTCTTAAAGGGACATGAAACAATTTTTTTCTATCATGCTTCAGATAGTGCATGCACTTTTAAACAACTTTCCAATGTACTTATTTGATCTAATTTATTTCTTTTTCTTGGTATCCTTTGTTGAAAAGCATACCTACAGGGCTCAGAATCGCTGTGTTTCTGGCGAGCCTGCAGGCTCGCCAGAAACAGCAGTTATGAAGCAACGGTCACAAAGACCGCTGCTCCATAACCTGTCCGCCTGCTCTGAGCAGGCGGACAGACATCGCCGGAAATCAACCCGATCAAGTACGATCGGGTTGATTGACACCCCCCTGCTGGCGGCCCATTGGCCGCGAGTCTGCAGGGGGCGGCGTTGCACCAGCAGCTCTTGTGAGCTGCTGGTGCAATGCTGAATACAGCGAGCGTATTGCTCGCCGTATTCATCGAGGTCTGGCGGACCTGATCCGCAGTGTCCGATCAGGTCCGCCAGACCTTAATAACTAGAGGTCTAAGACTTCACCAAAAGACCAGAGCATTTTTAGCATTTTTGCCATCACTACATTTAAACAGAAATAGTGCCTTTTTTAATTATATTTACCTATCAAAACTATATTTTTTTTTAGTAGACAACCCAAAGTATTGATCTAGGCCCATTTTTTTGAATATTTCATGCCACTATTTCACTGCCAAATGTGATCAAATAAAAAAAAGTTAACTTTTTCACAAACTTTAGGTTTCTCACTGAAATTATTTACAAACAGCTTGTGCAATCATGGCACACATTAATGTAAAAGCTTCTCTGGGATCCCCCTTGTTCAGACATAGCAGACATATATGGCTTTGCCATTGCTTTTTGGTAATTAGAAGTCTGCTAATTGCAGCTGCGCACCACACTTATTATTCCCAGCAGTAAAGGGGTTAATTAGGAAGCTTGTAAGATTAATTTTAGCTTTAGTGTAGAGGTTAGGCTCCCACCTGACTCTTCCCACCCCATGATCCCTCCAAAACAGCTCTTTCCCCCGGTCACCCCATCTTCAGTACTGGCAGACAGTCTGACAATATGCAGTTTTAGACATTTTTTATTTATTTATTTATATTAATAATATTTTCTTCAGTGTAGGATTAACCCCTTACCTTCCCACCTCCCTGATCCTTCCCAAAAAGCTCTCTAACCCTCCCCCCTCTAACTAGTTTGCACCATCTTAGATACTGGCAGCTGTCTGCCAGTACCCAGTTATGTAGCCATTTTTATTTAATAATAATAAAAAAAATATTTTTTCGGTAGTGTAGCTGCCCCCCTCATTACCCTTCCCCCCCTCCCAGATCATTTACCCACCCTCTAATCCCCCCTGGACTATAGGAGCCCCCTCTCCCTCCCGCCCGTCCTCCAGTGATGGGCCGCCCACCCGCCTCCTTCCTAACCCTCCCATGCCACCAACAATCGTCACCACCGCTGTCCGATGTAGAGAGGGCCACAGAGAGCATCAGTAACTCTGCCCCTCTATTTCTGCACTGCCCCACTTGTGAATCATGCAGAAATAGCGAAATTTCGCTACTTTTAGCAGGGTACATACAGGGTACGACGCTAGTTCTTAAGGGCATAATGACCGGCGTTGTACAGGGTATGGTGCTGGTCGTTAAGGGGTTAAAAATGTATGTCCTATCTTAATACTGAAAGAAAAATTAGGGGTTTCATGTCCCTTTAATATTAATTACTTTTTAGCTTCTATGCAGGTAACATGCTTAAAACAAAGAAAAACAACAACACACAGTCACATATTTACATAACTAATTACACACTATTTCCATACCACACATACTTGGTTGAATTAGCGCAATGTGGTGTTACTCATGCAGTGTCAGTAACACCATTTTATTGGTCAACCATTTTACTGTGTTCACACAATCCCATATTACCATATATACTTGTCATCAGTTGAATTAGTGCAATGTGGCTTTACTCTTGCAGTGTCAGTAAAAGAAAAACTGGCAAAATGTATTCATTTTGTATTCAAGGGCTAAGAAATTAGCATATGAGCCTACCTAGGTTTAATTTTAAATTAAGAATATAAAGAGAACAAAGCAAAATGGATGATAAAAGTAAACTGGAAAGTTGTTTAAAATGACATGCCCTTTCTGAATCATGAAAGTTTATTCTTCCCTAGACTGTCCCTTTAACAATGCTTATATGCTTTAAAAACAAATAAATATCTGTCCCTTTAACCCTTCCATGACAGGGTCATAAAGTCACGCGATTGCGAGATTTCAATCATAGGATCGGGTCTGGGGGACGTCCCTATGACGCTAGGAACGCCCTCCAGAGTGCAATCAAATCCAGGAAGCGCAGTTGGCTTCAGGACATCCAAAGGCTATGACGTTGTATTTCGTACTAACGGCTCTAAAGCCCAGCGCCGTTTGGACGGAATACAACGGCATAACGGCGGTAAAAGGTTAACAATGTTTATATGCTTTAAAAACAAATAAATATATTTTTAGTACACTTAGTTTTCAATAGCCAAACTCTACCCACCATTTGCCTTATTTGGAGGAGCTAATCTGGGCTTTAGTTTGCTGAAAACAAGGATAGTTGCAGTCATAGGGCCCCATGTACGAAGGAGAGAGCGGACATGCTTCTCAACTCGAGAAGTTGTCCGCTCGTCTTTGCTATATACGGGCAGCGGACGAACAGGATCCGTTCCTGTATGTATCATTACACAATCAAGTGAGCATGTAATGCCTGCCCCTTCTCTTGTGCGGCCAATCATGTGTGAGAAGGGATTGTCAATCACCAAGAGCTTGCTATTTTCCCTCACCACCTTAGAGGTGGCGTAGAGTGTAAGAAGCAGCATATGCAAACCTGCCCCGGGCTGCCCCCCAAGGGCTCTGGAGAAGCTTTCGCTGCTTAGTAAATGGAGCCCATAATGTTATTATAGCGTACAGTGTGTTGTAGTTGTTATAGGTTAAAGGGACAGTCAACACCAGAATTTGTGTTGTTTAAAAAGACAGATAATCCCTTTATTACCCATTCCCCAGTTTTGCATAACCAAATGCATTCAGATTAGAGGCAGTCTTTAAAGTCTAAGAAATTAGCATATGAACCTCCTAGGTTTAGCTTTCAACTAAGAATACCAAGAGAACAAAGCAAATTGGTGATAAAATTAAATTGGAAAGTTGTTTAAAATTACATTTTATATTTAAATCATGAAAGTTTTTTTTGGACTTGACTGTCCCTTTCAAGTTATTTAGGTAAAGATATGTAGCAGGGAGGTCAGCAGGGTCCAAGAAATAGAAAATGGGATACATAAATAATGAAAGTTGTTACTTTACACTTAAAGGAACAGTCAACACCAGAATTTTTGTTGTTTAAAAGGAAAGATAATTCCTTTATTACCCATTCCCCAGTTTTGCATAACCAACACAGTTATATAAATACACTTTTTACCTCTGTGATTACCTTGTATCTAAGCCTCTGCAAACTGCCCCCTTATTTCAGTTCTTTTGACAGACTTGCTTTTTAGCCAATCAGTGCTCACTCCAGGGTAACTTCACGTGCATGAGCTCAATGTTATCTATATGAAACACATGAACTAATGCCCTCTAGTGGTCAAAATGCATTCAGTTTAGAGGCAGTCTTCAAGGTATAAGAAATTAGCATATGAACCTCCTATAATTAGCTTTCAACTAAGAATACCAAGAGAACAAAGAAAAATTGGTGATAAAAGTAAATTGGAAAGTTGTTTAAAATTACATTCCCTATTTAAATCATGAAAGTTTTTTTTGGACTTGACTGTCCCTTTAACTAAACATTTAGGGCCATATTACAAGAGGCGCGCTTTCTCTAGAGCACTAATTGCACTAGAAGTCAACTTTTTGCGTGTGTCGGGTTGCCCTGGTATTTTGAGTTGAAAGTAAAAAGTTATCGAGCTTGTGCTAACCGGACGCGCACAAAAGTCAAACTTACAATATTGCGCATGTAATAACCTTTTCCCCTATAGAAGTGAATGGAGAAAAAAAAAAGGGGAAAAAATCCTAACACCCCAGTAGCATGCAAACCCAATTGCGTATTCTCATGTGCGCTAACCCGACATGAAAATTTGAATATTTCACATTCCAATGTTCTGCACATAGTAGAAAATGTTCTATTTATTCATAAATACATATTTCTACATATATCTCATGGTATTTTGCTACAATATATTTCAATACCTATGTATATACATGATTATATATAGGTATAGATTTATACAGATATTATATATATATATATATATATATATATATATATAGTTATATCTATTTAAAAATACTTAGAACATATTCTATGCGCAGAACAATAGAATGTGAAATATTTACAGTAATTGCACATTATAACACTTTATTAAAAATAAATATTGCACAAATATGTTTTTACATGTTTTCATGTATTGTAACTGCAAAGGCTCCAATGCACTTATATATATTTGTCAATATATGCGTGTTTATGTATGTATTTATGTCTGTAAATATATGTATGTTTCTCTATGTTAAAGTGCAATAATTTTTTAGAACATTTTTTATTAGATGGTGTTATTATGAGTGTAACTGTACTTTGTAATATATTTTTGATGGGTTTTGTGCAACATTTTTGTTTCACGTAACAGTTAACCAGAACTCTGAGGTTGCGGTAACCAGTCCAGCGTAAATCGCGATTTTGCTCACGCATACGCATTTACTTTCAACTTGTAATACGAGTGCAACTTAACCTGAGCGCAAACAATCGGGGAAACCCGATACTGCTCGCACGCAAATGTTTGTGCTCCACTCGTAATCTAGCCCTTTCCGTTTACTGCCCCTTTAAGAATAGTTACCAAACAAAATGTTTTTTTAGAACCTTTAGCTAAATCACAAGTAGCACATTGATATTATCAAGAGTGGTAATCAGAGAAAAACAATTTCATACTTTTGAGTTAAAATTTAAAGTGAAAGTAAACTTAGCTCTTCAGCTCTGCAGATTTACATAATTCCTTAAAAAACAATAGCACTTTCATTCATGATATTTGTTATTTGTGTACATAAATACCCTTTTCGACGCATTTAATCGCATATTTTTTGCATCTTCAATTCAGCCCGTTGCTGATGAGTCACTTTATTTCCTGGTCACGTTTTTTTGAAGTACCAATTGACTTTCTGGCCGATCGGCGGCCAGAAAGCTACGTCACAGCCTGCTCGCATCCAATGCGCATGCGCCGAGTCCAATATAAGCACGGTGATGTCAGTCACGCGTTCACAATTCGCGCATGCGCATACTTGACATGCGCGTTTTCATTAGGGGATGAGAAAGTTCGCATGCGCATTTGTACGCGGATCGCCGATTAGCGCATGCGCTATAGATCACAATATCATGAACGAGCTTTCAGCCTACGTGTAGAGCGGGTGGGACCGCTCTATACGTAATGAATACAAAATCCAGGAAGAGGAGGGTGGGAGGAGTAAAGCCAAGAACGGTAGGGAAATAAATTATACAAATATAAACGATTCGATTGAAGTAAACAAAAAATAAAACAAGCGAAAATGTTATAGTTGACCTATAGATTATAATGATATATTGCAATGTGGAATAATTTACTTTCACTTTAAGGAGACCTTTCAGAGTAGCATGACATTTTTACTTTTATTTGAAACTATTACATTTATTAACTAATAAAATAATAACATTGAAATAATTGCAATAAGAAATCCAGTAAAACATTTTTTTATTGATAAACTTCCTAATAGTCAAACTATATTGTATAAAGAATGTGAATAAATAATGTGCCTTTAACACTACCTCCAGGTGCTCAAAAATTTGCCGGGAATCTGAACAAGGAGGACATTTTCTTAAAGAAAAAAATATTGATCTTTTAAGTCAATTTCCATGAATAAAGTACTGTTGTGAAATGCTATATTTATCAAAGTGTGCATATTGAGGAATTTATATACGTACTATTATGTTTGAATTGGATCTGGAGATATGTTTAGCACAGAAAACATGTTTTAGACAATTTTTTTATTTCAGTCATGAAAATATTATGCTGGTGTAGGCCTGAGGCATATTATCAATTTGCTAGTTGTGCTGACCTAAGGTTAGGAAAGCATAGTGTGTTTGATCACTGCGTGCACAGGAGACATGGGGCATTCTTATTTATCAGATTTTTCATTCTTTTTTACTTTCATGTTCACAATAAGAAGACAAGAATAATATGTGAGGAATTAACATAAAAGAAAAATTCCATGAAAAAATAAAAACAGACTATTTTATAGCTGATTCCTGGAAATGATGAAGCTTAATATATGCACTTTCAGAAATCACATGTAATTGTTCATAATGACAGTGGAGTCGTTTGTTTTTTTTATAGTTGATGGTGATTTTGTGTTTAGCAAGTAGAAAAAAATATACAGCAGTTTTAGTAATTTTGTATGAACAATTCCTCTTATAGCATTAATACAAAACCTTTGGCACTAAGATATTGATAGGGGTTATATATATATATATATATATATATATATATATATATATATATATAAAAACAAGTATATTTTATAATATATATTACAAGGTATATTGTATGATATGAAAATAATATAATATTATATAATATAATATGAATAATATAAACACTGATAAAAATGATTATATGTTTTCCCTGCAGATGGGTAAATCTACACTTAAAGGAATAGTCTAGTCAAAAAAAACTTTCATGATTCAGATAGAACATACACTTTTAAGCAACTTTCTCATTTACTCCTATTATGAGTTTTTCTTCGTTCTCTTGTAATCTTTATTTACAAAAGCTGGAATGTAAGCTTAGAACCCGGCCCGTTTTTGGTTCAGGACCTGGGTAGTGCTTGCTGATTGGATGGCTACATTTAGACACCAATCAGCAAGCGCTACCCAGGTGCTAAACCAAAAATGGTCCGGCTTCTAAGCTTACATTCTTGCTTTTTAAAATAAAGATACCAAAGAGGACGAAGAAAAATTGATAATAGGAGTAAATTAGAAAGCTGCTTAAAATTCCATGCGCTATCTGAATCACGAAAGTTTAATTTTGACTATACTATCCCTTTAAGAATAAATCTCTCTCTTATCTGTAACTGTAATTTGCATGTGTGTGCAGTGTAGAATTTGTGTGGTGTGCGTAGTGTTTTAATTTGTGTGCTTAGTTTTTAGTGTTACATTTTTGTGTAGTGTGTGTGTGTGGTATATAGTGTAGTGTATTTTTTGTGATGTTTATTTGTAGTTTTTGTGTGACTGAAGAAAACTCCCAGCTCATAGGGCTCCAGTTATCAAGCAGTGAAGGCTACTTTGTAGCTCTTGAGGGGCCGCCTACCGCAAGTTAAGAAGCAGTGGTCATCCAAACTCATTTGTCCAAGGTGAGTGACAGACTCTGCTCTCACTCGATTGGTTGCAAAAGTAAAGAGGGTAGCGCTGAACAAGGATTTCCTTGTATGATGTTAACTGTGGGCAGCGAACGTGCAATATCCACTGTCCCCTCTCAGCAATCACAGTCTGGCAGATTTTCTATTTGGAAGTCTAGAGCATCTATGATTTAATGAAAGGGGGACATAGGGCAGCTTGGCATTGACAAGCATATACCTTATATAAAAAAAATTCAAAGATAGTTCATTGATTATTTTAGAAGTTCAGTCAATTATATATTAAAGAACAAGAAGACTAAAATAAAAAATAAAAAATCAACATGGGAGAAAATTCCTAATGTACATATTTAGGTCCAGATTACAAGTGGAGTCCAAAAATATTAGTATTATATAGTGCACTAAAATCACTTGCCCACAATGAATAGCGATTTGATGCTTGGGTTCATATTACACATTGAAAGTAATATATTAGCAATCAAGCAAAAGTCTAGGGCAAACAGACATCTGGGTGTTGGATAATACAGGTGCTTTAATTTCCTAACATAATAGACTTCTTTGGGGCCTCACTGAAAAACTCTTGTTGGCTATCTAAGTGCTAAAGTGAAGATGCGCTAACCAAAAGGTGAAATAGTTGAGTTCTTTAGTTACTTTTAAACTATGCTTTTGAATTGAAATGTAAGTAAAAAAAAATAATCACATATTTTATTCAAAATCCATTTTGACTGAATGAATGTAGCACTTATGACGCTTGTGAAATGCTTAATTCCTATAGGTGTTTATCTTGAGAAAGTATATACGTTTATGTGGTTAAATTGGATCTGAAGATTTGTTTAGCACAAAAAGCTAAAATATCTCAATCATTTTTATAGTTCAGTCATGAAAATGTTACGCTAGTGCAGGCCTGTGGCATATTGTCAATTCACAGGTTGTGCTGACCTGAGGTTAGGACATTGTACGCATGTTTGATACCAATGTGCACTGGAGTCCTGGGGCATTCTTATTTATCAGTTTTCTTTTTCTTTTTACTGCCATGTTTTCAATAATTTGACAAGAATAATATGTCATGAACATAAAAGAAAATTTCCAAGAAAAAATAAAAACAGCATGATTTATAGATGATTCCCGGAAAGGCGTTTCTATGGATGAATGGTCTATTGTTTAATCTATGTATTTTCAAAATCCTGTTTATTGGGTTAAATAACTATAGCAGAGAAATTTGGTATTTAAAGATGATTGTGATTTTGTGTTTAGCAAGTAGAACAAAATATTCTGCACAGTAATTATGTGTATATACAATGCCCTTAAATATAAAAAAAACACATATATAATTGGTAATAAGATACTAAGAGGAACTAAAGCTTTTATAAAAATTATTTATTTTTCATAGGAGGATATAACTGTTAGAGGTATATTGTATAATATGAAAAAACACAAAAAGAATACTATATATTTTTTCAGTGTATGTGTAAATCTACACTCAATAATTAATTTCTCTCTAATTGAAACTGCATGTGTTTATGTGTGCAGTGTAGCTTTTGTGCTGTGTAAGTGTGTGTGCAGTGTAGTATGTTGTGTGTGTTTAGTTTGTTTTTGTGTGGTGCATTGCGTGCCTGTAGTGTTTGTATCCTTTGTATGGTTTGTGTGTAGTTTTTGTGTAGTATGTGTAGTGTATATTTAGTGTATGTTTGAAGGATTCTGAGAAATTTCTCAACTCATAGGGTCTGATGATTAAAAACTCGCTGGCATGAAGAGAAACTACTCAAAATCTCTTTTCATATCCAGAACTTGCATAGCAAGATAAACACCAGTCAAGCTAAAATTCACCTTTCTAAAATTATTTGAGGGCTCTTGCAGTATTTACAAGACTTTTTAGAAAATCTCTCCAGAGTGGAGAGGTTTAAAAAAATGCCCACTGAGAATCTTAGCCTTGAGAAGCATGTAACTATGTAAAAGCATCTCATACTTGGTTATATGATCATTTTTGTATAGTAAATTATATGTTAAACATATATTATATATTGAAGAAAAAAGTAAAGTTCCATATTGGAATACTAAAATAAAGTATCTAGGAAAAAAAAATCAACGTGAAAGAAATTTCCTTATCTACATATTTGATTTTTTTTTGGAAAAGCTTATCACATTTAACTTTGTCCAGCCTTCCTACTGACTGAATAGACATTCAGCATGAGATTGATCTTTCTCAAATAACAAGAGCTAGAACATATTTTATAGAATTGAACGTTTTACCTTTCAAAAAATAACAATAAAAAAGAGAGAAATTGAAGTGCTAAGCACTTTCCCACCTGGGTGCTAAGCTGATTTGAGTTTTTTTTATTTATTTTTAAATATATATTTTTAACTTTTTTTTAAGATCCCCTTATACAGTTGGAAAGGTTAGGCGATTACCTTTCAAACGGTTGGTCTTGGGGGTTTGTAGCTGCTTAGATGCCTGAGATACAGGCTTCTAAGCAGCATGCCCCCTTTCCCTATACTTATTGTCATTTTTCAATAAAGTTGCGCGGTGACGTAACCGTGCAAAACGTGAAGCCCGGGTGATGCCTGTCACTATACAGGCCCGATCACCGAGGTAGGAGCGGGTGAGAGCCCCCAGATCTCCCTCAAGGTGGGAGAGTGCTAGTGACGGCTCTGAGCCGTCATTAGCACCTGACTGAGACAATTTGCGACAATTTCCGTTGTTATCACTCAAGGGGTTAATGGAAATGGAAGGTTAGAATTAAATTTAAAAAAGGTTGTACAACTGCTTTTAAGCTTTTACCAATATAAAGAAACACCATTTTTAAGATTTTATCAGTTATAGTTGTTTTTAAATCTACAATTATTAAGAACATCTTATTTCACCTTTCATTCAATAATAACCTAGTGAAGAGTAATTTACTGTGTAGGTGGATGTTTTCTTAAACCCAAAAGTGTTTTTAAAGTGGCTAAAGAAATAATTGTTTCTGCTAGCTTTGTCTAGTAAAACTTTTATTTTTAATTATACTAAACTGGAAGTGAAACATTTTTAAACCATAAAAATATTCACCTAACGTGTCATCCAAAAATACTGCAAATGAGAGTCGCAACAAATCAATTGCTTGAACAAGAATTTTGAAACATATGGACAAAATAGTGAAAGATAATAAACTAAAATGAGAACTCAAGTGAAATTAAATTGAAGGTATTCAGCTTAAAGGGATAGGAAAAACTAAATTAAACTGACATGATTCAGATCGGACATGTAATTTTAAGACACATTTAAATTAACTTCCATTTATAAATGTGCTTTATTCTCTTGGTATCTCTTGTTGAAATAATATACAAACATATCCTACATTAGTGGGAGTTAGCTGCTGATTGGTGCCTGCACACATTTGTCTCATGTGATTGGCTAACTAGATGTGTTCATCTAACTGCCAGTAGTGCAATTAGGGTTGCCACCTCGGCCACGTTTTCCTGGACACTTATGAGTTACACATGCTGCAGGGTGTGCAGGGAGGAACATGAATAGTGCTATCCAGGGTCACTATTCATGTGCTGTTTAGGTGTGCAATGCATGTTCCCCTCTGCTTACCCTGCAGCATGTGTAACTCATAAGTGTCCAGGAAAACATGGCCGAGGTGGCAACCCTAAGTGCAATGCTGTTCCTTCAGCAAAGGAAAACAAAATATTCAAGCATATTTGATAATAGAAGTAAATTGGAAAGATATTTATAAAAGTACGTTCTATCCACATCATGGAAGACATTTTTGGAGTTTTCTGTCCCTTTAAAAATATGTCAAGGTCTTGTTTCTTTCTTCTGTTGCATCTTAAAGAAGGCATGGTTATAGATTTGTTTTTCGAAAAATGGATGTTCCTGTGATTAAACAGAGTAAATAAATATTTTCATTGATATGCTTGTGGGTCATATCACTCTATACTACTAATGTTTTTGGAATTTCCTTATGAGCCAGTAAGCAGTGTTTCTCTTGGGGGTGGGGTGGGGGTGGGGGGGGTTGTGAAAATTATATGATTCCTGGAAGTTTCAACAACTTTGACTAAAAATGTATAAAACAAAACACATTTCTAACACGTTTAAATAGTGAACTATTATATTCATGATAAATTGTTTTGGACCAGAATGCATATCTAGTAAGCAAATGATTAAAATGAACACATTTAAATATAAAAGTGAATTTAATAAGGGTATAATAAAACAAAATAAATAGATGATTTATTTCAAAGATAAACTTGTTTCCATTTTTCTTTAGGTCAACTTGGATCCTCAGCTGTTACAGACTGTAGTTCCTTCAGGGAGTCACTCCCTTTAAGGCATCATGTTACCACTAATCATATTATTTTAAGCTACCAAAGACAGATCCATTCCTAATATCTACAGAATCCCTGCTACAAAGTGCCAACTCTTGCACCAGTTAACTGCTTTATAAATGTAGAAGCTCATGAGGGTTTATTACCTCACCACAGCTAAATGTAATTAAAACAACACTCACAGAAAGGCAGAAATGTTGACCTATATTTCAATATACAGGTAGCCCTCAGTTTACGCCGGGGTTAGGTTCCAGAAGGAATGGTTGTAAATAGAAACCGTTGTAAATTGAAACCCAGTTTATAATGTAAGTCAATGGGGAGTGGGGGAGATAGGTTCCAGGCCCCTCTTAAAATTGTCATAAGTAACACCTAATACATTATTTTTAAAGCTTTGAAATGAAGACTTTAAATGCTAAACAGCATTATAAACCTAATAAAATAACCACACAACACAGACTATATAATTAAACTAAGTTAAATGAACAAAACATTTGCTAGACAACATTATAAACCTAATAAAATAATCACACAACACAGACTTCACTTGCATTTTTCTGCAAACAGTTCTTTCTATGCATTCCAATCTGGACTGATTTATAGACAGGAAAATCTTGTTCCCTTGAAATCTGCTCGATAGCTCAGGTCTGGTTAAACTTTAATTTCAGCTTGCTTGGCTTTGCTGCAACACAAGCGGGCAGCTCCACCTACTGGTATTTTAATAAATGCACTGCTTCTCAATGCTTTTTTAATAGCAGTCACATGACTGGAAAAAAAGGTTGTTATTCTGAAACGGTGTAAATTGAACCGTTGTAAAACGAGGGCCACCTGTAGTCTGCAGATGGCATAACTACAGTGTTGCTCTTTTGAACCAACAACCACAAAAATGTTAGCCTCTGTGGATAAAATAAATAGCCTGGTCCATTTAATCTGAGGCACATGCAGATACTTACTGATAATACCATCCACTGTTGTGCAGTTTGGCTTGAAGGGAAAATGTAGGAGTATGAAAGCAAAAGCACCACTGGAAAAGGGTGAGGAATACTTTATGCTCCACAAATATTGGGGAGGAACTTTTTATGAAACTGTTCTCTGAGTATCATTATGAGCTACAGAATATGGTAAACATTTTCAGCTAAAGGCCAATGGCAACAACAAGTGGGAAAATGTACTAATAAATACAACAGGGATATTTAATACTCCAATAAATCCATTTCAATGTGAAAGATCTCAAAATACATAATTTTTTTCCACTTGACATAATATTTATACTCAAAGACAGGCACTGCTGATTTACACCATCTTTTAATGCATTAGTCTAAAATCCTGTATTAATACAGAGAAGAAATACATTAAAGGGGTATAAAAATGCATATTAGAGAATTTATATTGCAATATTACTTGTATTTAACTGTGTTTATAATAACCCTTTGACAATGGTTTAAATAAAATTCAGTTCCAGAGCAGTAATACATTACTGGAACCTAGCTGAACACATCTGGTGAGCTAATAGCAAGAGGCATATACATGCAGCCAACAATCAGCAGCTAGCCCCAGGTATGAGCCTACCTAGGTATGCTCTTCAACATTCCAAGAGAATGAAGTACATTTGATAACAGAAATAAACTAAAAAGTCTATCTGAATCATGAAAGTTTCATTTTCATGTCACTTTTAAAAAGAGTTTTGTGCTGCATAGGATGCCATTCTGATGCTTCCTATTTAGAATAACATATGAATAAAAAAAAAATGTATGCTTACCTGATACATTTCTTTCTTTCTGGACATGGAGAGTCCACAACGTCATTCCAATTAGTAGTGGGATATTCACTCCTGGCCAGCAGGAGGAGGCAAAGAGCACCACAGCAAAGCTGTTAAGTGTCACTTCCCTTACCCAGAACTCCCAGTCATTCATCCGAAGGGAAATGGAAAAAGAAAATAACACAAAGGTGTAGTGGTGCCTAAGGTTTTGTAAAAATTACTGTCTAATCTAAAGGGTGGGGTCGTGGACTCTCCATGTCCAGAAAGAAAGAAATTTATCAGGTAAGCATAAATTATGTTTTCTTTCCTAAGACATGGAGAGTCCGCAACGTCATTCCAATTACTAGTGGGAATTAATACCCAAGCTAGAGGACACGGAATGAACAGGGAGGAAGAACAAGACAGGTTGACCTAAACAGAAGGCACCACGCTTGAAGAACCTTTCACTCAAAGGAAGCCTCAGCCGAGGCAAAAGTATAACATTTGTAGAATTAAAAAAAGTATGCAGAGAGGTCCAAGTTGCAGCCCTGCAAATCTGTTCCACAGAAGCTTCATTTCTGAAAGCCCAAGAAAAGGAAACAGCCTTAGTGGAATGAGCTGTAAGTCTCTCAGGAGGCTGCTGTCCAGCAGTCTCAAAAGCAAAATGAATCATACTTCTCAACCAGAGGGAAAGAAAAGTAAAAGTAGGTACCTAAGGTAGCCTGTAGGTAGAATTTTAGAGCGTGCACCACATCCAAGTTGTGCAACAGACGTTCCTTATGAGAGGAAGGATTTGGACAGAGAGAAGGAACACCAATATCCTGATTAATATTTCTATCCGTAACCACCTAAGGGAGAAACCCCAATTTAGTACGAAGGACCGCCTTATCGGCATGAGAAATAAGGTGAGGTGAATCGCACTGCAAAGACGAGAGTTCATAAACTCTCAGAGCAGAAGAAATAGCAAAAAGAAACAAAACAGTCCAAGATAACAGCTTAATATCTATGGAATGCACTAGCTCAAATGGAGCCTGCTGCAAAACTCTAAGAACTAGATTAAGACTCCAAGGAGGAGTAACAGGTTTAAACACAGGACTGATTCTAACTAGGGCCTGACAAAAAGATTGAACATCTGGCACATCCGCCAGACGCTTATGCAAAAGAATAGATAATGCAGAAATCTGACCTTTCAGAGAACTGACTGACAACCCTTTCTCCAGACCATCCTGGAGAAAAGACAAAATTTTAGGAATCCTGACCCTACTCCAAGAGTAGAACAGAAAGAGAAGCAGTCTGCCAGGTACAAACAACAGCATCAATAGCTCTAGAGTAGCCCTTTGATTCACACCAATATAGGTATTTACGCCATACCTTATGGTAAATCTTATGAGTAACAGGCTTGCGAGCCTGAATCATAGTATCAATGACTGACTCAGAAAACCCATGCTTAGCCAGAACTAAGCATTCAATCTCCAAGCAGTCAACTTCAGAGAAATGAGATTTGGATGGAGGAATGGAACCTGAGTTAGAAGGTCCTTCCTCAGAGGTAACCTCCAAGGAGGAAGAGATGAAATCTTCACTAGGTCTGCAAACCAGATCCTGCAAGGCCATGCAGGACCTATCAGAATTACGGATGCCCTCTCCTGTTTGATACAAGCAGTGACTCGTGGAAGGAGCACAAAGGGAGGAAACCGGTATGCTACACCAAAATCACAAGGATCCGCCAGAGCATCTATCATAGCGGCCTGAGGATCTCTTGACCTTGAACTGTACCTTGGAAGCTTGGTATTTTGATGAGACGCTATTAGATCCAATTCCGGTCCCCCCCCCCACTTGAGGATTAACCTGGAGAACACCTCCGGATGGAAAGGTTTGTTTGCTCAGGAAATCCGCCTCCCAGTTGTCCACTGTTAAAATGTGGATGACAGAAAGAAGACAATTGTGAGCTTCCGCTCACTGCAAAATGCGAGTCACCTTCTTCATGGCGAAGGAACTCCGAGTTTCTCCCTGGTGGTTGATGTAAGCCACTGAGGTTGTCCGACTGGAACCTGATAAACCTGGCTGAGGACAACTGAGGTCAGGCCATCAGAGCATTGAAGATCGCTCTCAATTCCAAAATGTTAATTGGGAGAGAAGACTCCTCCCGAGACCATAGGCCCTGAGCCTTTAACGAGTCCCAGACTGCTCCCCAGTCTAACAGGCTGGCATCTGTGGTCAAAATCACTCAGGAGGGTCTCTGGAAGCATGTGCCCTGAGACAGATGATCCTGAGAAATCCACCACGAGAGAGTCCCTTGTCAAGTTGTCTAGATCTATCCTCTGAGATAGATCCGAATGGTCTCCGTTACATTGTCTGAGCATGCATAACTGCAGAGCTCTCAAATGGAATTGAGCAAAGGGAATGATGTCAATGGAAGCTACAATCAGACCAATTACCTCCATACATTGAGCCACTGATGGCCGAACAGTAGACTGTAGAGAGAGGCAAGTAGAGAGAAGCTTGGATCTTCTGACCGCCGTCAGAAAAATTTTCATAGATAGGGAATCAATGACGGTCCCTAAGAAAACCACCCTTGTAGCTGGTACAAGGGAACTCATCTCCAGATTCACTTTCCATCCATGGGAACGTAGAAAAGACAACAAGATCTCTGTATGAGAGTTTGCTTGTTGAAAAGATGGCACCTGAACCAATATGTCCTCCAGGTAAGGAGCCACCGCAATTCCCTAAAACCTGACAACTGCCAAGAGAGCCCCCAGAACCTTTGAAAAGATTCTGAGAGCTGTGGCAAGGCCAAACGGAAGAGCCACAAACTGAAAGTGCTTGTCTATAAAAGTAAATCTCAGAAACTGATAATGATCCCTGTGGATGGGAACATGAAAATACGTGTCCTTCAGGTCTATGGTCGTCATGAACTGACCCTCTTGAACCAAAGGAAGAATGGAATGAATGGTTTCCATTTTGAAGGATGGAACCCTGAGAAACTTGTTGACACACTTTAGATCTCAAATGGGTCAAAAAGTTCCCTCTCTTTTGGGAACCACAAACAGATTTGAATAAAATCCTAGACCCTGGTCTCTTACTGGAACCGAACAATCGCACTTTTACAATGCCTCTCTTTTTACCTGATCTGCAGATAACCTTGAGAGGAGAAATCTGCCCTTGGGAGGACAATATTTGAATTCTATTTAAATATGAGGATCTGGGACATATCGTTCCATACTAGACAAAACAAGGAAAGTCTGTCCCCCACTTGATCCAATCCCGGAAAGGAGAAAGACCCTTCATGCTGATTTAGTCTCAGCAGAGGGTTTCTTTGATTGTTTTCCCTTGTTCCAAGACTGATTGGGTTTCCAAGAAGAGTTGGATTGCTCCTGCTTGGATGAGGGAGAGGAAGACTTTTGACCTTTGAAGTCATTAAAGGATCGAAAATTACTTTGACGTCCTTTAGATCTATTCTTATTGCCTTGTGGTAGAAAGGACCCCTTTCCACCCATAATTTCAGAAATTATCTTACTCTTGTAAGGTAGTGATAAAAGCTTGGACTTGGAGGTAACATTAGCTGACCATGATTTTAGCCACATAGCCCTAGGACAGTGAAGCCAGACATCTTGGCTCCCAGTCTAATGACTTGCATGTTAGCATCAGAGATAAAGGAATTGGCTAGCTAGAGAGCCTTAATCCTATCTTGGATCTCCTCCAATGGAGTGTCCTCTAAAATCAGTTCGGACAAGGCATCACACCAATAAGATGCTGCACTTGCTACTGTCGCAATACAAACTGCAGGTTGCAATTGTAAACCCTGATGAACATACATTTTCTTTAAATAAGCCTCCAGCTTTTTGTCCACGGGATCCTTAAAAGAACAGCTATCCTCAATAGGAATCCTGGTTCTCTTAGCCAGAGTAGAAATAGCCCCTTCTACTCGAATGGAGTCAGCAACAGGAAACATCTTTTTGAAAACGGGAGACGGGGAGAAAGGTATCCTAGGTTTATCCCATTCCTGTGCAATGATCTCCGACACACAGTCTGGAACAGGAAATACTTCCACAGCGGAAGGAACATCATAGTATTTGTTAAGTCTACTAGATTTCTTAGGGTTGACAGCGACAGAAGCGTCAGAGTCATCCAAAGTAGCCAGAACCTCCTTTAGCAGTAAACGGAGGTGACCAAGCTTAAATCTGAAGTTTACCTCTTCAGAGTCAGACAAAGTAATTATACTATCAGAATCTGAGATTTCACCCTCAGAGCCTACCGAGGTATCCTCCTCATCAGACTTATGAGGGAGGTCAACCTTTACAGCAGCAGATGGGACAGACACCTTACCATCTGACAAATGTTTAGATTTCCTCTTGCGTTTCCCAACATAGGAAAAGTAGATAATGCCGCAGATACCGCAGAAGATATCTGTGCAGCAAAATCTGATGGCAAATAAACTCCTCCAGGAGGCTGAGAGGAACTGCAGGGCACTGTATGTGACGCCATTAAGGCTTGGGACGTTTGAGGAGAAAGCTGTGGCATTGCCTGAACAGCATCATCCTGAGAGACATTAGGCTCAGAAAAAAGAAATCTATCTTTACATTTCAATGTCTTTTCTAAACATGAGGAACAAAATTGCATAGGTAAAACAATTTGGACCTCTAGACACAATAAACATTTATCCATAAGAACAGACTCCTGCTCCATAGCCATAGTAGAAAAGAATTCCAAAATGACACTGTCACTTTAAAAAATAAAATTCCCTCAGAGCGAATTTGAACTTGAGAATAAAACCCTTAAATAAGGACCACTACACCTCAGACATTCTGAGGTACCCTACCTGACCCTCCGGATTAAAGACAATATTGCATCAAAGTAAAATCCTGCAGACCGCAGCAAAGAGTTCCTGATGATAACTAGAGAGGCTGACACAAATACCACCACTCCGCTCATATACTGAACGGAAGCGCAGTGAGCCACGTGATCGGCAGAAAAGAAACTGCGCAACAAAAACAAAAGCGCACGTTTCTTTATACAGCCGCTGGTGCAATGATAAATGCCGACAGCGTAAGCTGTCTGCATTTATCGATGTATAGCAATATGCAGAGGACATGATACGCTACTTCATATCATGTCCGCTCGCACAATGATACATATGCCCCTATGAGTGGATACCCCAATGGAGCCCTATTTGTTGATTCCCCAGAGATACTTTAACTATTTCTTGATAAGAAAGACAGACTGAAGTCATAGGCTTATAGTTGCTGCTTTCTTCTCCTTTATGTTACATATACAGATTGTCATGTAACAGCATCAACATTCTCAAAACTCCCAAACTCTCACTAACCTTAAGGACTGGGTGATACCAAATAGAAGTTGTTGGGATTTTTAAAAGCAGTGCTTAGTAGTAGTATTATAACATATCTTCTCTCTAGTAAAACTCATGAATGCTACACATCAGTATGACATACTTATATAAAACAACATTTCCAATGCATTAAAACAGATATTTGAATTATGCAAAACTGAAAGAGACACATTTAAGGAACTATAAAGGAAAAAGGATAATTTTATAAATGAAACAAACCACACAAGGTGACAACTGATTCAAACGCATGTTGTATAGGCACAGTAAGTTAGATTAACAACTAATCTCATTAAAATTAAAAGAAAATATTACTTTATCTTAAGTTTATTTATAAAGTTTGGCAATAAACACTCATTCACAATAGAGGAAATCATGAAAGTGTTTTGTACATTACTACAAGAATTATTCTCAAAATTATCATTACTCAAGAAAAAACGGTGAAGTTTATCAACAGCTTTATTTCAACCATCACAGCACCAAATAATGCAAGGCTTTCTACGCGTTTCAACAGATAAATTGTTTTTTTCAAGAGCAGGCAAATGCAAAATTTTATTGCTATTAAAAAAAAACTATTTTGTATTTGTACATTTGACATAAAGCTTAGGAGATGTTGAGGCAGTCTTAGGACTCTTCTTAAAGGGAAGTTACCATTTTTATTAACCGTTTGCTCACTTGCTGTTCTTCAAATACTTACTATATAAAAAATACAGATGCCTTGGCTTACAAAAATACAGAACACAAAAATTATTATATCACAAATATTCTTGTTCCTAAAATTGTTCTCAAGAGTCTCTAACACATCCCATTATATTTTAAATCAATTTCCTTCATAAAAGGCCTGTTCCGGCTTGTTCCGTTCCGTTCCGGCTTTTACACCGTTCCAAAACAAAAGTCCATGGACTCACTTTAGCACAGCCTCAGCTACAATGCATGCCCACATTGACATTGATAGTTTCCCACCCAGTAAGTGCTTATTTTACAGATTTAAGTAGAATCAACCAACTGCAATGTAGAATAAGTAAATGTTTAATTCTGTTCCACAATTTTACACACAAATGTGAAGAAATGAATATACTGCAAAGGTAGATAATCTGCAAAGTATAAAAACTTTTAAAAAGAAAGAGATCAATCAGTGACAAACTGCTCAATCCATTAATGTATGACTTTATAAATGTTGCCTCATTTTAACCACCTAAAATGCTATACATTCTTGAAACATCACTTCCTGTGGTGGGAATATTGCACGCAGACTGGGCTCGAAAGGCAAGACCAAGCTTCACTGACTAATGGTGAGGAAACTATTACTCTTTCAATAAGGTTTGGGATAGGAGACGAAAAAGAGAAAGAACTAGCACCAAACTAATCAAACATGACAAACAAACAACTGTAATTTACCCAGCAAGACTAAGGGGCCGATTTATAAATGTATGGCGGACATGATACACTGTAGCAGGGGGTGTCACTTTTAATATTTAAATGATAGGCTTATAGTTGCTGCTTTTCTGTCTTTTCTCTTACAGCTATAGATTGTTATATAATGGCATCAAAAGTCTCAAAACTATTAGCATGACTCAGGAGAGACTCTCACTAACCTTAAAGGGACATTCCAGTCAAAATATAAATGCACATAGATGAATTACATCTTTGACTAGAAACATCTTTGCACTATACATGTATTAGCAAAAATGCTTCTAGTAAAAGGTATCACCTTTTTAGTGTTAACATTTTTCTCTGCACGTGCATGTGAAGCATAACTAGATATTTTCAGTGTATCAGCAGTTTAAGTACTGCAGCTGCTCAGATCACCAGTGGGACTTGTATCCTATTAACTATCAACAAATTGAGTCATTTCCAGATGGTACAAGCACCTTAGGCTCTCTCAGCAAGTGCTGGTGCACGGTGCATACTTACACTTTTGAAACAGCTATAGCTTTTACTAGAAGCATTTTTGCTAATGCATGTAAATTACAAAAATGCTTCTATTCAAATGAAATGCATCCATGTGGATTTTAATTTTGGCTGGAATGTCCCTCAAAGAAGTGTCTGACATGTTTTTCATGACTCCTGCTACACAAAAGATGCGTTTTTGTGATCTGATTTTGATCACTCAAGAGCTCTAAATTGTAGTGGCAGGGTGATCTTGTTGCTACAATGTGCTATTTGAGGGTGACCTAATGTTTACTGTTGAAAAAATACACCCCCCCCAAACTTATATAATTTAAATTAACTGTGCTTTACTAAGATCCAGATTAGCCTAATTACAATTTATTATGTTAATTGCATTATTGCTATACAGATATATTGCCTTAATTAAACAGTGTATTTCATTTAAAGGGCTTGTTATAGGTCTGATTTTGCATAATATGGTAGTGCTAATTGAATTTTGACTGGTCTACCATATTACTTCTAAAATTAAGATCATTTAAATTAATAGAATATGTTTGCATGAGTTGCATTGTTAATAACTATTAATCTAGTATAATTTAGTCTTTTTAGTTTTGGCTTCCCCAGGTTGTAAGCTACAGGATGATGATTGTATTCACATAAATCTCAGTAGCATAGATGAGAAATGTCTAAAGCAAAATTGCATATTGATAATTACACTATCAGGTATTAAAAGTATAAAAAAACCCACCATTTTTCTTTTATGGTTCAGATAGAGAAAACTATTTTAGACAACTTTCCAGTTTGCTTCTATTATCTAATTTGCTTCATTCTTTTGTTATCCTTTGTTGAAGAAAGAGTCAATAACATGAGGCAACCACCAATCAGCAGTTCTCAACAAGAGAACAGAACAACTTAGATAATAGAAATAAATTAGAAAGCTGTTTAAAATTGCATGCTCTATCCTTTTAATGAGGTACATCTTAAATAGAAAAAAATGTAGTTGAAATCATATTTGATATTTATTGAAGGAGTATAGCAGTATAGACACATATTGCACAATTCTACTTGATCTCTGCTACTGCAAATTGCTAGTTCTTCAGTATCTTTATGTTTACTGTAAGTTATGGCAGCATCTACTTTAGGATGGTTAGAAAAAAAAATAATTTGGCAGGGGAAATTACTTAAACAATTTGTCATGCCAATAAGCTGTTTTCATTTTTAATGAATCCTAAATTTATTTGCTTGATTGCATCAGCGACTGGAGATGCTTCTGTGAAATATAATTGAAGTTTAAACCAGTCACATCTTCAGTACCAAGGTCTCCTTAATGAATTTAATAGAAAAGAAAAATTCACAAGCAAAAGGGATATCTGCATCATCAGAATAGTGGAAATCATCTGACTTAACAGGCAAACAATTCTTAACAACAAAGCTTCTTAATTTGCCAGCAGGAATTATTACACAAGGTACAAGTATGCTTGATTTTGGGCAAAAAATAAAAATAAATAATTAGCACTAAATAGGAGTCTCACATACATTGGGCTGCCAATCCTCCTTATTTGAAGGAATCTGACTTATTTGCCCAAACATTTTTACAGTTTCTGAGGATCTCTTATTTTTCTGCCTGCTGACCTTGTTTCTAAGCTTCTGCACACTGCCCCCTTGTTTCAGTTCTGTTGACAGACTTGCATTTTAGCCAATCAGTGCTGACTCATAAATATCTCCACGGGAGTGAGCACAATGCACTGAGATCAGAGGCGGCCTTCAAGGGCTTCAAAATTAGCATATGAATCTACCTAGTTTATCTTTCAAAAAACAATACTTAGAGAACAAATCAAATTTAATGATAAAAGTAAATTAGAAAGTGGTTTAAAATTGCATGCACTATCTAAATAATGAAATTTTGACTAGACTGTACCTTTAAATAAGAAATAGAAATCACTGGTTTGAAGAAAGTTGTTATTAAAGTGAAAGTAAATCCTAGAATTTTACAAACGCTAGGATTTACTATTGAAACAAATAAAGGGCACTTTCATTCATGAAGTATAAGATACTTCATGTAGAAAGCTCCTTTATTTGATTCAATCGATCGCCGCTCTTAGCTCCTACAGCAGCGCATGTGTATATACAGTATATATATATATATATATATATATTTTATATATATATATATATATATATATATATATACACACACACAAAAATGGATCTGTCTATCTTTCTATCTATATCTGACTTTCTATCTATCTACATTAGGGTTTGTACATATCCATAAACCAAATCAGATACAGTAGCTCTGTTTTTGTCGGAAGTTAATGTAACAAGCTGTACCTACTCGTAACAAAGTATTATGTAGTGAGTACCTCCAAGAGACCTCACAACCTTCTCCACTATGTTGAGCGGCTATCCTGAGCTTTACTACCACAGTGACTTAATCTTGAAAGTACCTTAGTTCTAAGTGACGCTCAGACCTCTGTATGCTCCCGGTGTCGGATCCTCTGCCAAATCCACTCTCTCTGTGGGCCCAAGCTCCACATGTGCGGAGGACGCCAGTAGCTTAGATCCGGTAAGCAAGTTGCTTCACTTAGGTAGATCACATGACCGAAAAGGAATCCTTAGTACGGGAAACAGGAAGGCACTAGTGGATCAAAGGAGCTTTCTCAGCTCCAGCAACACTTTATAAGCAACATCACATACGAGGCAATCATTGTTGAAGTTTATTGTATTTTGTACTCATACATACAGGCTAACTAACATTGAAGATAATTTGTATGAAGAATTTGATGTACCAAACTGTATCAAATTGTAAAATAAAGTAACTACTGTATATTTTGTTGAATTCCTATGTGAAATTTGTTGATTCCTTAGTCGCCCTTATTTTAATAAAAAAAATTGGCAACCCTACTAGCATATACTATATGATAAAAAAACCAAAACACTACAAAATACAGCACCCTTTTTTTAACTGGATTGTGTGTATATATATATATATATATATATATATATATATATATATATTCATTCAAAGAGAGGAAGGCACTCACCGGATTTAACAAAGGGAATCAATTTATTCCTTTACTATAACGTTTTGGGGTGTTACCCCCGTTTTCAAACAGACAACTAGACCCCACATAACACAAATCCTTAAATACCCTCTCACCTCAATCACCAAGTGCAGGTGTCGCTCAGCACGTAGCGCGCATCATCAAGCAGCGCCCGTATCCTAGCAACCACTAGTAAACAAACTACGTGACAACCTAAGTACTAAACTTTAAATATTAAAAACAATATTACTGAGATAAAACTAGCATTGTCCCGTAAGAGACCTACTATGTCAGAAGGTTATACATCAAACCTAATATACATTAAGCATCAGTATTTTGGAGCCGTTGCCGTTAACAGCAGAACACGTAATGACATACGATTATATCCACTTAATAGAAGCATTCCCAAATATTTCATTCTATTGTTAACGGCTCTCAACTATTATTACATTGACAAGTAACCGGCATAAGTATGCCTATCGAAGATCATTGCTATAACGACTATCCTTCAGGACAAAATAACTGCTTACATTTAATATTGCTAATCTCGGCTGACCAGTATAACAGGCAGATATAAGGAGTCTCTATTATGCCGTTACATGGTTACCCAGCCTTACAATGTATAAGCAATAAGCAAATACCAAAGAACAAAATAAGAAAATAAGACAAAAAAGATAAGATAAACAAAAAACTAAAATAACAGAGAGATAGAAAAGAGAGTTAAAAAAGAGAGATAAAAAATAAAATATAAAGACACAATAAGGGAAAATAATAATAATAAAACATAATGCATAGAGTAAAAATAAACAAAACAATAAGAACAGAAAACCCATAAACAACACAAGAGATCACATATAATTACAGCAGAGTAAGGAATGTACCGACAATTGGTAAGAATAACCCCCTAATTTGTGAGAAATGGTGTAATATTCTAAATAAGTGTTCCTTAGATCTTATCTTGCTAGAGATACAAGAAGTGAGGAGATTACTCTGAGTAAGATTGAAATTGATAAATATAAGGAGGAGAATATACCAACGTTAGTAGAGAAAGGTGAAAGTGATTGGGAAGACAAAATTAAAGTGAATGTACATTTTTTTCTATTTAATTAAACATACTTGCTTCCAATATTAGATATATGCAAACCGCAATAAATTTTTTTTAATATTCTGAATAATTGTGTTTAAAATTTAATTATAACTTAGCTCCGTTATTGCACTGTAACTCCTCCCAACCATCTTCTTCCTGTATTTCACCCGATTTACACTGCATCATTTCTATATATTACGCCCACTCTATGACGTTTTAGTCATGCTCGTTCACGAGCAGTGCTGCCATCTGCGCATGCGTTTTCAATATCGTATACCAAAGTTATTTGTATAGAAATAATGAAATTTGATTGCATAGCATAATATACTTATGATCGCTATGTGATAAACAAATGCTCGTTTTCTACAATACATATATATATTTCTTTCCTCTTTAGTTATGTCTAACCGCTTTTACTATTATTTAAAAAACATTATTTGATGTGTCAATACAAGCGGCATCGGAGCAGCGATACTTACTTGCAATCAGCTCCGGTCTTAGAATAAATTAAAGCCTCTCAGTATTGCGCATGCGCGAATCACGGACGAGCTTCGAGTACGCTATGTCATCGTTTGGTTCACGCATGCGCAGTTAAAGCAAATGACGTAGCGAACAACCGGCCTGACGCCCCGGGGGTGAAAAAAATATTCATAAAACGATGTGTCAATCATTACAGAAATGTGGGACCAAAATGGCAGGCGGAGGAATCGGCGATAGGTATAAGAAATTAAAAGCTTTATATTTACTTGTAGAAGGAGATTACAGAAAATTGATAAATTAAACTAACATTGATTTTTGATATTAAACAATTTGATGAGCAGTTATTGCGTTGACTTTACATGCACTTTAAAGTACAACTTGATCAGTATCAAAAAGAACTGACTGACTTTAAGAATAGGAAATATGAAGCTGTGTTGGAAGATTACAGAGAAAGATGTGTTTATAAATGGCTATTGAAACCAGAGGAACGGCAGAGGTGGAGGGAGTATCGCACTAGATGCTATAGAGCTAGAAGACCTCAGAATTTAACAACTATAGACTCTTCAGGATCAGGCACAGACTCTGATAGTGTACAAGGTGCTCAGAACATTAGCACTGTATATGAAGAGAGAGGTTGTGGGTAGTGATGTCGCGAATTGTTCGCCGGCGAATAGTTCCCGGGGGAACATAGCATGTTCGCGTTCGCCTCGGCGGGCGAACATATGCAATGTTCGATCCGCCCCCTATTCGTCATCATTGAGTAAACTTTGACCCTGTACCTCACAGTCAGAATACACATTACAGCCAATCAGCAGCAGACCCTCCCTCCCAGACCCTCCCACCTCCTGGACAGCATCCATTTTAGATTCATTTGGAAGCTGCATTCTTAGTGAGAGGAGGGACAGTGTAGCTGCTGCTGATTCAATAGGGAAATCGATAGCTAGGCTAGTGTATTCAGTGTCCACTACAGTCCTGAATGACTCATCTGATCTCTGCTGTAAGGACAGCACCCCAAAAAGCCCTTTTTAGGGCTAGAACATCAGTCTGCTTTTTTTTTTTCCCTGTGTAATCTAATTGCAGTTGCCTGCCTGCCAGCCTGTGTGTCAGGCTCACAGCGTATACTGTGCCCACTTGCCCAGTTCCACCACTCATATCTGGTGTAACAGTAGTGTACATTCTAAAAAATTCTAAAAAAAGGGAAAAATCCGGAGGATCCATCCTCTTATAGGCCTATCTCAGTCCTCAATGCGGACTATAAAATCTTAGTTTCCATTATAGCCCAGAGATTAGTGTCATGTTTGGACAGGTTGATTCATACGGATCAGGTGGGTTTTATGGCAGCCCGTAGTTCCTCTAAAAATATAAGAAAATTAATAACGCTAGTGGATTATACCTGGAATATAGAGCAACTTGATGAGAACCTGAAATTTAAGGACTTAGCGGTCCTTACATTAGATGCGGTCAAAGCGTTTGACTGCATCTTTTGGAGACATCTTTTTGCAACTTTAACTAAATTTGGTTTTGGGGGTAGTTTTTTTAATTTCGTTGCCAAAATATACCAGAACCCGGTGTCTTATTTGCTAGTGAATGGTAGGACTTCTCCCGGCATTCTCTTGCAAAGAGGTACAAGGCAGGGATGTCCTCTCTCGCCTCTTTTGTTTAATATTGTCCTAGAACCCCTGGCGATTAGATTGCGAGAGGTCCTGCCTGGGATCCCGCTGGGTGGACAGAACTTGAAAATTCTCCTCTATGCTGATGATATTTTACTATTCTTGAACGATACATCAGTCATCATCCCGAGAGTCGTTGGCACGATAAAGCTTTTTAGTACATTTGCGGGCTATAAGATCAATATGGGAAAGAGTGATTTGATGTGGCTCGGGCGTCAGCATAGGGATCGCCCCATTACTTTATTTCGTAATGTCAATGCAATTAAATATCTTGGGTTAGAAATTAATAGAAATCCGAAACAGTGGTATCAGGCCAATTTTAGGACACTTTTTCAGAAAATTCAGGAGGATCTTAAGCTTTGGGCGGCCTTTCCTTTATCACTTACAGCTTCGGTCAATTTAATCAAAACTATAATTTTTCCCAAAATCCTTTATTATCTTCAGAATCTACCTCTTATGATACTGAGTAGGGACTTGAAGAATTTATCTTCTTGGTTTTCAAGGTTTCTTTGGAAATCTAAGAAACCCCGAATATCGATTAATAGGCTAACTCAGAAATATACGGAGGCAGGCTTAGCTCTGCCCAGTATTAAATTATACAATTGGGCAGCTTTGATTAAAATAGCATTGGATTGGATTGCACAGTCTAACTTGGTTACTACATATGATTTGGAATCGCATATGGTTAAACCTTGGTCCTTAATTGCGCTTTTACATTGTCCGCCGAAGTCCTTACCGACGAAGGTATCCGCCCTTAGTTCAGTTAGGAATATAGTGGTGATATGGCATAAGTTTTGCAAACTGGCTAAAATTGACCCTTCTTTTTCTGACTATTTACCTATTAGAGGGAACCCTCTTTTTCGGCCAGGAATAGATAAAAAATGCTTTCAGGTTTGGTTGGCTGGAGGGCTCGAATATCTATATCAACTACTTGATAATGATCTTCAGATACTCCCGTGGGAGACCATTAGGGAGAAGTTCTCTCTACCCAGTTCTAACCAGTTCGCATATTTTCAAATACGCCATTTTCTTTGCGCTCAAAATTGGTATGCGACTAGAAGATGGGCCCGAGATCAAGATCTGTATCAGAAAATTTATTGCAGGTGATGCATCAATCTCTCTATTATATGATATTATGCTTTCCAAACAAGGTATAGGGGAGAAGGATAAACTGACTCAATTCTGGTTATTCTATATCCCAGCTTTAGATTTTGAGTTAATATCTAAAATCCTGGCGACGGTGGCTAGGTACTCGGTCGCAGAGAGCTGGAAAGAATCGCATTTAAAATTATTAAACAATTCTTATTATTCTCCGGCAACATTAGCTAAATATTACCCTGGTAAACTATTTATATGTGAACACTGTTCGTATGTCCGGGCGGATATCCGCCATATGTTATGGGCCTGTCCTAAAATTTTTCAATTATGGCAAAAGGTCCAATATTGGTATAACAGAGTATTCGAAAGTACTATTTCCCTTTCTTTTAAAGATGTAGTGTTACTTTTTATAGATGAGGGAACTAGCCTTAGTCGGCGGGTCTTAAATGCCATTATATTGACGGTGAGATATAATATTTTAAAAAATTTGGTGTTAAAGACTCCCCCCTCTCTCTCCTCAGTGTTGAGGGATATCCAAGCTCATATCATTTTCGAATCCTTTCATATACAGCAGGTATCTGAAAAAAGAATTAGAGAATTTTTGGTTGGCTGGGCTCCGGTAATTAAATCCTATACCTCTAGCCTCCAGAAGCAGATCTTATTGCCTTTTCTAACCTCAGTGAGTTTTGCGGAGCTGGTCATACTGCAGGTATTTCCTGAAACTTGGCTTAAGAATGCTCGTGATATAGATTAAGAGGGGTTAATGGAAACTTCCTAAGGTAACCAATATATTCTAGTATATCGGACTCAGTGGGGGGCTTCTTTTCCTTTTTTTTTTTTTTTTTTTTTTTTTTTTGTGTGTTCTCTCCCTTTCCTTTCCTTTTCTTTGGTTATATGGTTATTTTTGTTTTATGGTGTCTTATTTGTTGTCTATATGCTTATAAAATATTAGCCATTATGATGTTAGCTGATCTGGACTATTGGATACGGACAAATTATAGTCCGAAAACTTAGTTTTACCTTGTGTTTTGATTGAATTATCTACATATCATTTGAGACATTTTTTAATTTGTTGATATCTTGGCTGTCCTGTGTGACAGTAACCATGTTGAGAATCTGGTAAAAAAAATTTTTTGTGTGTCCTGAATGGCTAAGCTTAAATAAAGATTTAAAAAAAAAAAAAAACAGTAGTGTACATTTAAAAAAAAAAAAAAAAACTTTTTTGACTGTGAAATAATAGCAGACAGCTGCCAGTACCCAAGATGGCCGCCAATAAGGCAGATGGGGAGGGTTAGAGAGCTGTTTTGGGGGGGATCAGGGAGGTTGGGGGCTAACGGGGGATGCTACACCACAGAATATGTAAATATGCTAAAAAAAACAACAACATTTTTTTTAAAACCTTTTATTTTAGTACTGGCAGACTTTCTGCTAGTACTTAAGGTGGCAGGGACAATTGTGGGGTGGGGGAGGGAAGGAAACTGTTTGGGAGGGATCAGGGGGTCTGATGTGTCAGATGGGAGGCTGATCTCTACACTAAAGCTAAAATTAACCCTGCAAGCTCCCTACAAACTACCTAATTAACCCCTTCACTGCTAGCCATAATACACGTGTGATGCGCAGCAGCATTTAGCGGCCTTCTAATTACCAGAAAGCAATGCCAAAGTCATATATGTCTGCTATTTCTGAACAAAGGGGATCCCAGAGAAGCATTTACAACCATTTGTGCCATAATTGCACAAGCTGTTTGTAAATAATTTCAGTGAGAAACCTAAAATTGTGAAAAAAAATTAAGTTTTTTTAAATTTGATAGCATTTGGCGGTGAAATGGTGGCATGAAATATACCAAAATGGGCCTAGATCAATACTTTGGGTTGTCTACTACACTACACTTAAGCTAAAATTAACTCTACAAGCTCCCTACATGCTCCCTAATTAACCCCTTCACTGCTGGGCATAAAACACGTTTGGTGCGCAGTGGCATTTAGCAGCCTTCTAATTACCAAAAAGCAACGCCAAAGCCATATAAGTCTGCTATTTCTGAACAAAGGGGATCACAGAGAAGCATTTACAACCATTTATGACATAATTGCATAAGTTGTTTGTAAATAATTTCTGTGAGAAACCTAAAGTTTGTGAAAAAGTGAACAATTTTTTTTTATTTGATCGCATTTGGCGGTGAAATGGTGGCATGAAATATACCGAAATGGGCCGAGATCAATACTTTGGGTTGTCTACTACACTACACTTAAGCTAAAATTAACTCTACAAGCTGCCTACATGCTCCCTAATTAACCCCTTCACTGCTGGGCATAAAACACGTGTGGTGCGCAGTGGCATTTGGCAGCCTTCTATTTACCAAAAAGCAACGCCAAAGCCATATAAGTCTGTTTTAATGGCATGTCTGGCACACAGTGTTGGGGCAAGGGTCCATCTGACCACTGATACCTGGTCTGTAAAGCATGGTCAGGGCAGGTATATCACCTACACTGCGCACTGTGAAGCGGGCGTAACCCGTACACGTAACGCTTATACTACCTGATCGATACAACATCATACCTGATGTTTTAAAGCACGTTATTCCAAACAATTTAGGAATGTTAGGTGATTTATGCCCTTTATGGATTAAAACCAGACTCTGCATCAACTATGTAATTTTCCATGGGAGTTTTGCCATGGATCGCCCTCCGGCATGCCACAGTCCAGGTGTTAGTGCCCTTGAAACAAATTTTCCATCACTATTGTGGCCAGAAAGAGTCCCTGTGGGTTTTAAAATTCGCCTGCCTTTTGAAGTCTATGGCGGTTCTCCCGGTTCGCAAACTTTTGTGGAAGTTCGAGTTCTCCGTTCGTGAACCCAAATTTTTAGGTTCGCGACATCACTAGTTGTGGGACAATACTCTGAGGATGGACTGACCTTGGGACTGTCTCTACTTTGGGAACATTTGATAAAGGTGCCAGTACAGCACCGAAACGTCATGCAATCTCCCTTTGTATTTTAAATGATACATTAAAAGCTAATTTTTATTTTTCTAAACACCGGTGAGTGCTGCCTTTTTTGATTTATATATATATATATATATATATATATATATAGATATATATATATATATATATATATATATATACCTGTATATATATATATATATATATATATATATATATATATATATAGATAGATATATAGATATATACAGTATATATATATATATATATATATATATATATATATATATATATAATGTATATATTTATGTATATATATATATATATATATATATATATACTGTGTGTATATATACAGTATATATATATATATATATATATTTATATATATATATATACACAGTATATACACAAATGTATCTGTCTATCTATCTATCTATCTATCTATCTATCTATCTATCTATCTATCTATATCTGACTTTCTATTTATCTACATCAGGGTTTTTACAATTCCAATCTCAGGCCTCCTAAACAGGCAAGCTTTTTAGAATATCTGAACTGAAGCACATGTGAAATTATCAGCTGATTAGTAAACATGGTTAATAACCATGTGTGCCTAGAAGGATATGGCTGCACCTCACTGACGAGGCCCACACTAGGCCGAAACCTAAGTCTGGGGTTTTGCCATTTCTCTCCTTCAGAGAGGGATTGCCTGGTATTTTCGGGACTGGACTGCACTGTTTAGTCAGGATCAGACTGATATGCTACAGGAAAGTTCTTCTCTGTGAAAGGCACATGTTGAGCAAACTGAGGCTGTTCCTTGGGTGGTAACTAGCCATAGAACAAGCTATTATGCTATTGTTCGTTCCCAGGTTGAGCGCTTCTATCTTTTTATGGTTAGTAACCTCTTTTCATTCAAGGAAATCCTGAAAATCTGGCATGATTATCTATCTCCTAAGTGGCAGCATTGTCAGATCCAAGTAGGCACACATCTCAGCCACTAGCAAACTTCACAGCACAGGGCACTCATCAGCACTTACAGGCAGATGTGCAATTAGTGACTCAAGGGTGACTCAAGCAGTTAACCCTAGACCAGCTTGGGTGCAAAGCCCAATAGAAGTTACAGAAAAATATCAAAGAACACAAAGAATAGTCAGCACTCACTTGATGCAAACAATATTTGACCAAATAGCTATAAGCCCCTTAATCACTCCACAGTATCTTTCCAACTAGGTCCTAAACTACAAAAACACATGGAGAACACGCAAGGGTGTCAGAAACCGGAGTGCTGTAATGAGGTCTGCATTTTTATACTTTTAGCCTAGCTTTGTGTATCCAAATAAGTGCTAACTATTCTGTGCAGTGTGTGATTTATGCTATTAGGCTTTGCACCCAAGCTGGTTACTGATTGCAAAACCATCTGCCTATGAGCGTTGGTGAGAACCCAGGCCTGTGAGTTTTGCTAGTAGCTTGGGATGTGTGCCCACACTGATTTGAGAGAGAATTGTTATGATGCATCTTCACGGAATCTAACTTTGAAGTTTTCTTATTAGGAATCACTTACTGTGCAGGTATAGTGAAGAGCTCTTATGCATACAAATATGACATTTTTGCAATGTATTGTTAATATCTTGGCATAAAGGTACCGACAGATTAGTGTCATATATACTGTGCTAATTGTGACTACAGAGAAATGGGCCACCAGTAAAGAAACATTGGACTATCCTAAAAGTGATGATAGATTAGGAGAACTACTACCACAAAGCCCAAATATAATATACAAGAAGGTGAAAAATCTCAAATCTATTCTAGCTCCAACTGAGCATAATAAACAATGAAGTAAGTCAAATAAAGATCTATTAGGGAATAAGATTAGAGGCTTCTACCCATGTCTAAAGTGTAAAGCATGTAAACACTCAAAGAAAACTAATACCTTCAAATCTAATATTACAGGTAAGAAACATAAAATACATGACTTAATAAGATGTACTGACAGGAACACAGTCTACCTACTAGAATGCAAATGTGGGAAACAGTATGTAGGGGAATCGGAAAGGCCCCTTAGGGATAGGATCAGAGAGCATATATGGTCAACAGAGAACTTTGGACAAGAAAGAAATAAAGATCTCCCTATACCCAGACATTTTAAAGAAGGCAACAATAGAGACGAAAAATGTCTCTCATACACTGGTATTGATAAAGTTAAGAGAAATTGGAGAGGGACAGATATACATAAAAACCTCCTAAAACTAGATACCAAATATATCTATGAATTAAAAACTATGACGGCAAGAGATCTAAACCAAGGAATCGAGATAGGATGCTTCCTCTCAGACTAACATATTCCCTTAACACTCCATAATATATAAATATTTCATATTTTCAACACTTTACCATGTTTTTTACCCCCTTTTTTAACCTTTTTTAGCTTTCCACTAAGTTTTTTACAAAAACGTTTTGAGTTTCTTTTTATGAACCCACTACATCAAAAAAACGCTCCTAAGGAAATGGGCACTGCCATTTATCCATAGCACAGATATTTATAAAACCCATTTTTCTTATATGCACCTCTCCTAAATGCCCTTTTGAAATACAGCAGCCCTTTTAATAAACCCTTCTATATGTACTTTAAACATTCTTTAGCATAAATGTGATACTAATGTATCTTTTAGCATAATGTATTACTATTGTATTTTCAGGAATACACATTTTATGTTATCCACATGGTTAAAGGGACACTCAATCAAAATAAAACTTTCATTATTCAGATAGAGCATGCAATTTTAAACAACTTTCCAATTTACTTCCATTAACTAAATATATATATTTAAACTTTTTGAGTCGCCAGCTCCTACTGAGCATGTGCAAGAATAAGTGTGTATGCATTTGTGAATGGCTGATGGCTGTCACATGGTACGTGTATGCATTTGTGATTGGCTGATGGCTGTTACATGGTACAGGGGGAGTTGAAAAAGACACTTAAAATTGTCAGAAAAAAAATCTACTACTCATTTGAAGTTCAGACTAAGTGTTATTGCATTGTCTTGTTATCTTGCATTTGTTGATTATGCAAATCTACTGTGTTGACTGGTCCTTTAAGATCACGGACCTTAGTGTCATCTATATATAGCATTATTTTTTATCTCTTTTTTATGTATTTTTTTCACTCTTTGAAATTTAAAATTTAAAATTTAGAAAAGGGTTTTTTAAAAATGTCTGAATTTTTTTTCTTAAAACTCTGCAAATTGTATGCATAAGCGATATATGGATATGCACTATTATGTGCAGCTGTATGCCTATTTATATGTCAAAATCCGTTGAATGCAAAAGTAACATACAACATTGTATAATCAATCAATTAACCACTGCAATAAAATCTGAGCTTTAAAAAGCGCCATCCACCACTAGTAAGAACAGAGCTTGAAAAAGGCCATCTGCCGAAACGCGTTGTTCTAAATTTGCCCTGACAGGGAATTCGTAGTTTGTTTTCCTTACCCTCATGACTATAGCGGACATTTGAAGCTCATAGAGTGAAACTTTCCAGCTTACTAAAAAGGAGTCCTAAGAGAGGGACTAGCCAAATGAGGTTTGCTGCAATCCCAGAAGGGAATCACTGAGGGAGGACATCTTTCAAAATTCACGATGTAAGTACCTAATAACACCTATATTTAAAATTACTTCCATACTTGTGACAAGGATTTCCTGTCTCACTACAGGAATCAAGGATTCCACGTTCAATCTATGAACTTATTATGAATTTACTGTGACAATATTCATCTATGTAGTTGTTACGGTACCAACAGTGTACCAAGGGTTAATACCAGATGAACAATGTCCTGCATAGGGAATCAGCAATTCACAACCCAGCCAGTTTCAGGTTTAAAACAGAATGACATTTATTAAAGGCTAGATGCCTAGTATTTATACAGATTTTACCCCAGATGGGGGGGTTGAAAGACTCTTGTACATTTAGATAAAAAGGGGAAGACGCCCTTTTATGAAACAGTAGAATTACATTACTTAAATACTTTACTTAGGCAGATAACAACTTAAACACATTTGGCTTGTCTTATCACCTAGCGTCTGCTCTCTGAGGGTGATTAAACAATGGCCTGTTTATTACTTAAATGTAATTATAGCACACAATAGCTGAGGCCAGAAAACCTGTCTTTAGAAATTAGATTCTTAGCTAAACACAATTAACTCCTTCAGTCCTGACAGAAGGGTCTGTCACATATCTCCCCCCTTGTGGAACACTCCGGCAGACCCGGCTTGACCCTTTGGCGGGTCAACCTGGGGATGACCGGACTAGGAGGTGGTAGGCATGTCAGTTTGCCAGGACAATCCATCTGTATTCCCGTTATGAGAGAGAATTCCTGTCCATACAAAGAAGGGTTCAACTTACTCAGTGCCCAGACTAGGGCTAAACAGTCCTTCAAAATCCCATCAGCTTCTTTACGAGTTTTCTGTACCTGCTCTTTATAGGTATCCACAATCCCTTCATACTGACATAGGGTGCCCTTGAGTTGCTGCACCTCACTATGAGCCAGCGTCAGCTTCTCCTCAAGTGTCGCTAAGTTTGTCTTTAAGGTTTCATGTCCCACTCTCAAGCTGGTGTTTTCTGCAGTCTGTCAGTGCAGCTTGTCTAGCAGAGATTCACGTTCTAAACATGCTTTTTCCTCTGCGCTCCTCTTCTCCTTCATCAGCGCATTGTAACGGGACTTCCACGTATCAATAGCGGATAGAGATTTACTGAGCTCAGCGTCCTGGGGCTTAGCAGCAGGGGGGTCAGTCTGTGCTGCACGGATCTGGGCACGGGTAGTCACAGAGTTAACATCAGCGGGACCCATAGGAGCGTAGGCAGAAACAAGGGGGGCCAAGTCATTTCCAAGAAGAACATCAGCAGGTAAGTCCTTCTTGACCCCCACATTCACAGGTCTAGCGCCCACTCCCCAATCCAAATGTACCCTGGCAACAGGTAGGCTGAACACATCGCCCCCTGCTACCCTCACAGCCACAGTGTCTCCAGTGTACTGTTTCTCAGACACCAAGTTCTTTTGAAGCAAGGTCATGGTAGCACCAGTATCCCGTAGACCACTGACCTTCTTCCCATTCACTTTAACCAGTTGCCGGTTATTCCGGTGGGCAGCTTGCACAAGGTTTGCCTCATGTAGGATGCTCCAGCATTCTTGAGCCTCTACGTAGCGGGCCGCAGGCTGAGGATTACGTGGGATTCCGCCGGCGTGTCTTCTCCAGGACTGCGCTTGGTTCGCTGCGTTTAGGGGACACTCTGGTCTTTTGTACCCTAGTTGCTTACATCTAAAGCACCGAATAGGTTGTGAGTAGCACCGCGAATTGAACCGGGCTCTCTGAGGGTAGTTCGTGGCCGGAGGCCGTGTGGTATAGCGGTGCGCCGGGGTTTGGTAACTGGCAGCTGCTGGGGTGACTGGGGGTCTGTACTCCACTCTAGCAGGGGGCTTAGTGGTAGCAGTGTCCAGTTTGCGGGCATCCGTATACTCATCTGCCAAGCGAGCCGCTTCCTGCAGGGTGGAGGGTTTACGGTCCCGAACCCACTCTCGAACTCCTGCGGGTAACTTGTCGAAGCAATGTTCCAACAGGAATAGCTGCAGCACCTCTTCCCCAGATATGGCTTGGCACCCCGCTATCCAGTGAGCTGCTGTGCGGTGCACCTTACATGCCCACTCAAGGTAGGAATCTCCAGCTAATTTAACAGTTTCTCTGAACCGCCTCCGGTATGCCTCCGGTGTAACCGCATACCTGGAGAGCAGAGCCTCTTTTACAGTATTATAATCCCTGACTTCCTCATCTGGAATGGCCCGAAAAGCCTCTCTGGCCCGGCCGGATAATTTTCCAGATAATATCGTGACCCAGTCCTCTACGGGTACCTTGTGTAGTGCACATTGCCTCTCAAAATCCGCAAGGTACCCATCAATCTCTCCTTCTGTTTCCAGGAAGTTTTTAAAAGCTGCAAAATTTACTTTTCTCTTTTCCATCTTAGTCAGTATTGTAATAATCCCCCTCTTCCTGAGGTTACTGGCTTGTGTAGTTGCTCTTCTGGGCGATAAGGTTCATTCCGTCGCTTGCCACCAATTGTTACGGTACCAACAGTGTACCAAGGGTTAATACCAGATGAACAATGTCCTGCATAGGGAATCAGCAATTCACAACCCAGCCAGTTTCAGGTTTAAAACAGAATGACATTTATTAAAGGCTAGATGCCTAGTATTTATACAGATTTTACCCCAGATGGGGGGGTTGAAAGACTCTTGTACATTTAGATAAAAAGGGGAAGACGCCCTTTTATGAAACAGTAGAATTACATTACTTAAATACTTTACTTAGGCAGATAACAACTTAAACACATTTGGCTTGTCTTATCACCTAGCGTCTGCTCTCTGAGGGTGATTAAACAATGGCCTGTTTATTACTTAAATGTAATTATAGCACACAATAGCTGAGGCCAGAAAACCTGTCTTTAGAAATTAGATTCTTAGCTAAACACAATTAACTCCTTCAGTCCTGACAGAAGGGTCTGTCACAGTAGTGGATTTACACATTATCTGGCTCACAGCTGGAGTCCGGTGTGCGGTAAAACACACATTATTGTGTCTTTTTTTTTTAACAAATTTTTGCAATTTATTTGTTTATATTATTTCCTATAAATCATTGTAATACATGAATTCATGTTATATTTGGTCTAATGATCTTTTATAAACCCTGTTTTTAATTTAATAAATTGTTTTATATAGACACATATATTTGCAAGCACCATTCTCACTCTTTCTATTATAATCCCACCAAATAGTTACTACAGTAAACTCGCTTCTTTTAGCGCCCCGGCACAACGGGATTTTGTGTGTTTCCACGCTTAGTATCTCTCACGCATGCTTAATATCTTGGCATATCAACAGAAACAGAAAGCTTTGGGGCTTAAGACTCATTCTGCTGGTATGGATATATTGAGCCTTTAAGGCTAAATGCTCTTCAAACATTTGTAAAGCTGTGTTTTGTAAGTCGTCTCACACATACATAATGTAACATTTGGTCAAAGGGTCATATTGTCTGTGTATTGAGCAGAATAAAAAAAATATATATAATTTTACAGTATTTCCATATCTCTTTTTTTATTTAATTCCTATGATCTGGGCTTTGGTAATCTAACTTCCATTGGTGAGTACTGGATGATGAAAGCCAATATAATTAGAAGGCTAGACAATAAATATAGTAACATACATACCTGTATCTCTTGACTCATATATTGATACAGTTCTCACCACGCTGCCATCCTTTCCCTTTTTTTTTTATCTGGCATTAGCTTTATAACAAGGATGGCTTTTTTTACCAATTTTTTTGAGAATAGCTTTGTATTTTTGTATGTGGACCTCTCGTTTTCAATAATAATTATAACTTATCTAGCATTACTGGATTAAATTGTCCATGTAATTTTTAAAAAAAATGTTTTAATTGTGTCCTATTTGTAGGATTGGTGACAGATCTGCAGGGAACCCATTCAGGGCTAAAAGTGGGCACTAACTGTAGCGTGCAAACAATACAGGGTATATTTTGCGGATCTTTGTGCATGTCGGAAATAGAACACGTTATGAGTTAAAAGTAAACACGTTCACTTGAGCGCAATCTAATTTATCGCACATTGACTTAGAGTGACTTCAGAGATCTAGTTACGCTTGACAAAAAAGTGGTACAAAAAATATAAAAAATAAATTTAACTGTACAGTTACACTCATAATAAACAATGCCTGATATAAGTATATATGTAGTTTTTTAAATTGCATTAAATAAATATAAGGGCTCAAATATATGAGGTCTCAGGTGTTAGAAAGAAAAGGCATGCAAAGGGTTTTAAGATAGAGATACATACATACACGTCTAAATATGTATATGTATTAGGGATAGACCGATATAGTTTTTTCAGGGCCGATATTCTGTACATTTAAAGTTTTTAAAAAAATCAACATAATTTCTAAACAAATCAGGTATAAACTGAACATGCTTATTAAAATTTTAAACATTAAAAATAAACAACTGGGAAAAATAAAGTGCTTGAAAATGAACTCATTAAATTGCTTCCCAAAACATAGAAAAATTGCATAAATCACTTTTAAACTATACGAAATTAAATTTAAGTCCCTACTGCAAAGCTAGAAACTACACAATTTCTTCAGTATTCCCAGTTAAAGGGATATGAAACCCAAATTTTTTCTTTAATGATTCAGATAGAGCAGGACATTTTAAGCAACTTTTTAATTTACTCCTATTAACAATTTTTCTTCGTTCTCCTGATATGCTTTGTTCAATGAGCAGCTATGCACTTATGGTTGCTCACTGAACACATGCGTGAGCCAATGACAATCGGTATATATATGCATCCACCAATCAGCAACTAGAACCTAGATTCTTTGCTGCTCATGAACTTTCCTAGATAAACATTTCAGCAAAGGTTAACAAGAGAAGAAAGCAAATTAAATAATAGAAGTAAATTGGAAAGTTGTTTAAAATTGTATTCTCTATCGGAATCATGAAAAAAATTGGGGTTTCATGCCCCTTTAAGTAGAAAAACATTATAGTGCAGAAAGCATAACATTTCAGCATGTTAAACGGCTTCTGTTTTTTTCATATATTGCTGCCACTTCAGTACAAAAATGCTCACTTGGTACACTTTACAGATAAGGGTTAAAAGTAAAGTAAAAATGTGTGTATATATATATATATATATATATATATATATATACTGCCACTTGACAGAGAAATAAAGGACATGCTGGAATATCAGTGCTAGATTTATTTATTTGCTTCAATTTTTTATATGCTCATATATTTACTGGATTGCAAATACCTTTGCTGGTACTGAGGAGTGGACTATACGTTTCCTTATTATGTCACTTATGGGCAGTTTTATACATGTGTAACAGTGCCACCTAATGGTCAGAGTATTGTTATCCACTGCTAGAGAATATTGATACTAGTCTCCTATACTGCATAGGTTTCTACTCAAGGTTTGTTGTTGTGGACATTTATTTGATGTGCCTGAACTATCATTTTTTTTTTAATGTTTTTTTCTATGCCCATGAAAGGGGAAAATAAAATATTTAAATTAAAATATTGTCAAATATAGCATCTTTAGTGAAATGTTTTGCAAATGTGTAAAATTTATCAGAATACAACAAATAATCTTGTATTTGTGACAGCAATTAGCAAGCAGATTAATTGTATGTATTGCTGACACCTATGAGCAAATCAAAAGTAATTTAGCTCTGTGTACTTCAGGAAAACTATGTAGCTTTAAGTGCCACTTAAAAATCATATTTTCCATTTCACAAATCATATATGTTTGTTTATGCAAGTCCATCTACAGGCCTGCCATTGGTGGTATGGTAGTTGGTAACTGAACTCCTAGGAACACCTGGGCTTGGACTCTTTTATCAGTGCAATTTTTTATTAGATGCTTTATCCAGTTTAGATGGGCTATAGATTATTTATGTGATGATTTGTGTCACTTAAAACTATAGAGTTTTCCTGAAGTACACAGAGCTAAATTTATTTTGATTTGCTCCATATCAGTAATATCGGTAAGTTTCTGGCCGATACCGATATTTCAGAAATTCCAAATATCGGCCCTAAAAATCGTCTGCTCCAATATATTGGGCTATCCCTAATATGTATGAATATCTATATCTATCTATCTAAATCTATATATATATATAAAGTATATGTGTGTGTTTATATGTTTGTACATATGTATTTACAGACATATACACATAAAAACACATAAATACATATTTATATATATATAGACATATATATAAATGCTTTGGAGCCCTTTACAGTTAAAGGGCCATAATACCCAAATGTTTAAACACTTGAAAGTGATGCAGTATAGCTGTAAAAAGCTGACTAGAAAATATCACATAAACATCTCTATGTAAAAAAGAAAGATATTTTACCTCAAAAGTTCCTCAGTAGCCACATCCGATTGTAAAGGATTTCTAAGCAGCATATTAGTATGTCTGTCCCGGGACAGCTGAAGGGATGAGCCTCGTGCACTCTCATGTTATTTCCCTACTCAGTTTAGGGAAGTTTACAATGAAATCTCATGAGAGTTAAGTAATATCTCATGATATCACAGTAAAAGAGTTCATGACCTCAGCACTGCTGATGCTGATTGGCTGCTGTTAATTTCTTTTTCTTTTTTTTTTTTTTACCTGCAGCTGGGCTGCAGCTGAGTATAACTTTTTACACAGAACTTACTCTGCTGAGCTGAGGAGATTGTGAGGTAAAATATCTTACTTTTTTACATAGAGTTGCTCAGGTGATATTTTCCTGTCAGCTTTTTACAGTTGTACTGCATCAGTTTCAAGTGATTTAGCATATGAGTATTATGTCCCTTTAAGTAGCTGAAAATATGAAAAATCATATTTATGCAATATTCATATTTAATAAAGTGTTAAACTGTGTACTTTAAATATTTCACATTCCAATTATCTTCAAATAGGTGAATATATTCTAAGTATTTGTAAATAGCTTTACATATATATATATATATATATATATATATATATATATATATATATATATATATATATACCTATATATAATAAATAGTATAAAAAATAAATAAATGTATACCTTGTGAGCTGTTTATCTAGCTTTACAGGTTCTGGGTGTGAAGGAGACAGTCACATACATAACTAAATAATGATAAGAAAAAGCCTTTAAAGATTTAGGGTGATTTATCCCCATGCTGCAGACCCTTATACCTATAATAGTTGAATGAATTTGTGTACTATAGTTTGGCTATCTTAATGTTTATTTTCAGGGATAAGCTTAGTTTCACCCTATAATTACAGAAAATGAATGCTAATACTATTTTGAATACTATACTGACCGCCAACAAAATAACTTTTTCTTTAACTCATAAAGGTTCACTTTAAAAAAATAAATAGTAACAGTGTAATCACACAATGCATACAAAAATACAAATAAAATGTGTTGCATGCACAAAAGGATATATTTGAGAATCCAAGAATTCTTGCTTTTTCGTAGATGGCAGAAGACCTCTAAAAGAAAGAAAAATACATGCAATGGTGAAGTCCTTTTGGGAAATGAAACAAAAATCCAAAAGGACCTTGTTATTATTATTATCAGGTATTTGTTAAGCGCCAACAGATTCCGCAGAGCTATAAACATAGGCAGCATACAAGATAACATTTATAGGGATCAAATGGGTAGAGGGCCCTGCCAAGAGTTGCACTGTTGTAGTCAGCTCTTCTGAAGGTAATCTACAAACAGCTGGGCTCATAGGCTAACATGCTAAGGGGTTTCAAGTGGATAACAAAGGAGGAGAGGAACTAGGATTAAGAAAGGTTAGTGTAGGTTGTATGCATCCCTGAACAGTAGAGTCTTTAGGGAACACTTGAAGCTTTCAAAACTAGGGAAGAGTCTTGTGGAGCGAAGCAGAGAGTTCCACAAGATGGGAGCCAGGGTGGACAGCCAATAGCTAATCACAAAATGTATATACACATACACTGTGAATTTGTGCACATGCTCAGTAGGAGCTGGTGCCTCGGAAAGTGTGTATATAAAAAGATTGTGCACATTTTGATAATGGAAGCGAATAGGAAAGCTGTGTGCTCGGAATTCTGAAAGATTAATTTTGACTTTAGTGTTCCTTTTAATTTGCCTTGCTGGCTTCTACAGATGCATGAGAAATACAGTGAGAGTGTTCTAGCTAAATATAGTCTCATGAAAAAAAAATTAAAAAAAATCTAGTAATGGAATATACTCACAGACTGGATGCCAAGAAATGATAAGCTGAAAGCTTTGTGTATTTTAAATATAAACATTTATCATTTATCTATCAATGATTCTTAAATGAGAGTTTAGTCCTCCTGAAAAGAGAAAGTGAGTGTTGTATTTGTCTAGCTTTTGAGTGTGATTCCTATAATTACTGGTGCCATAGTAGAGTATAGGTGTTGAATAGAATAATGTGGAGAAAGTGTCCAGACATCATTTGTCTTTTGTTCTATCCTTTCCTAGCTTTGTTCACCAACCTGCCCTCTACTATTTTTTTTTATTTTTTTTATAGCAATAGCAACCATTGTCATTAGGGAAAAAATATTCCATCTTGCATAAAAAATTGTACAGTCTAGTATTCCATAATACAGAGTTAAAATGATTGCCTGTCCAGTAACTCAAAGGAAGCTGGTGTGGATGTCAGTTCTCAAACATATCTGCCTGCTCTGGTTTTTGAAGAACTTAAGATGCTCATACTGAATACATTTTGGCTAAACGTCCCTTATTATCCTGCTATTCTGGACAATATGAAAAAGTAGAACAGGAGAAAAGTCATTAAAAAAGTAAAGCACAAAGTAAATTATAATTATAATAGGAAGAAAATGAAGAGAATTGTAATGTTGTGTTTCGAGGACTTGTAAGGTTATCTTTAAAAGGATATAAACTCTATTTCATTGTTACAAAATACACTAAGCAGTGGTTTCTATTTAATAGTTTGATTCTGACCTGTTATCTAGGTTATGGCCCCAGTTTTTTTTTATTGGATTACATTTCCCACTTTACCTCCTCTTTGCTGTTATTTCTGAACTGTGTATTTTGTTACTGATCTCTACAAAAGATTACTCCTTTGTCTGACCCCTTTGTTTTGCTGCTGCTCGATACCCTGGTTCCTGACCTTGGCCTGGCTCATAAATATTCTTCTATGTACTTCTTGCCCACTGACGCATGGTTCCAGTAATGACAATGGCCTACTCCTGACTACGGCTTGCAGAAAATTGCGAGAAAAAGAGCAATGGTATATAATGGATATTGTAAATATGTCCAATAATTTTGCAATTACACTGGAAATGTAGAAAGGCTGGATGTGACCAAAAGCTGACCACAGCCGACCAAGTATTTGCTAACATTTGCTCTGTGTCATTATAATTTGTTACACCAGATAGATCTGATAAACCCAAGAATAGCTGTAAATAGATATACCTTCCTATCTAGTACATGTATTGTGTGGTATGATACTTTAAACATATAACTAAGATTAGTCTTTTCCTTTTCGGTACATTTGTGTGTGATGCAATTTGTGTAAGTTAACCATTTCTGCCTATATAACTCTGGTCTTTTCCCCTGAATTTTCTATTTACACCATCATGATTTACTGTTATCTGCTTGTAACCCAGTGGAACAGCCTGCCCTATTGTCTCACTGAAATAAACCCTGCATTTTTATAGAATAAACAAGCTTGTCCGTTATTTCAATAATAAGCAGTCAATCTGCTTATTCCACACAAGCCTTCAGGCTCGCCAGAATCAGGAGTTAAGAAGCAGAGGTCGTATGACCGCTGCTCCTTAACTCGTCCGCCACCTCTTAGGTGTCGGACGATCGGGATGATTGACACACCCTGCTAACGGCCGTGAATCTGCAGGGGCGGCATTGCACAAGCACTTCACTAGAAATGCTTGTGCAATTATAAATGCGACAGCGTATGCTGTCAGCATTTAGCGATGTTGGACGGACATGATTTGCTACAGCAGATCATGTCCGTCCGACATTTAATAAATTGGCCCCAAAGAAGGTAAGTTGGCACCTGAGTACCCTTTGTTTGCCTTATTATTCAGCATAAGCCTCCTTGCTTTACCTTAAACCTTTTTCACAGGATATCTTGTGTTCCCCACTTGTAATTTTCTGCCTCCATTTTGTTTCTGTGCACACTCTCACTTTAACTCTTTCTCCTTAAAGTGCCATATTTGTACCATATGTAATTTGAAATAATTTCCTATTTTGTGAAACTTATTAGTATGTAGGTATTAATTTATTACAAAAATAAAATGGGTTAACTCACAAAACAAAGGTAACAGAATAGGGATAATGCTCTGATAGTGTAGAAGTAAGTAAAAAAAACTAGGTATCTGTTTACTGTTATCAACTCCTGCTCAGCTTTGTATACCTTTTGATGTATGGTACTTTAAACTCCTGATGGAGATCTGTAATCCTATCTGTGATACAGCTAACTCTCACAGGTTTGATATGAGAGATTGCCATATGCGGAGCTCTGGAAATACATCTTCCTGCGGTTTACAGATTTACAGTCCACATGTGGTACTAGTGAACTGACTACAGGTACAGCAGCTGCGAAAGAGGACATTTAGGTCTAAAAAGGACAGTTGTTTTTTTGGAAAGATATGTCATTTTAATACTAGAATGAATGCTAGGAAGAATTCCGTAAACTCTAAACTACTCTTCCTTAAAGGGACACTGAACCCAATTTTTTTCTTTCACGATTCAGATAGATCATGCAATTTTAAGCGACTTTCTAATTTACTTCTATTATCAATTTTTCTTCGTTCTCTTGCTATCTTTATTTGGAAAAAAAAGGCATCTAAGCTAAGGAGCAAGCAATTTTTTGGTTCAGAACCATGGACAACACTTGTTTATTGGCGCTGTCCAATCAGCAAGGACAACCCAGGTTGTTCACCAAAAATGGGCCGGCATCTAAACTTACATTCTTGCTTTTCAAATAAACATACCAAGAGAATGAAGAACATTTGATAATAGGAGTTAATTAGAAAGTTGCTTAAAATTGCATGCTCTATCTGAATCACGAAAGAAGAAATTTGGGTTCAGTGTCCCTTTAAGAAATTCTGTATGTTTTTTTTTCTATGTAGTTTATCAGTTTATTAGATGTGTTAACCCCATACTCAAACCATTTACACATATAACCACATGCATATACACACACACATATATATATACAGTAGACATGTGCGCGGTCTAAAAATCTGTTTCGTTTCGTTTCGATTCGTTTTTTTATTTTTTCGGCTCGGTTCGGTCAAATCAATTCGGTAATGCCTTCTATTCGTTTCGGTACCGTTCGTAGTTTCGTTAATTCGTTCTTTCGGATGCATTCGTAACCGCAATTCGAATTTCGGACCGATACGTAATTTCGGTCAGATACGTTATTTCGGACCGATACGTAATTTCGTTCCGAATTTAAATTCGGTCCGAATATTAATTTTTTACGTTTTGTAATTTCGTATACGATACGGTTCGATTATTTCTGATACATTCGATTTGTTTTTCTAATCGATTTGATATTATTTAATCATATCAAATATTATTCCTAAATGAAATGTATATTGTATTCCACTTTTAAATGACTGTAATATATTAACAACAATAATAAATGTATTTGTAATTGTAATATGTCATTTATTTTATTTTAAAGTTTTTAAACACAATCTTTATAATTAATTATTTATACTGTGTGTGCAGTGTGCAGCCAATCATGCAGCCTAATTATGCTTGCATCACTCCTGCAGTCTGCACACTATAGCCACACCCATGTAACATATCTTATTCTTAAATTTTTTTGTGAGTTGAAGACTGAAGACAGAGAGCAGGTTGTTGGAGAGAATGTCTGAAATTGCTATTGTTCATGGAGGTGATAGGGGGGACATTAGAGATAGCGACAGTGTAGCTAGGGAGAGTAGTACTAGAGGTAGGGATAGGGACCGTGGAGAAGGTAATAGGGATAGTGATAGAGGTAAGGAATCTAGGCGTCGGATTCATCATAGGGATAGGATTAGGCAGTTTAAGGACCTAGTTGGTAGTACTAGTACTACTAGGCTAGGTAGGGACAAGGAGAGGCATGGTGAGCACACCAGTGCCAAAAAACATATTAGTAAGCGGAGGAGGCCACTTACAACAAGTTCCTCTGAGTCTGATGCTATTGAAGAGCGTGCTGCCACATCACCAAGGCACAGAGGGCCAATTTTTACAGCCGATGAAAATTGGTGCCTAGTGTCAGCTGTGCTCAAAGTCAGGCACATTTTATTTTCATCAAGTGTTTCCTCATCGGCCAAGCAAGCGGCATGGGACACTGTTTGCAATGCTGTCTTCGCAGTTGGGGGAGTGGAGCGTACAGCCGCCTGTGTCAAGCACCGGTAAGTTTTCAAAAACAATTTTCTTTTATAGTAAAAATTAACTAACTCTAGTTAGCCTGTGTGTACATACTACACAGGCCAAAATGTGTAAACTAAAGAAATACATTCAATTTAATATTATTTTTCATTGTCATGGCATCTTTATTTGAAAAAGCAGGAATGTAAGTCAAGCTTAAAGCCAGGGATAGTAAACTCTGAAAATATATTTCATGATTCTGCTAGAGCATTTATTTGTTAATCAACTTTCTAATGACTCCTATTTTATTATTAATTAGTCTTTTTTCTCTTATCTTCATTTGAAATTGTAGCTTGATAATTTAAGGACAGGACATAGCCGTCCCATTTTTTGTTTTAGTACCCCCTGGCGAGCTTTTGAGATTGGTGGCAACTGGCAACATTTATTAAACCAATTCTGCACCTAAAAAATGCTCATTCCTTCTTTCAAATAAAGATTCCATGTGAATGAAGAATTAATGACTTACTCTTAAATTATATAATTGTTTAAATTTTCATCTCTATCTTGAAATAAAATTTTTGTGTTTACTATTTTATTAATTATCCATTTAAGGCCTTTTTTATAATATATACAGAATTAAAGATGGAAACTTTGCCCAAAAAATACCAAATATATTCTTTTTTTGGATTATATATATTTTACTTCTCATGATTTATAAATAAAGGCAAGGGATAAACTTTAATCCACTTTATGGGGCACAAAGGCAGATTGAAACTTAAAGGGACACTTAACCAAAATTATTTATTTTTCGATTCCGATAGAGCATCAATATTTATTTTTATCAAGTTTCTAATTTACTCCTATTATCAAATTTTCTGTGTTCTCTTGGGGGTCAATGTATTAATGTGCGAGGGGAAATGATACGATGTAGCGTATCATGTCCGCCGCACATCGATAAATGACAGCTGCTTCATAACTTTTCCTGCGAGCCTCAGGGGCATGAAGCCCCGTATTGAGCTTGATAAATTAACCCCTTGGTAACTATCTCTTTATTGGAAAAAGAATGAATGGAAGCCTATGAGCCAGCCCATCCTTGGGTCAGTACCTGGGTACTGCTTGATGATTGTTGGCTAAATGTTGCCACCAATCAGCAATCGCTATCCAAGATGCTGAACCAAAAATTGTTCCATTTCTTAAAGGGACAGTCTATTTAAAATTAAACTTTCATGATTCAGATAGGGCATGCAATTTTAAACAACTTTCCAATTTACTTCTATTATCTAATTTGCTAAATTCTTTAGATATCCTTTGTTGAATAAATAGCAATGCACATGTGTGAGCCAATCACACAAGGCCTTTAGGTGCAGCAACCAATCAGCAGCTACTGAACATATCTAGATCTGCTTTTCAGCAAGTGATATCAAGAGAATGAAGCAAATTAGATAATAGAAGTAAATTAGAAAGTTGTTTAAAATGACATTCTCTTTCTAAATTAAGAAATAAAAAAATTGGCTTTCATGTCCCTTTAAGCTTAACAATTATTTACATTCCTTCTTTTTCAAATCAAGCTCCAAGGAGACTGACTAAATATTAATAAAAAAAAATAATAGTATTACATTTTATTAAAATTCTATGCTCTACCCGAATCATGAAATTAAAAATTTGTCTTCAGTGTGCCTTTAAATATTCATTTATAAAAAAATTTATGCTTATCAATTTATTATCAAATTCACTTTGAGCAGCACCGTCCTCATGCTTTTCTCGTGCAGTTTTCTATACTCTCCACTGCACATTCAGCGTTGGTTGTATTATTTTTTAAGTCCAGGTATGTTTTTCTCATGCTGCAGTCTCACTCTCTTGTTATGTGCATGACTGCATCAGCTAAACATACCTGTCCTTATAATATAAATATCTTATTGTTAAAGGACCGCTCATGCTGTTTAATAAATAACATAATTAAGAAGTAGCTATAGCTAATAAAAATACAATGCAATTCTAACACTTCATTAAAATCTATACAATTATTTTTATACCAATTATATTTGTTTATGGTCACCTGTATATGTGACAGATATCATCCAATCACAGACTATGGGTCATATGTTGTATCAAGCTCCGAATGGAGCTTGATGCCCCGTGTTTCTGGCGAGCCTGCAGGCTCACCAGAAACAGCAGTTATGAGCAGCGGTCACAAAGACCGCTGCTCCATAACCTGTCCGCCTGCTCTGAGCAGGCGGACAAAACTCGCAACAACACAACCCGATCAAGTTGATTAACACCCCCCTACTGGCGTCCTATAGTCCGCGAGTATGCAGGGGCAGCGTTGCACCAGCGGCTCTTGTGAGCTGCTGGTGCAATGCTGAATAGGTCGAGCGTATTGCTCGCCGTATTCAGCGAGGTCTGTCGGACCTGATCCGCTATGTTGGATCAGGTCCGCCAGACCTTGATAAATATGCCCTATATGTATACCCTGTGAGCTTCTGCACATGCTCACGAAGTTATTACATAAAAAGACTGTAAATAAAATGTATATAAATGAATTAAATTATTAAATGTATATATTTAAAACGACATGAATCAATGTTTCTTGAACTTTCTTCCACGATTCATATAGATAATAAAATTTTAATTAAATAACTTTCAAAATAACGTATATTATTTGATTATCTTCCTTCTCTTATCATTTGTTGAAATATTTTTTCTAGGCAAGCTTTGGAGCAGCAGAGAAGCTATTTTCTCGCTGTTGATTGGTGACTGCACAGTGCATATACATATATTTCAATTTTGATTGGCTCAACCAGGTGATTTGTTAGAAATTATTCGTGCATTGCTGCTCCTTCAATAAATGATACCAAGAGAATGAAATTAATTAGAAAATCAAAGTAAATGCTAAATGTTTGGAAAATGATATCCTCTATCTGAATCAGGCAAAATATTTTGTTTTCTTTTCATGTCCCCTTAACTTTCCAATTATCTGATTCTGATCTAGCTGATTCAGAATCAGAAAACTTTATTTTCACTTTATAGTCCATTTCAATGTATAACAGATAATCAAAGACTACTGTACTAACTTTACCAAAAAAAAACCAATTTATTTGTTACATAACTAAATTTTACATTCATATAAAACAACAATAACCTGTGAATTTATATATATATATTTCTATTAATCTATCCATCTCTATAATATAACTTTTTACAACAACAAAAAATCCGTGGTAAAGGTCAGGCACTGTCATTCCTTTCCAATAGCTCCGCTGGTATTCTTTGGATGTATCTGATGCAAAATGTAATAAATCCTTATTTTCAAATAAAGTCAGTATAGTTTATCAATAACCAAAAATATGTTTTTATTTTATTTATAGGTATTATGATCGCAGGGCCATTGTAAAAAAGAAAATGTCATTGATGCACTCCACAAAGAGAGTGCGTTTTAACCGTTGGGAGATGGAGATGCGGGACAAGCTTCTTGAAGAGGCTGTTGTCACTGGAGAAGGAAGTGTCACTGGAGAAGGAAGCTCAAGTAGGAGAGACGAATCTGTCAGAGAAAAGAGAGCTGGTGAGTAAAATTATATATACGATTACTTTGATTACTTTGCATGGGTGTGGAAATAAAAACCAAAAAAAAATGGAATAAAGTGGAATACAAGACAATAGATTTATCCTTTAGCTATTACAATTTCACTTTTTTTTTTTTTTTTTTAAACAAATAAAGAAAGACCCATATCTGTAAGGCCAAAAAATCATGTATGACAGGAGTTGCATTATAGGCAGCATATATAGTTACATAAACATATTTCAAAACTCAATTTCCATCATCCACATACATTGCTAGTGTATGTGAATTGTGAATGTGAAAGATGGAATATGAATGCATCTGGCATAGTTGTATATGAGAGAATCAAAATCACACTTTTTAGAAGTCTGGTGAGGTAGCTTGATTGTCAAAATGCCATGACTACAAAAGCCTGTTCAAAGATACAAATGTTCAAATCCCAGCAGGGCCAACTCAGCCCTTAATCCTTTTGATGTCGCTCAAATGAGTACCATTACATTTCTTAATAATAAGTAACAACTATAACTATCCAACAGCCGATTTTTTTAAATTTTGAGAGCGAGCGCTGAAAATGACCTTCAAGACTTTGAGTACCACTGTGAGAAAGGCGCTATATAAATAATAATTATATATATATATATCATCCTTCTCCCTCACCATGGCCCTTCTTTTGTGTTCTCCTCACTCCCCTATGCCCCTTCATTTGTTGTTCCTCTATATCCTTTTTCCTCATGTCATCTTTCTTCTCTTTCCCTCCCAAGGCCCTTTTTTTTTTCTTTCCCTTCCTCACCAATACCTGAATTTTATACGCTGTGGCCATTGCATCCTTTTTTCTGTAATGTGACTTCAAAAATTTACAATATAAAAAATCAACCATGAACTTAAATGCCTATTAGGGTCTGTTGACAATATTTTCTATATATATTTCACTACCTGGCCTGTATAGGTTTATATTTACATTATGATTCACTCATCACTAACAACTTTTGTCCACTAATACACGTGTTAGACTTACCTGTCTCTTATCCTTGATGTTTTCCAGATCAACGAAAATACTCTGCAGGCCGATCATCAGCCCCAAGCACGTCTCAGCAAAGTTCTGGTAAGTACCTAAATAAGGAATACAAAGTAGGTTTTAGAATAAAAAAAATGGATTGAAGATTAGATTTCTACTCCCAGAGTATTACATTCAAATAGTAGTACCCTGTCCCAGTTCCCTAGCCCATCACTAATAACTATTGTTCACTAATACACGTGTTAGACTTACCTGTCTCTTATCCTTTATGTTTTCCAGATCACCGAAAAAAATCTGCAGGGCGATCATCAGCCCCAAGCACTGATCAGCCTAGTTCTGGTAAGTATCTAAATAAGTAATACAAAGTAGGTTGTAGAATAAAAAAAATGGATTGAAGATTAGATTTCTACTCCCAGAGTATTACATTCAAATAGTAGTACCCTGTCCCAGTTCCCTAGCCCATCACTAATAACTATTGTTCACTAATACACATGTTAGACTTACCTGTCTCTTATCCTTTATGTTTTCCAGATCACCGAAAAAAATCTGCAGGGCGATCATCAGCCCCAAGCACTGATCAGCCTAGTTCTGGTAAGTATCTAAATAAGTAATACAAAGTAGGTTGTAGAATAAAAAAAATGGATTGAAGATTAGATTTCTACTCCCAGAGTATTACATTCAAATAGTAGTACCCTGTCCCAGTTCCCTAGCCCATCACTAATAACTATTGTTCACTAATACACGTGTTAGACTTACCTGTCTCTTATCCTTTATGTTTTCCAGATCACCGAAAAAAATCTGCAGGGCGATCATCAGCCCCAAGCACTGATCAGCCTAATTCTGGTAAGTATCTAAATAAGTAATACAAAGTAGGTTGTAGAATAAAAAAAATGGATTGAAGATTAGATTTCTACTCCCAGAGTATTACATTCAAATAGTAGTACCCTGTCCCAGTTCCCTAGCCCATCACTAATAACTATTGTTCACTAATACACGTGTTAGACTTACCTGTCTCTTATCCTTTATGTTTTCCAGATCACCGAAAAAAATCTGCAGGGCGATCATCAGCCCCAAGCACTGATCAGCCTATTTCTGGTAAGTATCTAAATAAGTAATACAAAGTAGGTTGTAGAATAAAAAAAATGGATTGAAGAATAGATTTCTACTCCCAGAGTATTACATTCAAATAGTAGTACCCTGTCCCAGTTCCCTAGCCCATCACTAATAACTATTGTTCACTAATACACGTGTTACACTTACCTGTCTCTTATCCTTGATGTTTTCCAGATCACCGAAAAAAATCTGCAGGGCGATCAGCCCCAAGCACGCCTCAGCCTAGTTCTGGTAAGTACCTAAATAAGAAATACAAACATAGGTTTTAGAAAAAAATAGATGTATTGAAGATTCGATTTTTCGCACAGAGTATTACATTCAAAATGTATCCTGTCCCAGTTCACTAGCCCTGTTACCTTTTTATTGGAAAGTTACTTTCCATGATCAAGTGTTGTGCTTCAAGATATAATGAACCAAACATTTTTCTTTCATGATTTCATACTAGAATCTGCTAGAACAGCAAATGAACCTACTTAATTACAGTATCTGATAATCAATTTTTCTTTGTTTTCTAATATTATCTTTGTTTTAGAAATCAATAATGTAAGCCTGGTCCACGTTTGTTTGTTTTTTTCTTTCCAACCCATGCATAGTGGCATAGTGCTTGCTTACATTCTTTATTTATAAAATAACAATAATAAGAAGACAACAAAACAAATGTTATGATAGGACTATACATTTATAATGCTGCTTTATATTTCATGCTCTTTCAAAATATTGAAAGTCAAATATTTGTTTAATTATCCATTGTATCGCGATTTTAATATAATGACTTTCATCAGCCTGATAAGGATTCTGCCGGACATCCACTTGTTGCGACTATCAGCTGACCATTCTCTGCTAAATGTATGGCACACTATTCACCTTTTCATTAAAAAATTTTTTTTTTAATGCTTTACAATTTTAAAAAAAAAATTAAAAATCCAAATAAATATTGATGTCTTCACACAAACTTATTATCTATAATTTAGTATACCTTGGCTTGTGCTGATTTTATTCTAGATTTAACAGCGTTAGTAACTCGGATTCGGATCCCACCAGTAGCAGCCTTCGGAAGTGGAGAGATGCCCACTACTCCTCCACGTAAGTTATAACAAACTGAAAATGTAAACAAACAAGACAGGCAAAAATTATCTTGACATTTTATGTAATTAAGCCTTTACTATATCAAAAATAATCAGCTACAAATGATTTATAACGCAATTTTTATACAAATAAATTTATTAAAGGGATACTAAATAAAAAAAAAATATTTCATGATTCAGATAGAGCATGAGATTTTAAGCACCTTTCTAATTTACTCCTACTATCAATTTGTCTTTGTTCTCATGCTATCTTGATTTGAAAAAGCAGTACTGTAAGCTTTAGAGCCGGACCATTTATTGTTCAGCACCTGGGTAGCACTTTCTGATTTGTGGCTAAATGTAGCAAACCAATCAGCAAGCTCTACCAAGGTGCTGAACTAAAAATGGTCCGGGTCCTAACCTTTTATTAATGCTTTTTCTAATCAAGATAACATGAGAACAAAGAAAAATTGATAATAATAGGAGTAATTTAGAAAGTGGCATAAAATTGCATGTTCTATCATAATCATGAAAGAAAAGATGTGGGGTTAGTATCCCTTTAATTGAATATAACTTTTATTTAGATTTGACAGAGAGATAAAATCGGTCCATCCTGGATATTAAAATATATTTGAGCGAATAATGTATAATAAAAGTTTGTGGATAGTCTGTTGCTGTATTTTTCTTAGATATTATGTAAGAAATATTTTAGCGAGAGTCTTTCTATGTCTGTACAACATGTCTACAAATACATTGTTTTTCATACAACAAAATAATATTTGATTACTGTTTCATCGATTTCAGAACTACGCGGCATTTCTGCAGGTGGAAGCCATAGCAGTCAACTGCATTCACCTGTTCTTTGTGTAGAGGGAAGTCCTGTTGAAAATATTCAAGCAACATGCTTTTCACCATCGTCATCTGTCATCGTTGACCAAACATCAACAGAAGACCATGCCCCCATTGTGGATGAGCAGACAGCCCAGACTCAAGCTCCTCAACTGGAAGAACAACATCGGTATAGCCGTACGGAAGAATTACTTCTGGAAAATTTGCTGGCAACAAAAAAATTAACAAAAGCGGTCAACAATATGAGAAAAGATGTCCATAGACACATAGACAGGGCATTAGCCCGTGTCAACAGAGATCAGAGGCAAGCAATTGATCAAATGCACGAATCCATATTGGATGCAATATATCTGAATCTACACAATGTTTCCTGACCTGAAACATAGATAGAACTTTATTATATAACATAATTTTATGACTCACACTTGTGATACTTATATTATTTTACAAAGTTTAAAAATTGAAAGTTACATTAAAAACCGTCTTTATGAGCAGCACTCCATGCCGGTTTAATAAAAATTATTTTGAAGTAAACATGTATTGATAATTCTTACCCGTGAACTCCTTGTAGCATCCTCTTTTTTTTTTTTTTTTTTTTTTAAATAGTTTTTATTGTTTTAAAAGATAAATGAACATAAGAGCATCAAAAGCATGTACATACATTTCAATAGTACATACAACAGGAATAACAAGATTAACCAGAGGTAGTATTATATAAAACAATCACATAAAATGAGGAGCACAAGAGAGAGAATGCTGGATGTTTAAGTCCATGTTTGGTGTCTGTTGGTCAATAATCTTATTCCCACCTCTCCATGGGAGGGTGCAAAAGTCCATTTGTTGTGGAAAAAGACCCATATTATTAATAACCCATATAAGTCAGCAAACTCCTTAGTGTTTAGAGGTTTCATCATCATAAATGTTCATACCAAAATTATAGCTTAAACATAGAATATGACAATCAGAAATGTTAACCAGATTATACATAGAAAAAAGAAAAAAAAAAAGAAAACTGTGTCAAGCTATCCAAAAAGGGGAAAAAAAAAAAAAAAAAAAAAAGGGAGGGGGGTATACATCGACAAGGGATAGGAGCGGGGGAGATTGGGAGGGTTCAGATAAGGGGAAGAAAGGGGGGATGGGCAGGAGGACATTAGTAGCACCGGTTACAGCTAACCTGAGGAACCTAAAGTCCCCAAAGTGTTTTTAGGGGGAATTACTTTGGGCGAAGTGCCCAAATTTGGGACTGAAGGTCTGTGGACCCGTGGACATGGGAGACATAGGACTCCATTCTTTTAACAAAATCCAGTATGTCCATCACTTGTTCCCACGAAGGGACAGTGCGTTGCAGCCACATACGCGCTACAGCTAATTTAACAGCTAGAAATAGGTAAATGCAGAATAGTTTCTGAGGTAGAGTCAATTTCCTAGGCAAGATGTGGAACAGGCATGAACTAGGGGACAGAGGTAAGTGGATATTCCCTGAAGAGCAGTATCGGATTGATTTTTGCCAAAGCGGCTGAATCTGACTGCAAGACCACCAAATATGTTGGGGCGTTCCCAACTCCTCGCAGCCCCTCCAACATTTGGGTGAATTGACTGCCGAGATTTTAAACAAGCGGATGGGAGTCATATGCCATTGTAGCATAACCTTGAGAAATAACTCGTACAGGGTTATGCAGTGTATAGCTTTCTTGGTTAATTGGACAGCCATCCGCCATTGTTGTGGTTCGTTTGAAACCATCAGGGAAGATTCCCATCGCCTTACTGGAGGGGATTTATAGAAAACTGGAGGCTTCATGAGCGTGAGATACGAGATGGACAGAAGTTTACCGGGGGATGTCATAGAGTCCCAGCGAACTTCCCAAGCAGTTTTAGACCTTAGTGGGCCCGCACCAAAGCCCCACGAGAGGAGAAGGCTACGTAGTCTCCAGAATTCAAAGTGCAATCGAGGAGGCGGATTAAACTTCCGAAGAAAGTCCTGGTAGTTTAGTAGCTTATCCCCTGCATATAAATCTGCTATTCTAGTCAGCCCCAAAGCGAGCCATAAGTTGGGATGGGAGTCTGGCAATGACAATAGCAGCCCCCTAAGGGAATGCGATGGCGAGGGATGCGGCGCTACGGTCGAAAGGTTGCGAACCTTATCCCAAAACTGCAAATTTGATTTGACAATAGGATTAGTCAAAAGGGCTGGCGTCCTAGAGTGTCTAGGGATCCACACTAGATCTTGTAGGGTGAATCCAGCCGGAAGGGATGCTTGTTCAATCTCTGCCCATCGGCTCTCCAACGGCAGCTTCCATTGGGTTACATGAGAGAGTCTGGCAGCCTCATGGTATTTTAGGATATTGGGGGCAGCCGCCCCACCAGCCAGAAGAGGTTGTTGTAGAATATTAGTAGCAAGTCTCGGAGCCTTATTGCGCCAAATGAATTTGTTACATAGTTGTTGGAATTTGTAAATTGTAGATCTAGGAATCGGGATGGGTAGGGAGCGGAATAGGTAGGTAAGCTTTGGTAGGAGGCTCATTTTGAAGGCCGCGATTCGACCCAGCCATGACAGTGACGGGACATTCCAAGTGTCGGTCGATTTTTCAATAGTTGACAGTAAGGGATTGAAATTCAATTCTATCATCTTCGGAATACTATGTGAGAGATAAACCCCGAGATGTTTGATATGAGTCGTAGACCACGCGAACTTATAAGTGCGTTTCAGTTCGTTAAGAGTCCCGTCTGAAATGTTAATAGCATACGCCTCAGTCTTGAAGACATTTAGCTTGTAGTAACTGACTAAGGAGAATTTATTCAGTAGGGAAAATAGATGGGGAAGAGAAGTAATAGGATCCGACACAAGCACCGTTAGATCGTCTGCAAACAAAGCAGTCTTCTGCTCCGTGTGATGGACACATACCCCTCGGATTAAGGGGCATGACCGGATGGCCTCGGCTAAGGGTTCCATCATGAGGGCAAAAATAAGTGGGGACATTGGACATCCTTGTCTCGTGCCGTTCGTTATTGAGAAAGTTCTGGAGCAAAACCCCAGACCCCTGACTACTGCCGACGGGGTAGAGTAAAGAGCCGCGATTGCCGTGATGAAGGGCTCCGGAAGACTAAAGCGCCGCAGCACCGCAAACATATATTTCCAGTTCACCCTGTCGAAGGCCTTCTCAGCGTCCAACGACAGGGTGACACAGGGCAAGTGGGAACCATGAGCTTCAAGATAGACATTCAGGAGACGTCTTGAATTGTCTGGGCCTTGCCGATGTAGGACAAAGCCCACTTGATCTGGTCTGACCAGTGCTGGTAGTAAAGAATTGAGGCGCGAGGCTAAAATCTTAGCGTACAGCTTAACGTCTAGGTTCAACAGTGAAATCGGCCTATAGCTGCCACAAAGGGTCAAGTCCTTTCCCTGCTTCGGGAGAGTAATGATAGTGGCCTGTAAAAATTCGGCCGCAAAGGTGCCCCGTTCGCTTGCTAGCGTAAAGAAACGTCCTAGAACGGGAAGTAGTTGGGTTTGAAACTTTTTATAAAATAGGTCAGAGAAGCCGTCTGGTCCTGGTGATTTAAAGGCCTTAAGAGATTTAATAGCTTTTTTAATTTCTATTAGTGAAATGGGGTTCTGCAAAGAGTCAATGCAGTCTTGTGGGGCCGAAGGGAGGTTCAGCGAGGCTAAAAATGTCTCAATATTCTCAGATGTTGGAGGGCTAATTGAGCCGTCCTGTTGTAGATTATAGAGGGCGGCATAGTAATCTGCAAAAGCATTGCCAATATCTGTGGGTTTTATAACACACCGTCCATCTATCTTCAGCATGGGGATGCGCGCTGCCGCCGTTTTCTGGCGTAATCTATTGACCAATAATCTATCAGCTTTATTACCCTTATGGTAGTATAATTCTTTAAGCCGTAGGAGTCTCACGGCTGTCCTCTCGGACTCCAACTGTACTATACGGGCCTTAAGATCCACTAGTTGTTTGGACAGTGTATCTGTGGGGTTCATTTTATGTTCCCCGGAAATCTTTCGGTGGCTCGTAGTGAGTTGTGCAAGGGTTTCTCCTTTGCGTTTTTTCTCGGCTGCTGCTATTTTTATAAACGACCCTCGGATATATGCTTTCAGTGCAGCCCATAAAGTGAAGTCGTCAACTTCACCGTTGTCATTAGAAGCTAGAAACTCGGTAATGTCTTCAGCAATGGAAGCCTCCGTTCCAGGATTGGAAAATAAGTGAGGATGCAAGCGCCATGTTGCCGCTCGTTGAAGTTCTATGGAGGATCGTAAATTAATATATACAGGATCATGGTCGGACCATGGGCATTGAGGAATCCAAGTACGAGTCACACCATCCAGAAGACCCGGGTCACAGAAGAAAAAATCTATCCGCGAATATGAGCGATGTACTGGAGAGAAATAAGTATAATCCCGAGCAGTCGAGTTAAGGGCACGCCAGATGTCAAATAGATTGAAGCGGTAGATTAAGTGTCGGAATTGGTGCGATAATTCAGCCATTGGCTTAGGGAATTTGCGGGGGGTGTCCGATCGTCTATCCAGATTGGGGTCCCATATAAGATTGAAATCCCCGGCGAGGAGCAAAAGGCCCTGACGCAGAGTCTCCAGTTTCTGGAGAAACTTGCGTAGAGACCGAATGTGTTGTTTATTAGGTCCATAATAAGAGGCTAGCGTATACAGCGCACCGTCCAGTTTACAGACTAGAATCAGGTATCGTCCCTGAGGGTCAGAGTCGACAAAAATTTTCTCATAAGAGACATCTTTATGTATGAGGATAGCCGTTCCTCTTGATTTCTGAGAGAAACTGGCAGTTTCAACTATCGGATACAATTTAGACTGGATGGGTGTCTTTGTACCTTTTACCCAGTGGGTCTCTTGAAGGAAAACCAGGTGGGCCCAAGCCTTGGCTAAAGATCTAAGGCAGAGACTGCGCTTAGTCGGAGAGTTGAGTCCTCTCACATTGTGAGTGACACAACAGTATGGCATAGTTACAAATGTGCGTCCTCTCGCTATAGACTGGGGTCGGGCGGATTGTCAGGACAGTGGTGGGTAGTTGGGGAAGGGACAAAAAGGGCGGAGGACACGAAAGGAAGAGGGGAAGAAAAGGGAGAGAAAAAAAAAAAAAAAAAAGAAGGATTGCTTAGGATAAATACAATTCGACACAGTCTTATAAATAAAAGAAAATAATACTGGTATAAACAATATTCAAGTTAAAACGTACAAACAGTCAAATAAGAGTACAAGGTGCGGTATATAATCAAGATAAACCGCGTATGCAGTCTCTAGAATACTTTTCCAGAGTACTTTAAGTGGGGGGAGTGGTAGCCAGTGTTAGCTGGCAATTTAGTTATTAAATCTGCATCATTGGGAGAGCTTGACAAGGGAAAGAAAGAGTAAAGTGTGAATGGAAGAGAAGAGGGAGGGGTAAGTACACACACAGGCCCCGGATCCAGGGGGGAAAGATTGACAGAGTGGGTAGAAAAGAAAAGAGAGGGTCAAGATGGGATAAAAGGAAGAGGGAGAAGAGAAGAAGAGAAAAAAAAAAAAAAAAAAAAAAGGGGGAGAGAAGAGGGGGAGATTGGGGGGAAATAGCATCAATTTCGGACCAAATCTATTAATGCAATAATAGTGAATGTTAAACATCAACATAACAGTGAGAATCTAAAGCAAAAGGGTAAACCAGCCCCCTGTTCAGCACCCCACCTCCACATCCCGAAAATCGCAGGTAGTTTGTCAACCCATCTAATAGAAGATGGGACTGATAGTATGCTAATGGTGGAGGAAGCATGCAGCACAGGATGGCCCAGGTATTGCAAAATATATCAGCCAAGATGTGGCTCCACATAACCATATACCATATAAAGGGTAGTACAATGTAAGAAAACATCAACAGTATTGATATATTAGGCCATCAGTTGGCGGAATGTGTCCGCCCCGCCAACCGAGTAAACTTTTGTAGTACCCAACAATAAAATAACCGCTATGATAAAAACAACATATAATCTGTACATTGCAGTAAGTTCACGGCATCTTCAAGCACTATCAATTAAATACTAGAGAACTATTATGCCAGTTGGAAAGCACGATACTTCCCGGTGTTGCGGGCGGCAGACAATGCCCGAACCCATTGTAAGATAGATGGGAGGGGATGTCACCGAAAGAGGTACCGTGGAGCACAAGTGGCATATACAACACAGCATACATTATCTGTAATTTAGGTGGATTAGACAATAAATGACAAATCTGAGAGAACAATGCATATGAGAGCGAGGTCACCACAAAATGGTGCATTCAGTGATGCATCTCCATTATGCGGCCATCTCACGCTCTAGATAAACAAAGCATACTAATAATAAGAGAGTAAAATATGCTCTTAAAATCTCAGGTGTTTCCCGGGTCCCCATAGCAAATAGAACAGGTTATCCCCAGTAGGAGGTGAGACTTGGAGAGAAGAAAGAAGGAAAAGAGAAGGAAAAAAGAGGGGAAAAAGAGAGAGAAGAAGAGAAAAAAAAAATGGAAGAAAGAAGGAAAGAAAGAACAAAAAGATAGTAAGTAGAATAGAGAGTAGACACATATACACTTTAAAATAAAATACTTTGCATATATCAAACCTAAGGAGGAGGAAAAAAAAAGAGAAAACATTGAGCAATGGAAAGTCACTTGTAAATTATATTGACAGATGGTTAGTGAGCAGTGGGGAGGTGGAGATGCTCCACCACCCCTATACCTCATGTGCAGTCATCGTCATCTGCTCGTGCCTGAGTAGTTGTAGCTAAGTCACTGGATGGTCTTTGGGGTAGAGGACCCCATTGTGGGACCATAGGGTTCAAAGAGCTTTGTAGTGGAGAGTCAGGTGAAGATGAAGATGTGGCACTCCATTTTTGCAGAAGGTTGTGACTTTGTTCGAGAGTGGTCACAATATACTGCTGGTTGTCCTTGAGAACAAAAAGTCTGGTCGGATGACCCCATCTGTACTTTATGTTGTTTGTCCTAAGAAACTTGGTGAAACTTCCAAAAGACTTTCGCTGCTGGAGGGTGTGGTGAGAGAGATCGGCAAAGATGTTAATGTCCTGAAATTGTTCAGGCAAGGTGGGTTTGGACATAGAGGCTCTTACTAACCTCTCTTTGTATGTGTAGAAGTGTAGCCGAACAATGACATCTCTTGGTTTATCAGTTGCTAGGCTTCTAGGGCGTAGAGCCCTGTGTGCCCTATCAATGAGTCCCTCATTTGAATTTGCCGGTGGTGCCAGATGATTGAAAAATTCAGAGAGGTGGGTGACCAAGTCACTAGAGGATATGCTTTCAGGGATTCCCCTGAGGCGTAGATTATTCCGGCGGGATCGGTCTTCAGCATCCGCCACTTTGTTTTCTAGCATAATAAGCTGTTCCGCCAAACTCTGGGCATATGCAAGGACATTACCCTGTTCAACTATCATGTCTTCCTGCTTCCTCTCAATTGTGTCCACTCTTTCAGAAGTAGATGTCAAATCTCGCCACATCTCAGCCAGCGAGGCAGTTATTTGGGACTGAAAAGAGGAGTGATGTGCCTCAAGCAAAGTTTGCAGTGATGATAAAATAAATGAAGGTGTCACCGTTGTTGGGGCAGCATCTTGGAGGGCTTGGAGGGTATTGGATACTAAATCTGATCCATGTGTTGAGGTATTAGTGCTATCTTGTGAATCTTTATTTGTAGATAATATCGTAGGATTGAAATGGTCCACCACAGTCCTTTTAGGGCCACCTACCGGCTTTGGTTTCCGTTTGTTGGATTGTGCCATCTTCAGGACTTCAAATGGCACACCTGACAATTAAGAGCACAGGACACAGCTAGAAGATCAAAATTTTATAAACTGATGTTGCAGAGTAAGCCAGAGTAATGTGTATATGTAGTAGGATCCGGAGCCTGAGGGTCTTCCCCTCCCCTTAGGCAATACAATTAGCAGCACATTTTAAGGTAGAGGAGTGCTGTTGATTCTCTTAAGGCGATTCTTGTGTTTCACCTATGTTGCTGTTGGTGTAATATAGGATTTCCCGACCTCCGCTGGGGTAGTTGTCACTCAGGGTCAGGTATCGTGTATGGCACCCTCCTGAGGGAGTGCCCCCTTTTGGGCGAAGCAGGAAAAAGGAGATGGGGTATGACCCGTCACCACTCAGGATAGCGGGAAAGGGAGGAGGGTGTCACATCTGGCCCTGGGAATCAATGAAGTCTGGTATTACAGCAGTACTTTAGAATAATGTTCACCATCAATTTTGGCACTGAGGGTCTTATCCAAAAAGAAAAAATACACAGCTGTACAGTAACTTGTAAAAAAAAAAGGCCACAGTTCTTAATGTTAGTAAGAGAGCTTTTGCTGCACAGAGGCTAATGTTATCTGATTTAGGCGTGTGGAGGATCAGTATAGAGCAAAGTGTCCAAATATGAAGGCAAAATAAATGAGGTATATTGCAGTCTACACACTGGTAATTAGAGGATTTCACATTATAAAGAGCGGCAGTAGAGTGTGTAAAGATTTAAAGTAATGGTTTCCATTTGCCACCCACAGAGTTGTAAGGCTTATTCAAATAAAATCGCAGTGAGGTAGCAGTTGTATACAATGCTTCAACAGAAGGTAGAATGATGGCTATAAAGCCAAATCTAAGGAACCGGGATTGAATGTCTCTTAGTGAAAGAAAGAAAAAAAAAAGCAAGTTGTTGGTTACTTACAAACTGCCACGTGGGATGCCGTTAGGAGTGTTGAGTTTCTAGTACCATAAAAAACTGGTTGTTAACCAGTATATTCACCTCTCCCAGTGTGCTTGGTAGTCCGGTAGTTCAATGAGATGGTCCTGCAGTAATCAGGTGTAATTCCGCCATTGAAGGCTTAACTGCGTGTGCCGGTGTAGGCCGCGACCACGGCCTTTCCTGTAAAATGGTCTGGAGCTCCCAAGCGGGTGTTATTTGCGATTGTAAATTTTTGCAAAAACGAGCAAGAAACAGTGCCGGGTGGTTGTAGTAGCTGCCCTAGATATATTTTGGGCAATTTCGCTGTATTTAGCAGGTTATATGAGCTAAAATAACACTTTTGTGGCCAAAGCTCTGTCTCCACACTTCCTACCAGTTTGGCTGCCGGCTCCGCCCCTCAGCATCCTCTTTTTTAAGGTCTGTCTCCTCCCTCAAAGTCAAGTCTACAGTTTTTCTTTAGAATTCTATGAAAAACATGAGAAAGAAACACAGAATATTTTATTAATAAATGTAAATAAATTATGGAATGTGTGGATTAAGTGGTAAATTTAAAAGTCACTCACTTGTTTGTGCCTCTGTGCAAAGCATTACTATTATTGTTTTTTTTTCTTATGAGGAGCGGACTTCCAGAATGACAACACTGTCCTAGAGATTAAACGTATTTTTTTGCGTATGGTAGCTGCTGGCTGATTGTTCAATTTATATTTTTTTTGGATCACTAATATTTTTTCTTACTGCACAAAAATATTATTCTTAGTTGTAATTCAATGTTTTTTTTCTTAAACATTAAGACAATAATTTTGGATAACAGTCTCCAAAACTCCCACTAACTAATAAAAAAAATTGTGGCTTAACTTGAACTGTAACTAATGTGTGACAATGCTTACAACAGAAACTTTTCGTGTAACGTGTAAATATGTGTTAACAATTGTAAAATTAGGATGAAGGTGCACTTATTAATTATAAACGATTTAAAATAAAAAAAGGATACACTAGTACAAATGCTTGAGAAAGCTTGTTTAGGGCGGCTAAATCAATATCTAAAAAAATAATGAAAAATATAAAGAAAGTCAATAGAAAGTTGAAATTGTAATAAAATCAACCATCAAAACCTTGGGAAGTAAAATTTGGAATTTGGGAAGTTACTTTATTGATGACCTCTAGCTAACTAAAAAATATCATCCGAATAAGAGATCTTTTGCTTTAGGAGCCATGATGATTGATTTGTCATGTAATGACAACCAGCAAAGCCGGATTTGCCTAACGGGATACCAGTAAATGTATTGTTTGGGCGGGAGCAGATATGGCTAGAAAAGCTAGAATTTAAAGTGTTGATTAATGGATGTAATTGGGCTTTACAGTGCATATAGCAAGAATATGTTGAAAAAATTAATTAAAAAATTATATACTATAATTTGGAAAAAAAATATTGTGGGGAAGGAGTATCACAGTAATCTCACCTTTGTGAAAAATTGCATGTGTGCATTATACTGATTGAACGGAAAATAGGGATGTTCGCCCAATTTTCCAGGGATGATTTTAATTCCCAGTACAGTACTGACTGGCACACTGAACAAGTGGGTCAGCAGGAGATTATATGATCCACTTTTTAATCTGAATCAAAGCTGAGAGCTGGGTAACCCAGCTTTGGAAGATTTATTTTTAAAAATGTCATCTGCTCCAGGAGATGGGGGGACAACTGTGCACAATGAGGTGAAAGTGTATTTCCTGTGATTGAAAATACACGTTCACTGTGGACGCTGGTTGGGGGACAGGAAAGTAGCTCTTGGGCTACCACAGACAGGACAGGCCACAAATACCTCTTTTCATCCCAAAATGTCAAGGGATCAGTACTGGGGGGCAGGGGAGGTTGAGATAGGTAAAGCTTAACCGTGTCGGCAGCATTGCTCTCTTTCATTGGGGGATCTCTAATGTCTCCAACCAATGTGCCCAGTGTATCAGCCCAAAAAGTAGCTGCTGTGGTGGGACGAGGACAAGCAGCAGTGCTAGAGCTTTTGCGTGACAGAGTCTCACTATCAGACTCTGTCATCTCTTCATCTTCCTCTACAGGTGACATTTTTTTTTGTCTATCACGCACCCTCTGTATCAATTTGTCCAGCCATGAGGTCAAGGTATTTGTACGGAGTGCTATCTTTCCCTTTACTCTAGGATCACAAAGTGTGGCTAGCATATAGTGAGGGCTACTGTCGATGCACTCTTTTACGCGCCGAGTCAGTTGCTCCTTCAACCTCCTTACAAGGGCAGCAACATCATCATGAAGATTACCACCAGGCAATACTTCCCTATTAGTAAGGAAATTATCTAATAGGTTAGAGAGGTGAGTGAAGAGGGGAATGACTTGTGCCAGGCTAGCGTTCTCTTGACTTAAATTTTCTGTCACCGCCCGAAAAGGTGTGAGGACTGCCACTACCTGTTCAATCATGGCCCAGTCATCCCTGCCCAGTGGTCTGTCAATGCCAATGGAATGTTTGTATGCCATTGCATGGATTGCCTTTTGCTGTTCAAATATACGCTCCAGCATATCTAATGTGGAGTTCCATCTAGTACTCACATCTTGTTTGAGCCGGTGCTCTGCAAGTCCAAAATTTTTCTGTTCCTGCCTAAGGAGATGGCTATCTTTGACACTATGATGGAAGTGGCCAGCTATTTTTCGGCAACACTCAAAAAGTGTTGCCAACCTTCCAGTATCGTGATCGAGGGCAAACTTAACAACAAGATGCAGTACATGTGCCGAACAGCGTATACCCACAAACCCGCCATCCCGTAGCGCCTTTAGCATATTGGCTGCCGCATCGGTGACAACAAAACCTATTTGTACCTTTGTCCCTGCCTGCTCTCCTAGCCACTGAGCCACCATATTACTCAGTACATGTCGGATGTTCTGTGAGGTGTGCTGATGATCCATCACCTCAGCATGCAGGAGAAAGGAGCGGTACCCCTTGGCTACTGCACCAGTCACTGAGTCAGCGGTTTTTGAGCCTGAACTTTTGGCTGATATAACTGGTGGTGACACATTTGGCAGCCACCAATGTGCCGTCAAAGACAGGAAGGCATGTTGGCCACTAGGAGCACTCCATAGGTCAGTGGTGAAGTGCACTGACTGTCCAGCAGCCTTTACCAGCTCCTCCTTCAAAACAACAACGCATGATCTGTAAAGTGAGGGAATTACAGATCTACTGAATGTGGTACGAGAAGGAACTTTATAATGGGGTACAACTGCCTCCATAAGTTGTTTAAAGGGGTCCCCTTCCACCATATTTAAAGGAACCCCTCCAACCGCTATGAGCTGGCCAATGAGGCGTGTAATTTTTCGCACCTGCTGTCTTGACATGCGACTGGAATGTACACCAAATTGCTCCATTGTGGGCTGGGTGGATTTCATGGGATGTTGGCTGACACTGATAGCAGCTGAACCAGAAGAGGCATGATCACCATGCCCCTTGTGATTCCTACTGGTGGTGACTGTGACACTGCTAGTAGTAGTTGCCCTAGTAGTGCTGGCTGGAGCAGAGACACCACTTTCTTCCCTTAACACCACTGGCTTGTGATGGGTGCGAAGGTGTTGGTTCATTCCTGAATTGGTCAGATGCCCCAACACTCTACCCCGGCTGACTTCCCTACCACACAATTTGCATTTGGCTTGGCGACCATCACCAATAGCCTCAAAATGCTGCCACACTTGTGCACGACGGGTACCTTTGCCACTGTGCAGTGAAGAATCTTTTGTGACAGTTTCTTTGGCCGCACATGCTGTAGCAACTTCTTTTCTTTTTGTTATTTCATGGCCTTCTCTCTGTGATGTAACAGGAGGAGGCCTAAACATTGAAGGGATGGCGGGAATGGAGGAGGTTAGTGGCCTACCAGTAGTGGCGGGTGCACTAACTACAATCTGGCTGGGAGACTCAACAGAGCTATTGGAGAGCTCAGTGACACTCGTGGTGATGTTGGAGACGGAGAGGAATACAGATCTATAGAATACTGTGAATGATGGGTAGGTGAATAGTGAATTTGATCATCTGGTTCAAAATTATGAGATGATGCTGATTCATCCATGTCAGTAAACATGGATTTATCACTAGCGACATATGTTGGGGAGCCCTCTTCTCCCTGGTGACTACTGGTGCCCTCTTCACATATATCAAAAGCAGATGGGCTATCAGTAATGTTGGCACTGGCAGTAGCAGTGGTGGTGGCAGCAGCATCAGCATGAGAAATTTTGTCTTCCTCATACTCAAATACTTCACGTTTGGGCTGCTTAAATGAATGTTCACTGGAAAAAGCCTGCGTTGGTACTGCTTGGCTTCTACTGTAAAACATTTTAGTTGGCAACACGGTACTAGAACTGGACATAGCAGAGGTGGTGACACAACTGGCACTAGTGATTGTACTAGTTGTTTTGGGGGGAAGATCAGGAAAATTAAGACGCCGACGAAATGCGGACTGCTTCCTGGTCTCAGAGGAGGACCTATCAACCCTGCTAGAGGATTGTGAGCTGGAATTTTTACTTACAGCCCTTTGAAATTTAGAGGGTGGACTCAGATGACTACTAGTACTACCGCTAGTGAGTCTACGAGTGCTTTGACTACTGCTGCTGCTAGCTCTGCTTGAACCAGTAAGCTTTACCTGAGGCTGCTTCATTTGCCTCTCCTTTGCAGTATCAGGTCTATTGTGAGACCTAAATGAGGTTTCACGTGTGGAGGGTGGTTGAGAAATGTCTGTGCCTGGCAATGAGGATGTGGATTCTGTGGAAGGATTTGACACAGACAGTAACGGTACACATGTAGTGTCACTGGTGGTTACTGTGACACTGCTACTGGTTGTTTGAGGAACATGAGGTGGGGGAGGACTATCCATTATAAATAGGTAGTTGTCTATATATATTTCAAAAATAAAAATTGAAAAAAAAAAATAATACGAATTATTTTATTAGTATAGATTTAGCCAATAATACAGATTGGATAATGTGTCTAGTTCTGATGATGCTGATGTGTTCCAAAACAAAAAAAAAAAGAACTAAAGGACAAGTGTGCCTGCTGTAATGTAATATGAGAGGACAGCAAAGCAAATAAAGATAGAACTCTGATAAATTAAACAGACAAAAAAAATGAAATTAAATTGTGTGTGGATATGTATAAAAAATGATGACTAGTATACATACACACACACCAAAAAAAATCCTATGCAAAAATAAAAAATGTGCCTGTAATGTTATATACGTTTACAGCGCAGAAAATAAATTATACTACAGTTAAACAAACAAAAAATTGTTATGAAATTCTGTGTGGGGATATCAAACTACAAATGAAAAGTATACATACACACACACACAAACAAAATAAATAATAGATTTATCCACAAAGAGTAAATAAGGGTGATGTCTGTGTCTTTTGCTGATGTGTTCAAAAATAAAAAATAAATGCTATCATCATTCAGCAACCAACCTGTGTGCCTGTTATCTAACTTTAAATTTTAAGACAGCACACACACACACACACACAGCAAATAACTAAATCTCTGTCTTAAACAAAAAAAACCAAAATAATTGCAGTGAGCTCAGCTCAGCTCATTACAGATAGAAGAACTACAAAAAGTCACACAACACAATCAATAGAATAGTACACAATTAGAATATTTATTTTAACTAACTATACTAACTAACTAGTACTCTAGTGAGAAGTTTTAAATAATAACAATCAAATATTAATGAAAGAAGTGAACTATAAGATAAGGAAATATAATATATTTGACTGTTGTTAAACTTTCTCCTCTACCTTGAGTCACAATTTCAGCCAAAAATAATAATATAATAATTAATAAGCACAAATACGCAGACCAGTTAATCTCTAGGACACTGTGCCTTCTTCTCTTCTTCTGTAATTGTTCAACTTCACAACAAGTTCAGGGATTGTCTTCTGCTGCAATGCTGACACCAGAATGGAAGTCTGATAATGTCTGCCTTCTGATTAACACACAGCACAGATAAGCACAGCCCTTGAGGAAAAGCTAGCACATTGCACTGCGTGTGACAGTAATCCAACCCACAAAATTATAATAATATTAATTATTGGACCAGAAAACTATCACTGTGACAGAATCCAACCCCCCACAAAAAATGAATGATCTGATTGGACAAGAAGATATATGATACTACACTCATTTTAAACTAATCAATTTGAATCGATTCGTTGTCACTTGTTATTACTACGTAGTATACACAATGATAGTCCAAAAACCAAAATAAATATTTTATATTTTCATTTGTTCAATAACTAATTACATAATCATTCAGATCTCACTTTCTTCTAACTATTTTGTGGTTGTTTGGATTTAATAATAATATTTATTTGAAGAAATCATTTGAAAAATGCGCCACGCGCACGTCCGAATGAAAACGAATATATCGGAATGAATCGAATTTTTCTGAACAAATGCATTCGGATTAGTAGTTACGTAACGATACGTCACGTGTAAATAAAATCAAACTGCGTCACATGTAAAATTGTAAATAAAAAAATCAATGCGCCACACACATCCGAATCACAACGAATACGTTCGAACGATTCGAAGATTTCGGAACAAATTCATTCGGATTAGTTTTTTTCGGAAACCATTTCATTCGGATATTCGATTCGGCCCGAAGCTACGAATTCTACAAAATTCGGACGAATTTGAATTCGGTACGAAACAAATCGCACATGTCTAATATACAGTATGTATATATATATATATATATACACACATATTTAGACATAAATATATACATTATATCCCTTCCCGTCAAATACTTTGCCATATACCATATCTCTGTTAACCCTTATAAAAAAATGTTTTATTTATATGAAATATTTTTTTATCAAAAAGTGTATATATGATTGTAATAGTTTCTTTTTTTTAACCCTTACACTTTACAGGCACTTTAATCCATTGAGAGCAAATTGTGTTTGCGTTTGAGTGCAATCGTTTACTTTCAGCTTGTAATATGCGCAATAGTTAGCGCAACCTGGCTAACCTATTGCGCCACTTGTAATCTAGACCAGTATTGTTAAATAGTGACATAATGGAATTTGAAAATTGTCCTAAACATGTTTACCTGCATGTGCTGGAAAATATAGACCAATATGTGTGAACAAGCAACACTGATTACAGAAGTTGAGTTTAATGATAGTTGAAAATCTTTAAAACTGGGTTGTGTGGAAAAGTAATAAAGGTTGCTTTGACTTCTAAAGATTATTGGTATGAGAACATTTTGCTAAATTCAAGACAAAAAAATGTGTCTTTTACTTTTAAAGCTCTAAAAGCTTTTGACCTTTCTTTGAAGATAAAGGTGCATTTATAAAAGTTTTGGCAATTAATAGGAGAAAGGTGGGCTGCATAATAATGTGAAGGAAATCTTAATGGGAACAGACACGTATAATGCTCAATTTATTATAAGGTTTAGATCTGTCAAGTATTTCAGGATTTTTTTGGAAAATACTTTTTTTTTTTTACTGTTTTCAAATCTTTTTGACTATGGATTTATAGAGACTGACCACATCCGAGAGAAACAAAAAAGAGACATTTCATTGATGACACGCAACATACTCAAAATGAAAATGAGGGACTATTAGACTAGGTTGTCCTTGTAGCGTTTAATCCCATTTATTTGAAATTAAATACAGAATGAAAATAATAGCTGCCATTATTGTCACTTATCAATTAACAACTTTGCAACATTGCTATAGACATGGGGTAGATTTCTCAAGCAGCGGATGCTGCAATCTACCCCCGAAGTATATATATATATACACATACAGTATGGTGCAAAAGCTTTAGGCCACCATTAGATTTGTTGTTTCAGTATTTTTTTTTTTCAATTATTATTATTATTTTTTTCCATTTGGCATTGTACAATAGATAAGAAATGGTAAATTATAAACATTATTGCCAAATTTTTAGTCTGGTTGCATTAAAAGTAATAAATATAAACATATAACTTTTAACAAACAAGTTACTCAATTCTCGTGTTCAAAGTTAAACAGCTGTACTATCAATTGTCTTTCCCGGAAACATCCTTGGTCGAGTGTTCAAGGTTAAGAGTTACCCTGCTGCTTCGAAGGAATAAATAGAGGTAGTTATCGGGTGCAATACAGAAAGGGTAGGTAGGGGGTGTAGGAGCAGATGAGGGGGAAGGAGGTGTTTCACGTCCAGAGGCTGGGGAGCTCCCCATTTGTAGGGGTGATGTTGTGTGTATGTGGTGTAGTGGTTGTGGTATTGGGAATGTTGTTGGTGGATGGTTTTAATGAATCTTCCCAGAGGAATTTAGCGTCTAGGAAGAAGGCTAACTTATTGCGTTTAAGGTATCCGTATTCCTCTAGACCTAGAAGTTCTGACATCCTATCTAACCACATAGTATTTGTAGGGGTCACCTGAGTTTTCCAGGCTCGTGCAATAAGAGATCTAGCACTGTTTAGTCCTATTTGTAGAAGGAGGGATTTCAGATTGCTGTGGGATTTAGGTAGATCGTTTAGTAAAGCTGTTCTAGGGTTTAATTTAAATGTTTTCACTAGAATTGGTTGTAGATGAAGTTTTACCTCGTGCCATAGTGGTTTTATTTTGGTGCAGTTCCACCACTTGTGTAGTATGCTTCCCTATTCCCCACACCCTCTCCAACAGTTGAGTGAGGAGTCTGGATATATGGTATTTAATCTGGTTGGTGTGATATAATAGTATTTTATAATTAATCTTAAGTATCTGCAGAGATATTGAGGATTCTTTGGTATATTGGAAGATTTTATCCCATTCCTTATGCGCTATTGGTGTCTTTAGGTTGGTAGACCATTTAGTTGTGTAAGGCGGTAGTTGTGTTTTCTTATTCTCTAATAAAAGTTTATGGGATAGTGATAAGGGGTTTTGGATTGCAGTGCCTTTGTTACATAAACTTTCGAAGGGTGTGAGAGGGCGTAATAAATCGTTTTTCTACTGTGATGCTTGTATAAAATGGTGGAGTTGTGCATATTTTAGCCATCCTGTGAATCTCCCATCTGCTATGCTATCAAGTATATGTCTTTCCAGTAATTTCCCCTCTTCTGTGAACCTACATGAAGGGATTGTATATCCCCATTGATTTAATCTCCTGAATCCCTTGTCCAGGCCCCCAACCATCTCCATGTTTAGTACATTGGGACATAGTGGTGATCTACTAGTTGTTATATGTGGTTTAGTAGTTATTATCTTCTCCCAGTTTTTAAATAAGTGTTTGTGAATCTCTAGATGTTGGCTTTGTGGTGGTCTTAAGTCACTGGTTACCCAGCATACAGCGTGTACAAAAGGGGCTTTAAGAATTTGCGAGTCTATGGAGACCCACTTTATGTGGTCAACCGCTCCATGCCAGTCCAGCACTCTCTGAAGGGTTACCGCGTTATAATAGTCTTCATTATTGATCTATAAAGTGTGTAACGGTTGATTCTAGGTTTGCATTTTCCCCAAATGTAAGAATGAATGTAGCTTTGTAGTCGGTTTAGAAACCATCTAGGTAGATGTAGTGGTAGAGCTTGTAGAACATATAAGATTTTAGGGAGGGTGTCAATTTTTATTGATTCGATCCATCTCCACCAGGAAAGAGGTTTGGTCGCCCAGTTAGTAAGGTCTCTATGTGTGGAATGTAATAAAGTGGTGTAGTTTTTTTTTAATAAGGTTGAAGGGAGGGGGAGAGATGTATTCCTAAATATTTGATGGATTCTGTCTGTAAGCATAGTGGGCATATGGATGAGAGGTTGTGGAACTCAGGAATTGTGAGGGATATGTTCAGGATTTCTGATTTTGACTTATTCACTGAGAAGTTTGAGAATCTACTGAATCCACAGAGAAAGTACATCATCTGTGTACATAGCTATTTTATATTCATTGGGTCCCAGTGAGATACCTTTTATATTGTTGTTTGCTTGAATACATGAGACCAAAACCGCCATAGTTAGAATGAAGAGGATAGGGGATAACGGGCAACCCTGGCGGGTGCCATTTTGTATAGGGAAGGGGTCTGGTAACATACTGTTAGCCTTCACCCTAGCACTTGGTGTAGAGTAAAGGATAAAGATCCGGGTGATCATTTTAGTTCCAAATCCGTATACTTCTAATGTGTTCATTAGGAATTGCCAACTTGTTCTGTCAAACGCATTTTCAGCATCCGTTGTAAGTAATACTGACTTAATGCGATGGAATTTTGCATATGCATATGGATTTCCTGTAGATTATCAGTTCGATTGGCTGATGGAGGGCTACTTGTCCTCTTGGTCCCTTTTGGTTTGGGGATTTTTTTCTGAGCTGTGCTCGAGGCGGTAGGCTGATGCGGCTGGGCCTTTTTGATGTTGCGCAGTTCCCGCCGAGGTAGAGACCGGCTCACATAGATGGGGTGAGCAGCTCTGTAGAGGTCTCTTAGCCTGATCCGAGGTGTAAGGGTCAGTAGTTTCCGATGGCACTCATTTGGTGTGGGTTTTGCTCCCTGGCAGCTGTGAGTTGTCTTTCAAGGAGTCAGCTTCACAATAGTGTGGCCATGCTAGTCCTCCTCAACAAAGTTTTAATAAACATCCATGTTTATTTTTCTGTCTCTTTATTAAGATAAAAACAGAAAATACAGGTAAAATGTACACAAAATATAAAAAAAAACACAATTTTCAGAACAAAATGGCTTCATCAGGCTAAAGTCAGTATTTAGTGTGACCTCCCTTGGCACAAAGCACGTCTTGAATTCTTTTGGGGAGACTGTCCTGAAGTTTTCTGAAGTAATCTTCTGGTATATTATACCAGGCTTCTTTCAGCAATTCCCAGAGTTCTTCTTTAGATTAAGGTCGTCTTTTATGTCTTTCTCTGTCCAGGTGATCCCATACTGCCTCTATGATATTCAGGTCTGGACTCTGTGGAGACCAGTCCATGACTGTCAGTGTTTTATCAGCTGTTTTTCTCTCTAAATATGATTTCACTGCATTAGTAGTGTGAAAAATGCTGAAAAATAAAACCATTCCCAATCAGATGCTTTCCAGAAGGAATGGCATGGTGAATTAAACGCTGTCTGTACTTTTCAGCATTCATGATCCCATCAATTCAGACAATCAATTCGGACAATATCGCCAACACCCCTGGCAAAAAATGCAGCCCTAAACCAGGACAAACCCTCCACCATGTTTCACCGAAGGCCGCAAGCACTCATTCTTACATCTCTCTCCAACTTTTCTTCTCACATATTGTCGAGGATTGGATCCAAAAATTTAAACTTGGCTTACTCACTCCATAATACTCTTTTCCACTGATCTTCATGCCAATCTTTGTGAGCTTTTGCATATTATTATTATTATCATTTATTTGTATAGCGCCGTCAAATTCTGTAGTGCTAGGTACAATGACAGGGGTATACAATGACAAGGATTTGTGATAAAATACAAAACATAACAAAACTAAACAAATCTAGTACAGGAGGAAGAGGGTCCTGCTCAGAGAGTTCACAGTCTACATGTTTAGGGTACAGAGACATAAGGTGGGGTATAGTTTGTCACATCAGTTGTAGTTGCAGCAGTGAGTCAGGCAGTTCATGTATTAGTTTGGTTAGGATGAGAGATGGAGGAGAGATGGTAAGCCTCATTGAATAGGTGGGTTTTCAAGAAGCGTCTGAAGCTATACAAGTTTGAAAACAGTCTTATAGAGCGGGGTAGAGAGTTCCAGCCGACAGGAGCAGCACATGAGAAGTCTTAAAGACGGGAGTGGGATGTAGAGATAACAGTGGAGAGACGCAGGTCAGAGGTCGATCGAAGAGGATGGGATGGGGAATATTTCACGATGAGAGAGGAAATATAGTTGGGAGTTAGACTGTTGAGTGTTTTGTAGGTTAGGGTTAATACTTTGAATTGTATTCTGGAGTGTATGGGTAGCCAGTGTAGAGACTGGGAGAGAGGAGCAGCTGATGTAGATCGTTGATTAAGGTGGATGAGTCTGCTGGGAATCCAGTCTCTCAATATTTTCCCTTAGTAAATATTTATAAGGCTATGATTAAAATGGGGCAGATAAAGAAAGAGTGGAGGGACTGTATGGACAGGCAACATATTTTTGTCTGATAAATACTGAATCTATCCCAGATAAAATTTGGGAGGTAGTATATTATTTTATTTATTAAGATACAGTCGACTCTGAAGCTGTTTTTGTTTATATGGATTTGCTATGCCTGTTTTATTTTTCCTTTTACTGTCTGATACAGATTGTATATTTTGTTCATTGTATGCATATGATATTTCTTTTTCCCCTCAATAAAAAAATAAATAAAAAATAAGGTGGATGAGTCTAGCAGAAGCATTCATAATAGATTGAAGGGAGGAGATGCAGTGTTTTGGAAGGCCATTTAGAAGTAGATTGCAATAACCAATGCTTGAAAAGGCATATCTTAGCCTTTTCACCCAGTTCCCCCTGTGAAAAAGAGGTTTCTTGGCTGCTACCCTTCCACAAAGACCATTCCTGAACTGTAAAAGGGTCAACTTGGCATCCCGATGAAACTACCAGATGCTGAGCCAGGTCCTTGCAGGATTTCTTCCATTCTCTCAAAGAAGAAACTCTGAGAAACTTCTCATCAGATTTTGAAAGTTTTCTTGGCCTTCCAGTCCTTTTTTTGTCCTTGACCTCTCCTGATTCTTTAAATTTCTTTATAACAGCTTGAATACCACATCTTGAGTATCCAGTTTGTTTGCCGATTTTCCTTTAAGAGTGGCCTGGCTGATGAAAAAGTATGATTTTATGTTTGTCAAATTCTGGGATCTTTGACATTTTGAATGGAATGATGTGAAAGTTGAACTTATTAGCAAGCTTCCAATGGATTAAACTCATACCACATGTGTATGTAATGGTCAAGCATGTCTTGTACAAACTTGATGTAATAGATCTTTTTCACAGCAATCATTTTGACATGCAATAGTAGAACAAATACAGGTGTTAGCAATGACATTAATTAGGATTCCATTCCATTTAGGTTTACGAGAGCCAGGATCCTGCTATTGCTCAAGTGTAAGGGGAGGACACACTAAATACCACTTTAGCCTATACAAGCAGTTTTTTTTTTCTTTCTGTTTTTTAATACTGCATACAAATATTTTCTGGTTGTATTCTAATAAAGAGACTGATTTAACAAGTGTCTGGCGGACATGATCTACTGTAGCGATCATGTCTACCAGACATCGATAAATGCCGACAGCATACGCTGTCAGCATTTATCATTGCACAAGCAGTTCTGGTGAACTGCTTGTGCAATGCCGCCCCCTGCAGATTCATGGCCAATCAGCCGCTAGCAGGGGGTGTCAATCAACCAGATCATATGAGATAGGGCGGATTGATGTCCTCAGCCTCAGAGGCAGTGGACGAGCTAAGGAGCATTCCGGCAAGCCTGAAGGTTCGTGCGGAAAGAGGTGCATTAGGCACAATACGGGCCTTAATAAATAGTCCCCAAAGAAATAATTATAAATCATCATTATACCTTTTGCTAAAACCACAACCAGTTAGTTTTTTTTATCAAATGTTTAAAAGCAAGGAAATTCCTAACCTAAACTGCCCCCACTCTCCCCTTAGAAGTTGATGACAACTTCACTGACATCACTGGTGACATCACCAATGGCCATGTTTCTTAACTCCAGCCCTCAAGTACCAGGCCAGTTATTCATGATCTTTTAACTAGAGCACAGGGGAAATAATCATCTGATCAATAACCATGGTTACTAACCTGCTCTTACGCATCAACTGATTATTTCACCTGTGTTCTAGTTAAGATATGAAAATCTGGCCTGTTAGGGGTACTCGAGGACTGGAATTGAGAAAAACGGACTTATTGTATATAGGATAAGCAGCACCATCTAAGCTCAGTCTCCCTTACATAAACCCCAGGTTACTTTTTCATTCCTCTTCTCCCTCACATACAACCTGCTCCTCATCCACCAACTTCATACACAATTTCCTCTTCACACTCTCACCTCCATTTCCCCACACACATTTCTTTACCTCTCATTCTCTCTAACTCATCTTCTCAGCAACCATTCCCTCACAGCCTACTCACCCTCTAAATCCAACTAACCCTTACTTACCAGCTTCTATTCATCCTTTTAACCATCCCTCCCCCAAACTCAGCTTCCTCCTCAACCACTCTTCCCATCTCATTGACATCCACTATCCTCCTCACCATTTCACACAGCTTTCTCTTCACACCGTTTCTTCAGTCTGCTTCATTCCTCTATCCCTCACACACAGCACCCTCCACATAGCCTTCTCCTAGTCCTCTATCGCCTTCTTCTTTACACACAGCTCCGCTTATTCTTCTAACGCACCGTTCCTCACATGCCAGGCCTTGCTCACCCACTCTGTCCCCCTATCCCTTACACACAGCCTTCTCTTCCTCTTATCCCCTTTCCCTCACATATAACTCCTGCTCACCCTCACAAAAGTTATCTCTTGGTATTTTTTTATATATCTCTGCACTAACTATATATATATATATATATATATATATATATATATATATATATATATATATATATATATATACACATATACACACACATATACAATTTTCACTAGCAATGTCAATGATGATGAGAATGAAAGGAACATGATACCCAAATGTTGAATCACTTGAAAGTGATGCAGCATACCTACAGTATAAAAAGCTGACTAGAAAATATCACTTGAACATCTCTATGTAAAACAGGAAGATATTTTATCTCAAAGTTTCTTCAGTAGCCACAACCCATTGTAAAGGGATTTTAAGCAACCAAGCAGGATGCATGTCCCAGGACTTGCAAAACAGCATAAATATGACATGTGCTGCAAGTCACTTTATTTTCCCTCCTCACTAAGAAAATTTACTATGAAGTATTGTGAAATTTCAGTAAAAGCGCTGATGATGCTGATTCCAGACTCTGCTGACAGATTCCTGCACTGCAACTACATTGACAATGTGCTGAAGAAGTACTCTGATGAGCATGTCATATTGCGACATATCTGACCAACTGTACTTTACTGTGAACTACTGCAAAAGAAAAGCTAATTTGTATGAAATATCAAAAATACTAAAAGTTATAAACTTTGAATTACCAAAAGATCAAGTCGAAAGCTATCAGTATGTCAAGTTTCATGAAAATACAATCAACCAACTCAGCTTTATAACTGGCCACAATTTTCTATTATAAGTCAATGGAATTTATCTGAAAAACAGCACTTCTTCTACATTAACTTAAAAATGGCTTGATGAATTTAAATGAAATGTAGGAGTTTTGTAGTTAATAGTTAAAGCACAATGTAGTTTTAAATATATGCAATTTTAAAACTGAAATTTAAACAAAAACTTCACTTAAGTTTAAACTATAGCAGACATACCAGGTAGCTACAGTATATAAAATTTACTTATTAGTACAAGGGGGACAACTGCATTTATCTCTATGAAATATGACATGCAGATATTATTTGTCTACCGTTATTTTAAAAAAAAAGTATTTCATAAAAATATGCGCAATGGCTGCAGTGTTTTCCAATCAACCATTAGGATCAAACACCACTGCTACTGGATGATTTATAAAGCAAATAGGAAGTAAATAATGTCTGGAACAGCTTTGTAAAAACTGTAGAATGGTGGGGAGGTAGCAAAATTTGGTGCTGGTATGAACAGGTATCAGCGCAGTGCTTGATTGCCATATTGGACTGCAATGGATCAAGTTATCAGACACCTGACTGAAGACTGGGACAAGCAAGAAATTATGCTCCAGCACTCAAGGCAGATAATGCAAGTCACCTAAGGGTCACCGCCCAGGACCCAAGTACATAATACAAAAAAGAGCAGGAAGGTGACAGCAAATTCCTTTATTTCAGTAATAACTGAGACAGAAATAGACTGGTGACATTTCGGGATTCTATCCCTTACTCATGCCATGCCATGCCAAACAAACATACAATAATGACTTTTATAACCACATACCACTAGGTGGTGCTCTAGAGCAATTAACTCTTTCTTACCTTCTAATAGTGGAATACATATTCAAAAAATGTTTTCCTTTAAACTCTAATTTGGAGCAGGAAAACAACAAATGCATTAGTTACACAACCTAAACAATGCAAAGAATAAAACTTTTAACAGAATCATCTAAATCAAAGAACACTGATAAATCCCATTCTTTATTTAACCCTTTCGGTTCGAAACTTTCCAATTCGCATATCCAAAAGGATTCCCTTTGCATAAGCAGCAACTCTCTATCACCCCCTCTACGTGGCTTATCAACAAAATCTATGATTTGGAATTTTAACTGACTGATACAATGGCCAGTTTTCAAAAAGTGGGAAGCAGGGGGAGCTTTTAAGTTACCTGTTCGGATGTTACTTTTGTGCTCAATAATGCAGTCCTTAGCAGACCGTGTGGACTCGCCTATATATACCCCCCCACACGGACATTTAATCATGTAAATAATAAAAGTAGTTAAGCAGGGGAAAAAGCTTTTATATTGTACTTTTTACCAGTGTGGGGAGGGTAGAACACAGACCCTTTTGTCATGTTGCTACAACATGAACACCCCAAGCATGGGTAACACCCTTTATTCTTAGTGGTTATATACCCAAGGCCAGACTTAATATTGGACCCAATATCTGCTTTCACCAATTTACTTTGAAAATTGATGCCTTGCTTAAAAGCAGGCATAGGATGTTTTTGAAATTCTTGTATAGTGGGATTACAATTAGAAAGTACACCCCAGTGTTTTCTTATAACTCATTGTATTTATTTGCTCTGGGCATTATATTCTGATACAAAGATTAGTCTATCATTCTTATCCACCTTTTCCAAAGTGGTATTCCTCATATTTTTACATTTCAATAGATTAGTTCTAGGTATAGACTTTACAGAGTTAATTTCTTCATTAATTAAAAATTCAGGGTAACCTATTTCTTTAAATCTCTCTCCCATCTCTATTAATCTTCTGTTCAATAAACTTTCATCTGAAACAATCTTACGGACACAAAGCATTTTTGACTGTGAGGGAGACTTTTAGGACGGAGGATGGGCACTGTCATATCTCAAAATGCTAATGCGGTCAGTGTTCTTTTTAAATAATTCAGTCTTAAAGGCGTTACCCATTTTAATGATCCTCACGTCAAGAACATCTATATACTCCTCACTCCAGGTAAGTTTAAACTTTATATGGTTAGTAGAAATATTTAATTTATTAACAAATTCTACCAGGGTTCCAACGTCACCCAACCATACCCCAAAAATATCATTGATATACTGCCACCATATCGAATAAACAGGTTATTAGAAAATATAAATCTTTCTTCATATAAATTCATGAAAATATTAGCATAGTTAGGGGCGACGTTGGAACCCATGGCAGTACCTTGGAGTTGGAGGAAATAGTGATCTTGAAACATAAAGTAGTTACCATACAAAATAATTGAAAGCAATTGTATAAAGAAATAAATTTGAACAGAATTACAGTATATCTATTTCCAGACCTCAGAACAGAATACACTGAATCAATGCCGCTAGTGTGTTTAATATTGGTATACAAACTTTCAACATCTAAGCTGAACAAGATAAATTTAGTAGTAGGGAGTTCAAGGGAGTCAAGCTTAAGTAGGAAATCTCCAGTATCCTTAATAAAATAATTAGAGATTGAAATGTGCGTGAAGACTGAGTTGGTACTTGCCACAATAGGGCGGCCTGGGGGGTTGGTAACACTCTTATGTACTTTAGGGAGAGTGTATATAACCGGTGTACATGGTTTATACATTTTTAAATATGAGGCCACATCTTTTTCAATAATATTATTACCCTCGCAATGGAGACTATACACTCAATCTCTTACTGAATTTTAAACAAGGGATTATAAGGAAGTTTCTTAAACACCTTATCGTTACTATGTTGATTCCTAATTTCATCTATATAATAACCCCTGTCTAGCAGGGGTTATTATTATTATATTATTTCAAAATAATATCTGATTGGTTTTGGAGATTATGGGGTGCTACAAGCTGCTTATCAGAGATATTTTTTTTTATGTTTATATCTCCTGCTAGTATCCCTATATTTCTCTGTTCTTAGCTGTAATTTAGCTATATCGCTTTGTACAAGAGATGTAAAAGTTTCTATACTGTGATTAGTGGCACTAGGAATAAAGCGATTTTTTTTTCTTAACCCTAACTGTTTTAAAAGAATTGTAGGACTCTCAGAGGCAGGGGCTGTTTGATTAGCCCAATTCATAGTTTTCAATTTCAAAGCTCTAATGCAGTGATTTGCAACCTTTTTTTTTTGGAATGCCACACTTTTTTACATTAAAAAATCCTGTGGCACACCACCATCCCAAAATTTTAACAAAATCACACATTGTAGCCTAATACAGGATATATATACAGTATATGTATATATATATATATATATATATATATATATATATTTATATATATATATATATATATATATATATATATATATTTATATATATATATATATATTTATATATATATATATATATATATATATATATATATATATATATATATATATATATATTGTAACAGGGACCACTTTTAACCACGGTCTTCTATGGCACAAATGCAGCACAGGACAGTCACTGTAGTTTAAAAGGCTTTATTTTTCACAGCAATAACAAACAGGCAGTTCATCTTCAAAAGAGGGAAATCCTTCCTCTGCAGCAAAGTTAAGTACTTTTAAATGTGTCTCAGCACTTCACAGCATTCCACAAGTGCTTTGTAAAAATAATATCCGTTTACAGTTCACAGGAACAAAAGTCTTTTACACAGTGTAACAAACACACACACCAGCCTCTGTAGCTGTGTAACACTCTCTCAAGGCCTAAGTGAGACTGCTATTTAAACCCTCACAACTTCTAATTAGCCACACCTGTGATTAGCTGCTGGACAGCTTCACAGCTGTCTGGGATAATCAAATACACACTCTTTCTCCCTGGGGTTTTAACTGAAAGGAGAAATAGCATGTACAATGCTTGGTCTTAAATATCTTCCATTTATAATCAGGCCTTGCTTTCTGTCACAATATATATATATATATATATATATATATATATATATATATATATATATATATATATATATATATATATATATAAATAAATTAAATTAATTAACTACAATTACCTACAATTAAATAAACTAAACTAAATTACAAAAAAAAACCAAACACTAAATTACAATAAAATAAAAAAAGATTACAAGAATTTTAAGCTAATTACACCTACTCTAAGCCCCCTAATAAAATAACAAAGCCCCCCAAAATAAAAAAATTCCCTTCCCTAATCTAAATTACAAAAGTTAACAGCTCTATCAACAGCCCTTAAAAGGGCTTTTTGCGGGGAATGCCCCAAAGAAATCAGCTCTTTTGCCTGTAAAAAAAAACACAATACCACCCCCCAACATTACAACCCACCACCCACATACCCCTACTCTAACTCAAACCCCCCTTAAATAAACCTAACACTACCCCCTTGAAGATCTCCCTACCTTGAGTCGTGTTCACCCAGCTGGGCACCAATGGACCAAAAGAGGACATCCAGAGCGGCAGAAATCTTCATCCTATCCGGGCAGAAGAGGACATCTGGACCGCCAGACATCTTCATCCAAGCGGCATCTTCTATCTTCATCCATCCGACGAGGAGCGGCTCCATCTTCAAGACCTCCGGCGCAGAACATCCTCTTCCTTCCGACGACTACCGACGAATGAAGGTTCCTTTAAGTAACGTCATCCAAGATGGCGTCCCTCGAATTCCGATTGGCTGATAGGATTCTATCAGCCAATCGGAATTAAGGGAGGAAAAATCTGATTGGCTGATTGAATCAGCCAATCAGATTCAAGTTCAATCGGATTGGCTGATCCAATCAGCCAATCAGATTGAGCTCACATTCTATTGGCTGATCGTAACAGCTAATAGAATACAAGCTCAATCTGATTGGCAGATTTTCTTACCTTAATTCCGATTGGCTGATAGAATCCTATCAGCCAATCGGAATTCGAGGGATGCCATCTTGGATGACGTCACTTAAAGGAACCTTCATTCGTCGGTAGTCGTCGGAAGGAAGAGGATGTTCTGCCACTCCGGATGTCCTCTTTTGGTCCATCGGTGCCCAGCTGGGTGAACACAACTCAAGGTAGGGAGATCTTCAAGGGGGGTAGTGTTAGGTTTATTTAAGGGGGGTTTGGGTTAGAGTAGGGGTATGTGGGTGGTGGGTTGTAATGTTGGGGGGTGGTATTGTGGGTTTTTTTTACAAGCAAAAGAGCTGATTTCTTTGGGGCATGCCCCGCAACAAGCCCTTTTAAGGGCTGGTGATAGAGCTGTTAACTTTTGTAATTTAGATTAGGGTGGGGAAATTTTTTTATTTTGGGGGGCTTTGTTATTTTATTAGGGAGCTTAGAGTAGGTGTAATTAACTTAAAATTCTTGTAATCTTTTTTTATTTTTTGTAATTTAGTGTTTGTTTTTTTTGGTAATTTAGTTTAGTTTATTTAATTGTAGGTAATTGTAGGTACTTGTAGTTAATTTATTTAATTAATTTATTGATAGTGTAGTGTTAGGTTTAATTGTAACTTAGGATTTATTTTACAGGTAATTTGGTAATTATTTTAACTAGGTAGCTATTAAATAGTTATTTACTATTTAATAGCTATTGTACCTAGTTAAAATAAATACAAAGTTGCCTGTAAAATAAATATAAACCCTAAAATAGATACAATTATTAATTATATTGTAGCTATATTAGGGTTTATTTTACAGGTAAGTATTTAGTTTTAAATAGGAAGACTTTAGTTAATAATATTTAATTTATTTCGTTAGATTAAAATTATATTTAATTTAGTGGGGTGTTAGGGTTAGGATTAGATTTAGCTTTAGGGGTTAATACATTTATTATATTTGCGTCGAGGTCCGGTCGGTAGATTAGGGGTTAATACTTGAAGTTAGGTGGCGGCGATGTTAGGGAGGGCAGATTAGGGGTTAATACAATTTATTATAGGGTTTGCGAGGCAGGAGTGCAGCGATTTAGGGGTTAATACATTTATTAGAGTAGCGGCGAGGTCTGGTCGGCAGAATAGGGGTTAATAAGTGTAGGTAAGGTAGCTGCGACATTGGGGGGGCAGATTAGGGGTTAATAAATATAATATAGGGGTTGGCGGTGTTAGGGGCAGCAGATTAGGGGTTCATAGGGATAATGTAGGTTGCGGCAGTGTCCGGAGCGGAAGATTAGGGGTTAATAATAATATGCAGGTGTCAGCAATAGCGGAGACGGCAGATTAGGGGTTAATAAGTGTAAGGTTAGGGGTGTTTAGACTCGGGGTACATGTTAGGGTGTTAGGTGCAGACTTAGAAACTGTTTCCCCATAGGAAACAATGGGGCTGCGTTAGGAGCTTAACGCTGTTTTTTTGCAGGTGTTAGGTTTTTTTTCAGCCCAAACTGCCCCATTGTTTCCTATGGGGGAATCGTGCACAAGCACGTTTTTCCAGCTAGCCGCTACCGTAAGCAACACTGGTATTGAGGGTATTGAGGGTTGAAGTGGCGGTAAATTCGGCTCAACGCTCCCTTTTTGGAGCCTAACGCAGCCCTTCAGAGAACTCTCAATACCAGCGTTGTTTAGAAGCAGCGCTGGAAAAAAAAGATGCGTAGCTAACGCACCCCTTTGGCCGCAAAACTCTAAATCTAGGTGTATGTTAATGAAGCTCTACAACAACAAAAAAGATCCTGTCGAGTGTTATTGTATGCACCCTGAAATGTTCTCTAGTTATGCTCCTTTTACTTTTAAGTGAATCCAGAAAATATATCACTTATTCTGGGCTACTTGAGGCTTTTGATGCACCTATGGTTAAGGGGTTATTTGGAAATGTGTAATGCATGTCTAAAAATGTCATCCATTCATTAAAAGTGCTAAACTTTCCTACATGTGTAATTTGACACCATGAGGCCTATGTATCATATGTCTGTTGGACCTGATCTGACAATGCGGCTCTGGTCCGACAGACATCGCTGAATGCGGAGAGCAATATGCTCTCCGTATTCAGCATTGCACCAGCAGCTCTTGTGAGCTGCTGGTGCAACGCCGCCCCCTGCAGACTCGTGGCCAATCGGCCACCAGCAGGGGGTGTCAATCAACCCGATCGTACTCGATCAGGTTGAATTCCGGCGATTCTTGTCCGCCTCATCAGAGCAGGCGGACAGGGTTATGGAGCAGCAGTCTTTAGACTGCTGCTTCATAACTAGTGTTTCTGGCGAGCCTGCAGAAGTAGTGGTAAGCTTAAAAAAATGGTAAAATATGAATAGCCCATGAGTGCTGACCATACAGGTTTGGATTCCAGTCCATGCAAATGCCATATTGATATTTATTATATGGGTTATTAGATATGAGACTGTTCAAATCCATTAATCAACCCTACAATAACCTATTTGTCTGACACTTCAAATAAATTCTGCCTACGTAAACACTCTCTATACAACTATTTCGATCTACCAGATAACTAATTTTTGTCCGTTTGTCAAAAGGATTTTTAGATTTTTTTCCACTTCTAGATAAACAGACAGAAGTACAAGAGAGAAACAGACGGACAACATTCTATGTATAGTAGTTGAGCTTACACAAATGTTACTATTACGCATAGAATCTTATACACTAACAATATGTACCCTTGTTAATTTCAAGCTACACATAAAAAATAATCAAAACACAGAAAACAATACCAATTAAATTCCTGCACGGGGACTTACTCCCTTCTATCCAGACTGTCCTCTTCATACAGCATTTCATAGAGGTGGGAATCCCTTGTTTTCCACAATCGCAATCTCCGGCCTGTTTCCTCAGTCTTTAGCTCCTTTACATCCTCTCCAGTAACACCTGCTCAATAAAAATACAGCCTGTAATACAGATAGTTAAAGGGACAGTCTAGTTCAAATTAAACTTTCATGATTCAGATAGGGTATGCAATTTTAAATAACTTTCCAATTTACTTTTATCATCAAATTTGCTTTGCTCCCTTGGTATTCTTTTTGAAAAGCTAAACCTAGATAGGCTCAAACTGATTTCTAAACCGTTGAAAACCGCCTCTTAGCTCAGAGCATTTTGAAAGTTTTTCACAGTTAAACAGTACTAGTTCATGTGTGCCATATAGATAACATTGTGCTCACTCCCGTGAAGTTATTTAGGAGTCTGCACTGATTGGCTAAACTGTATGTCTGTCAAAATCACTGAGATAAGGTGGCAGTCTGTAGAGGCTTAGATACAAGGTAATTACAGAGGTAATACATGCATTAATATAACTGTGTTATGCAAAACTGAAGAATGGGTAATAAAGGGATTATCTATCTTTTTAAACAATAAAAGTTTTTCAAGTAGACTGTCCCTTTAATAACGATTCCTAGAAACATTCTACTCTCAGGTCTATTGTAGCCAGCATTGAGTGAGTATAGCAAACATTCTATAACCTTGACTTAAATAATATTCTTTTGTTTTGCCTGTTTCAGCTTTTTTTTCAGTGTATAAGATCTTGTGTATAAGTTCACATATTAATAAACCACATAACTTTTTGCATAACTGAAAGTAGACTTTTAAACTATTAAACTTGCACATATAAAAAATATGACCTACTGTGTCTTACTTAATTTTCTGCGCGATTACGAGTCTTGCGTTAGCCTTAAAAAGCAGCGTTGAGAGTCTTGCAGGTACAGGTGTACCGCTCACTTTTCTTCCGCGACTCGAGCTTACCACAAATCCCCTTACGTAAATTGCGTATCCTATCTTTTTAATGGGATTTGCCTAACGCTGGTATTACGAGTCTTGGAAGAAGTGAGCGGTAGACCCTCTCCTGTCAAGACTCCTACCGCATTTAAAAGTCAGTAGTAGCCCTACCCCATTATCCCGCTACCCCTCACTTATACAAGAATATGTGATTTCAAGAGGGCATAATGCCCTCCTTATGCTTTTAGGTTACCCTCACTCTTTCTCACCCCATATATATCAGTCCACATAGGAGGTCTATAGATGAAACCATAGAGAGGTCTATAAGATTCCTAAGAACCTCTTCCTTATTTTCAGTATGATCCTAAGGATCTCTCTATGATATTCTTTAAAAAGTTGGTATTTGGGTATTTCGATGTAGTTCGTATACTTATGATATGATAATATTATCGACACTGACATTTTATACCTGTATTACTTTTTCAAAATTCTAATAAAAAAATATATTAAAAAAAAAATAAAAAAATAATATATAAATATTAATCTAAAAATAATCAGAAAGATTGATAACTAATATGATACAAATTAAAAATATACAACACATTACAGTTTAATTACAGTGGACAAATTTGGCGCAATTTATTACATGGAAATTAAAATAGACAAATTAGATGCCAGTTATGCTTACCTAGAAGCCATCCTTCGGGCATATCTCCGTCCTCAAGTTTCCGGTGTAAGCCAGTCTGCCTTAAGATGTAAGAATCATGGCATGAGCCTGGGTAGTTTGAACGGACACTGATTATCCTCATGTTGGGGTCACAGACCATCTGAACATTCAAGGAATGGAAATGCTTTCTATTCCTATAGATCTCCTCACGAGCTTGAAGTGGTCTTACTGCAACATGGGTATAGTAGATGGCCCCTAGGACATTGGGCATCCCAGCCATCTTCTAGATATTAGATTTTATAGATTGAAATTTGTCTGGGGTAGATGGCAAGCAAACATAGCGATGAAAAATAATCATCATAGCCTTTATGACTTTTGTTAAGTGACGTGAAAAAGCTGATTGACTTATTCCAATAATTATGCTAGAAACCGCCAGAAAGCAGCCTGTTGCCATAAAATACAATGCAGCTAATAGTTTCAATAGTCCCGGAATAGCTTGTGAACAAGCCGTCATCGGCTCCAAATAATATTTGGTCTCTCGATACAGGTGTAATATGGATTCACGATCAAGCTGGAATCTTTGTATGATCTCTTGGACAAAAAGGCTGTGCAAACCAACCCGTGGAAGGAATACACGGGGACACAAACTCTCCTTCTAACTAATCGATTAGCGACATTTCCAGTATTCTGTCTTCTAGACCGGATTTGCATCACACAGAGAAGAAACAAATAGAGAAGTGTCTCCATAGCTGCCGAAATCAACAATGTAAGTAGAATGCTGATATTACTGCCTTTTATATATGTCTAGACTGGCGTCTACATTGACTTTCCTATTGTTTTGTAACTTGCCCGCCACCTAAAAGGTAGCAAGGAAAAAATAACGAGGTGGGAGTGGAAAATGTAGCGAATGGATAAATAGATTATTTAGTACATTAGTTTATGGCGAGTTGGTGGTCAAATCTGTCTATTTCCAATGAAAAATGAAGAGGTAGCGAGGTTTGGCGAATAAATATGCTCGCAATTTTAAAAATGCGGGTTTGAACATAGATGACGGCTTTGTACATTTCAGTTTGTGAGTTTTGACGTGAATTTTTTTGTGTGTAGCTCACTTAGTACATGGAGCCCTTAAAAAAATTTTTAAAAAAAAATCTATCAATCCTCTTAAAAACATGAAAATGCTCCATTCTGAAATCAAACATAATGGCCTAGATTACAAGTGGAGCACACATTTGCCCTTTTGCGGGTGCTCAATAAATAACCAGCCAAGCTTGTAGTAGCAATTAGCGTTTATAAAATTAACCAGAAATCAGATCTCTGGTTAATTTTATAAATGTACACCAATTGCCCCCAAAATACAGTGTCATATACTTTATAAAAAAATAAAAATATAAGCATCTTTACTTTTTAATAAAGTAAGTGTACTTAGCATTTTTTGGGGCTAAAGTTGCCTTTACATTGCAGTCTATAGGAATTATGTGTTCCCTGTAAATACAGTTGTAATCAAAATTATTGAACCCCCATTGCAAATCAGGTTTATTGTCAAACTTTGTAGACACAATGAATGCTTCAAGTAGTTTCCCCAAATTCAGCTGAAAATGCAACTTTTAATAAATTTTGCAGTCTCAAAATTATTCAACCCCCTGGATAGAATCCCTCACAACAGCACAAATATGCAAAACAGGTGTTGTCTCAAGCACACCTGATGCAACTAATCGAGGGCTTGGGTTAGAACACATGAAATACCTGAACTGGCTAGAGGTTTGTTAAGTGCCACGTTTAACTGCATGTTAGAAATATGGCTAAGTTAAAATAATGGTCCAAAAGGTTAAGAGAAGCGTTCACTGCCCTTCACAAACAAGAAACAGGATGCAAAAAAGATAGCAAAGGCACTGAAATGTTCGTAGAGACACCATTGTAAACATACGGCTAGATTTAGAGTTCTGCGGCCAAAGGGGTGCGTTAGCTACGCGTGCTTTTTTCTCCCGCACCTTTTAAATACCGCTGGTATTTAGAGTTCACAGAAGGGCTGTGTTAGGCTCCAAAAAAGGGAGCGTAGAGCATATTTACCGCCACTTCAACTCTCGATACCAGCGGTGCTTACGGACGCGGCCAGCTTCAAAAACGTGCTCGTGCACGATTCCCCCATAGGAAACAATGGGGCTATTTGAGCTGAAAAAAAACCTAACACCTGCAAAAAAGCAGCGTTAAGCTCCTAACGCAGCCCCATTGTATCCTATGGGGAAACACTTCCTAAGTCTGCACCTAACACCCTAACATGTACCCCGAGTCTAAACACCCCTAACCTTACGCTTATTAACCCCTAATCTGCCGCCCCCGCTATCGCTGACCCCTGCATATTATTATTAACCCCTAATCTGCCGCTCCGTACACCGCCGCAACCTACATTATACCTATGTACCCCTAATCTGCTGCCCCTAACACCGCCGACCCCTATATTATATTTATTAACCCCTAATCTGCCACCCCCAACGTCGTCTCCACCTACCTACAATAATTAACCCCTAATCTGCAGACCGGATCTCACCGCTACTCTAATAAATGTATTAACCCCTAAAGCTAAGTCTAACCCTAACACCCCCCTAAGTTAAATATAATTTAAATCTAACAAAATAAATTAACTCTTATTAAATAAATTATTCCTATTTAAAGCTAAATACTTACCTTTAAAATAAACCCTAATATAGCTACAATATAAATTATAATTATATTGTAGCTATTTTAGGATTAATATTTATTTTACAGGCAACTTTGTAATTATTTTAACCAGGTACAATAGCTATTAAATAGTTAATAACTATTTAATAGTTACCTAGTTAAAATAATTACAAAATTACTTGTAAAATAAATCCTAACCTAAGTTACAATTAAACCTAACACTACACTATCAATAAATAAATTAAATAAACTACCTACAATTATCTACAATTAAACCTAACACTACACTATCAATAAATAAATTAAATAAAATACCTACAAATAAATACAATTAAATAAACTAACTAAAGTACAAAAAATAAAAAAGAACTAAGTTGCAAAAAATAAAAAAATAGTTACAAACATTAGAAAAATATTACAACAATTTTAAACTAATTACACCTACTCTAAGCCCCCTAATAAAATAACAAAGCCCCCCAAAATAAAAATATGCCCTACCCTATTCTAAAATTAAAATAGAAAAGCTCCTTTACCTTACCAGCCCTTAAAATGGCCATTTGCGGGGCATGCCCCAAATCGGAACAGCCAATAGAATGCAATCTCAATCTGATTGGCTGATTGGATCAGCCAATCGGATTGAACTGGAATCTGATTGGCTGATTCCATCAGCTAATCAGAATTTTCCTACCTTAATTCCGATTGGCTGATAGAATCCTATCAGCCAATCGGAATTCGAGGGACGCCATCTTGGATGACGTCCCTTAAAGGAACCTTCATTCGTCGTCTAGTCGTCGGAAGAAGAGGATGGATCCGCGGTGGAGGTCTTGAAGATCAGCCGGTTGTCATCGGATGGAAGAACATAGAAGATGCGGCTTGGATGCAGATGTTTGCCGGTCCGGATGTCCTCTTCTGCCCGCTTGGATCAAGACTTCAGCCGGAGGATGGATGTCTTCAGCCCCCCACTTGGGCTTAGATCAAGACATCGGAGCCTGGACGGATCGCTGATACCCGGTGTGGTGAAGATAAGGTAGGAAGATCTTCAGTGGCTTAGTGTTAGGTTTATTTAAGAGGGGTTTGGGTTAGATTAGGGGTATGTGGGTGGTGGGTTATAATGTTGGGGGGGGGGTATTGTATGGTTTTTTTCCAGGCAAAAGAGCTGAATTCTTTGGGGCATGCCCCGCAAATGGCCCTTTTAAGGGCTGGTAAGGTAAAAGAGCTTTTCAATTTGTATTTTAGAATAAGATAGGGCATTTTTTTATTTTGGAGGGCTTTGTTATTTTATTAGGGGGCTTAGAGTAGGTATAATTAGTTTAAAATTGTTGTAATATTTTTCTAATGTTTGTAAATATTTTTTTATTTTTTGCAACTTAGTTCTTTTTTATTTTTTGTACTTTAGTTAGTTTATTTAATTGTATTTAATTGTAGTTATTGTATTTAATTAATTTATTGATAGTGTAGTGTTAGGTTTAATTGTAATTTAGGTTAGGATTTATTTTACAGGTAATTTTGTAATTATTTTAACTAGGTAGCTATTAAATAGTTATTAGCTATTTAATAGCTATTGTACCTAGTTAATATAATTACAAAGTTGCCTGTAAAATAAATATTAATCCTAAAATAGCTACAATATAATTATTATTTATATTGTATCTATATTAGGATTTATTTTACAGGTAAGTATTTAGATTTAAATAGGAATAATTTATTTAATAAGAGTTAATTTATTTCGTTAGATTTAAATTATATTTAATTTAGGGGGGTGTTAGTGTTAGGGTTAGACTTAGCTTTAGGGTTTAATACATTTATTAGAGTAGCGGTGAGATCCGGTCGGCAGATTAGGGGTTAATTATTGTAGGTAGGTGGAGACGACGTTGGGGGTGGCAGATTAGGGGTTAATAAATATAATATAGGGGTCGACGGTGTTAGGGGCAGCAGATTAGGGGTACATAGGTATAATGTAGGTTGCGGCGGTGTACGGAGCGGCAGATTAGGGGTTAATAATAATATGCAGGGGTCAGCGATAGCGGGGGGCGGCAGATTAGGGGTTAATAAGCGTAAGGTTAGGGGTGTTTAGACTCGGGGTACATGTTAGGGTGTTAGGTGCAGACTTAGGAAGTGTTTCCCCATAGGATACAATGGGTCTGCGTTAGGAGCTTAACGCTGCTTTTTTGCAGGTGTTAGGTTTTTTTTCAGCTCAAATAGCCCCATTGTTTCCTATGGGGGAATCGTGCACGAGCACGTTTTTGAAGCTGGCCGCGTCCGTAAGCACCGCTGGTATCGAGAGTTGAAGTGGCGGTAAATATGCTCTACGCTCCCTTTTTTGGAGCCTAACGCAGCCCTTCTGTGAACTCGGTGGAGGCAACGTTGGGGGCAGCAGATTAGGGGTTAATAAATATAATATAGGGGTCGGCGGTGTTAGGGGCAGCAGATTAGGGGTACATAGGGATAACGTAGGTTGCGGTGGTGTACGGAGCGGCAGATTAGGGGTTAATAATAATATGCAGGGGTCAGCGATAGCGGGGGTGGCAGATTAGGGGTTAATAAATATAATATAGGGGTCGGCGGTGTTAGGGGCAGCAGATTAGGGGTACATAGGGATAATGTAGGTTGCGGCGGTGTACGGAGCGTCAGATTAGGGGTTAATAATAATATGCAGGGGTCAGCGATAGCGGGGGCAGCAGATTAGGGGTTAATAAATATAATATAGGGGTCGGCGGTATTAGGGGCAGCCGATTAGGGGTACATAGGGATAAGTTAGGTGGCGGCGGTGTGCGGTCGGCAGATTAGGGGTTAAAAAATTTTAATAGAGTGGCGGCGATGTGGGGGGACCTCGGTTTAGGGGTACATAGGTAGTTTATGGGTGTTAGTGTACTTTAGAGCACAGTAGTTAAGAGCTTTATAAACCGGCGTTAGCCCAGAAAGCTCTTAACTCCTGGCTTTTTTCTGCGGCTGGAGTCTTGTCGTTAGATTTCTAACGCTCACTTCAGTCAAGACTCTAGATACCGGTGTTAGAAAGATCCCATTGAAAAGATAGGATACGCAAATGGCGTAGGGGGATCTGCGGTATGGAAAAGTCGCGGCTGCAAAGTGAGCGTTAGACCCTTTCCTGACTGACTCTAAATACCAGCGGTAGCCCAAAACCAGCGTTAGGAGCCTCTAACGCTGGTTTTGACGGCTACCGCCAAACTCTAAATCTAGCCGATAGTTTGCAAGCTCAAAGTTAAAGGAACAGTGGTTACACAACCTAAATGGGGCAGAAAAAGGAAACTATCAATGGCTGCAACCAGATTTCTGAGAAGACAGGTTTAGAAAAACCCTCGAGTGACTGCAAATGATCTTCAGCAAGACTTGGTGGCAACAGGCACTTAGGTTTCAGTTTGTGCAATAAGGTGCGTACTAAACGTGCCAGAACTCCAAAACGTACACCACTATTGACCAAAAAAAAAATCGGCTCCAATTTACTCAAAATCATATAAATAAGCCACAGATGTTTTGGGATTCTGTTCTGTGGAGCGATGAAACAGAATTGGAACTTTTTGGCCTGATAGATCAGCAGTATGTCTGGAGGAAGAACACTCTGCCTACAGTTAAGCATGGTGGTGGCTCGGTGATGCTGTGGGGCTGCTTTGCATCCTCTGGCACTGGAAACCTGCAGTATGTGGAAGGCAAGTTGGATTAATTGAAGTATCAGGAAATCCTAAGAGAAAACCTCATACTGTCTGTGAGGAAGCTGAAGCTTGGGCTTCATTGGACCTTCCAACAGGACAATGATCTCAAGCATACCTCAAATTCCACCATTACTTGGTTGCAGAAGTCCTGGAAGATTCTACAGTGACCATCACAGTCAACTGACTTGAATACCATAGAATATCTTGGGTGGGATTGAAGAAGGTGTTGCAACATGCAAACCTAAGAATATTACTGAACTTTAGGCCATTGCTCATGAGAAATGAGCTAAGATTCTTTAGGAACACTGCCAGAAGATGGTGTCTGGCTATGCATCTAATTTGCAGCAGGTCATAATTAGTGATGTCGCGAATAGTTTGCCGGCAAATAGTTCCCGGCGAACATAGCATGTTCGCGTTCGCCGCGGCTGGCGAACATATACGATGTTCAATCCGCCCCCTATTCGTCATCATAAGTAATACTTTGACCCTGTACCTCACAGTCAGCAGGCACATTCCAGCCAATCAGCAGCAGACCCTCCCTCCCAGACCCTCCTACCTCCTGGACAGCATCCATTTTAGATTCATTCGGAAGCTGCATTCTTAGGGAGAGGAAGGACAGTGTAGCTGCTGCTGATTAATAGGGAAATCTATAGCTAGGCTAGTGTATTCAGTGTCCACTACAGTCCTGAAGGACTCATCTGATCTCTGCTGTAAGGACAGCACCCCAAAAAGCCCTTTTTAGGGCTAGAACATCAGTCTGTTTCCCCCCCCCGTGTAATCTAATTGCAGTTGCCTGCCTGCCAAGCCACTTGCCCAGTGCCACCTCTCATATCTGGTGTAACAGTAGTGTAAATTTAAAAAAAAAAAAACTTTTTTGACTGTGAAACATCAGTCTGCTAGTGTAATCTAATTGCAGTTGCCTGCCTGCCTGCCAGCGTGTGTGCCAGGCCCACTTGCCCAGTGCCACCACTCATATCTGGTGTAACAGTAGTGTAAATTAAAAAAAAAAAAACTTTTTTGACTGTGAAACATCATTCTGCTTGTGTAATCTAATTGCAGTTGCCTGCCTGCCTGTCAGCGTGTGTGCCAGGCTCACAGCGTATACTGTGCCTACTTGCCCAGTGCCACCACTCATATCTAGTGTAACAGTAGTGTAAATTTAAAAAAAAAAACTTTTTTGACTTTGAAACATCAGTCTGCTTGTGTAATCTAATTGCAGTTGCCTGCCTGCCTGCCAGCGTGTGTGCCAGGCTCACAGCGCATACTGTGCACACTTGCCCAGTGCCACCACTCATATCTGGTGTAACAGTAGTGTAAATTTAAAATAAAAAAACTTTTTTGACTGTGAAACATCAGTCTGCTTGTGTAATCTAATTGCAGTTGCCTGCCTGCCAGCGTGTGTGCCAGGCTCACAGCGTATACTGTGCCCACTTGCCCAGTGCCACCACTCATATCTTGTTTAATAGTAGTGTAAGTGTACATTTAAAAAAAAAAAAACTTTTTGGACTGTGAAACATCAGTCTGCTTTTTTGTGTCATGCTCACAGTGTATACTTTACCCACTTGCCCAGTGCCACCACTCATATCTTGTTTAATAGTAGTGTAAGTGTACATTTAAAAAAAAAAAAACTTTTTGGATTGTGAAACATCAGTCTGCTTTTTTGTGTCAGGCTCAAAGCGTATACTGTGCCCACTTGCCCAGTGGCACCACTCATATCTTGTTTAATAGTAGTGTAAGTGTACATTTAAAAAAAAAAAACTTTTTGGATTGTGAAACATCAGTCTGCTTTTTTGTGTCAGGCTCACAGCGTATACTGTGCCCACTTGCCTAGTGCCACCACTCATATCTTGTTTAATAGTAGTGTAAGTGTACATTTAAAAAAAAAAAAACTTTTTGGACTGTGAAACATCAGTCTGCTTTTTTGTGTCAGGCTCACAGCGTATACTGTGCCCACTTGCCCAGTGGCACCACTCATATCTTGTTTAATAGTAGTGTAAGTGTACATTTAAAAAAAAATGACAGGCAGAGGCAGGCCACCCCGCAGGTGCCGTCGTGGTCGTGGTGCTGTGATTCCCTTTGGCCCTAGAATAATGCCCAGTGTTCAGAGGCCACGTACCATGAACCCGAAAAGTTCTGAGGACATAGTTGACTGGCTAACACAGGACACCCAATCTTCTACAGCTTCCGCTCGGAACCTTGACACACCATCCACCTCCAGCTTAGCTTCGGGCACCTCTCAAGTTACCACTCACCCGCCTGCCGCCACCACCAACACTAGCACTACAGCCGCTTCACTTGATCTGTCAGAGGAGTTATTTACACATCAGTTGGAAGAAATGAGTGATGCGCAACCATTATTGCCAGAGGATATAGATAACAGGGATATGTCTCAGTCAGGCAGCATTACACACATGGACGTACAGTGTGATGATGATGATGTTGTACCCGCTGCGGGAGTTTGGTCTGTCACTGTGAAGCGGGCATATCCCTTACACTACCTGATCGATACAACATCATACCTGATGTTTTAAAGCACGTTATTCCAAACAATTTAGGAATATTAGGTGATTTATGCCCTTTATGGCTTAAAACCAGACTCTGCATCAACTATGTAATTTTCCATGGGAGTTTTGCCATGGATCCCCCTCCAGCATGCCACAGTCCAGGTGTTAGTCCCCTTGAAACAACTTTTCCACCACTATTGTGGCCAGAAAGAGTCCCTGTGGGTTTTAAAATTTGCCTGCCCATTGAAGTCAATGGAGGTTCGCCCGGTTCGCCCATTCGCAAACTTTTGGGGAAGTTCGCGTTCGCTGTTCGCGAACCCAAATTTTTAGGTTCGCGACATCACTAGTCATAATGACAAAAGGGTGCTCTAGATGCTTGCCATGAAGGGGTTGAATAACTTTCAGACTGCAGAATTCATTAAAAGTTGAATTATCAGTTGAATTTGGGGAAACCACTTGATTGTTTTTTTTATTTGTTCATTGCAAACCATTGAAAGTCTGTAAATTTTGACAATAAACCTGATTTGCAATGGGGGTTAAATAATTTTGATTACAACTGTGTGTGTGCAGGTGTGTGTGTGTATGTGTATGTATATGTATATATATACACACATACACACTGTGTATGTATATATATATATATATATATATATATATATATATATATATACAGGGAGTGCAGAATTATTAGGCAAGTTGTATTTTTGAGGATTAATTTTATTATTGAACAACAACCATGTTCTCAATGAACCCAAAAAACTCATAAATATCAAAGCTGAATAGTTTTGGAAGTAGTTTTTAGTTTGTTTTCAGTTATAGCTATTTTAGGGGGATATCTGTGTGTGCAGGTGACTATTACTGTGCATAATTATTAGGCAACTTAACAAAAAACAAATATATACCCATTTCAATTATTTATTTTTACCAGTGAAACAAATATAACATCTCAACATTCACAAATATACATTTCTGACATTCAAAAACAAAACAAAAACAAATCAGTGACCAATATAGCCACCTTTCTTTGCAAGGAAACTCAAAAGCCTGCCATCCATGGATTCTGTCAGTGTTTTGATCTGTTCACCATCAACATTGCGTGCAGCATCAACCACAGCCTCCCAGACACTGTTCAGAGAGGTGTACTGTTTTCCCTCCTTGTAAATCTCACATTTGATGATGGACCACAGGTTCTCAATGGGGTTCAGATCAGGTGAACAAGGAGGCCATGTCATTAGATTTTCTTCTTTTATACCCTTTCTTGCCAGCCACGCTGTGGAGTACTTGGATGCGTGTGATGGAGCATTGTCCTGCATGAAAATCATGTTTTTCTTGAAGGATGCAGACTTCTTCCTGTACCACTGCTTGAAGAAGGTGTCTTCCAGAAACTGTCAGTAGGACTGGGAGTTGAGCTTGACTCCATCCTCAACCCGAAAATGCCCCACAAGCTCATCTTTGATGATACCAGTCCGAACCAGTACTCCACCTCCACCTTGCTGGCATCTGAGTCGGACTGGAGCTCTCTGCCCTTTACCAATCCAGCCACGGGCCCATCCATCTGGCCCATCAAGACTCACTCTCATTTCATCAGTCCATAAAACCTTAGAAAAATCAGTCTTGAGATATTTCTTGGCCCAGTCTTGACGTTTCAGCTTGTGTGTCTTGTTCAGTGGTGGTCGTCTTTCAGCCTTTCTTACCTTGGCCATGTCTCTGAGTATTGCACACCTTGTGCTTTTGGGCACTCCAGTGATGTTGCAGCTCTGAAATATGGCCAAACTGGTGGCAAGTGGCATCTTGGCAGCTGCACGCTTGACTTTTCTCAGTTCATGGGCAGTTATTTTGCGCCTTGGTTTTTCCACACGCTTCTTGCGACCCTGTTGACTATTTTGAATGAAACGCTTGATTGTTCGATGATCACGCTTCAGAAGCTTTTCAATTTTAAGAGTGTTGCATCCCTCTGCAAGATATCTCACTATTTTTGACTTTTCTGAGCCTGTCAAGTCCTTCTTTTGACCCATTTTGCCAAAGGAAAGGAAGTTGCCTAATAATTATGCACACCTGATATAGGGTGTTGATGTCATTAGACCACACCCCTTCTCATTACAGAGATGCACATCACCTAATATGCTTAATTGGTAGTAGGCTTTCGAGCCTATACAGCTTGGAGTAAGACAACATGCATAAAGAGGATGATGTGGTCAAAATACTCATTTGCCTAATAATTCTGCACTCCCTGTATATAAAAACAGGGGCTAGACAGCACTCACAGTTTTTTTGCAAGTAAAACATCACCTTTATTAGCTACTGGTCAGCGAAGTCCCATGTTGATAACACCGTGTAGGGTCATTATAGACCAACATATCCCATGGATTTGGTGCTCTGCGAAATACCAGGCGAGGTGCATCCCTGTTTTGAAATGGCAATGATTTATCAGACCGGACAATGTCCCAATTATTCCAGACTTTGGCAAGAGTTCCACGTAGGGGAGATTAGGTAGCCACAAAGTTAATGACCTCTCTTGTTTCGGTTTTTACAACCTGCTTATCCAACAGTGCAGACTGTTCCAAACCCTGTAGTTTTGCTGCTGCATTTTCAACCATTCTATCTCCATATCCTCTCATCTTCAATTTATCTTTCATTGACACAACCTGTGTTTTCCTAGTGCTGTCTAACGTGTTATTACATATGACCCTAGTGAACTGTGAGGTGACGTTGCCTCTCTTTTGATGTCTAGGATGAAAGCTGTTTGCTAACAATAATGAATTGTTTAGGCTCCCTAGAGCGTCTACAGGCTCTCTAGCCTCACCAGTCCTTATGTTATTAAATAGAATTTAATAATATAAGGACTGATGAGGCTAGAGAGGCGGAAAAAAAACATATCGCAATTGCGCTACAGTTAGCGCACCACTTGTAATCTAGGCAAAAGTGTTTACTGCCCCTTAATGTTCATTTAATCAAGATATAATAGAGGAGCCCTTTAGTAACCAGATATGATACTCTCACCAAGCCATTCATGGGTCAACAATTAAGACTGAAAAATTGACTGGGCTGCTTGTTTTTATACTTGGTAGGGGCCTTGCTGGCAGAAGCAGCAACTCTCATAGTTGAGCAGGGGTTTGGTTATATAACTGTAAATTAATGCACTCTCCCAAGCACAGTTAATATCTTACTATTTAGATGTTTGGATCAGTTAAGGTAACATTGCCATTATTGTGTACATGTGTCAAACAAAAGGATAGAATATGCATTAGTAGCTTTAAGCAAATCTGAATATTCCATTTTACCTTGGGAGAAGGTCAATAAATTGAACAGAACTGCACATTGTATTGCACAGCATCTACTAATCTCACCTGCTTTCTTTCTTCATTATGATGGAAGCTTATCTTGCTGTGTTTGTACATTGGATTACCATGTTGCAATGTTCCTACCTTTCCAAATCATGAATTGAACTTGAACTGCTGCCTAGAAAAGGCTCTCTCTTGCTGGGGTTTAAAAATTCTCAACAGTTTTGAACAGCATGTTTTGATTTTTTTTTTGTTTGATGCTGTAGTTTTCATTCCAAATATAAAATATACGCTTTCATAAAATGAAAGGTCATCCATTTGAAGAGCTTTTATTTTCCTGCTTAATGCTTTCATTGGTAGACGGCAAACTAATTGTATCATCATTACCCTTGGTAAGGATTTTAGGCTGGGATGAATAAACTTTGTGCATGGTGCTGTGATTTTCAATACCAAATCAACCTATTTGTATTCGTACAACAGAAGCACATGGCAAATAAGAAGATGCTTAAAGACATTTTGCAAACAAAATTGGTTGTTGATATAAAGGTGATTCTAAAATAAAAAAATTAACATTTTTAGATGAATTTTAGGATAATTGAGCAAACACACTTTTAATATAATATTTATTATTTAGTTTTCATTTGCATACACAAATAAGGCAAAAGCAAGATATAATAAATGTCAAATTTGCAATAAGATGGTAAAATATTATAACATGATGCAATATAACACGCAGGGCTCTATTCATGAAACAGCAAAGGCTGCTTTGGATTCATACCTTACATTATCAAAATGCTCACACTCAGTTCATACACTTATTAAAATTAGATTTGTGTTTAGATAGATATAGGATATGTCTGGGCTCAATGTTATCTATGTGAAACACATGAACTAACGCCCTCTAGTGGTGAAAAACTGTCAAAATGCTTTCAGATTAGAGGCGGCCTTCACGGTTTAAGAAATTAGCATATGAACCTCCTAGGTTTAGCTTTCAACTAAGAACCAAAAGAACAAAGCAAACTTGGTAATAAAAGTAAATTGGAAAGTTGTTTAAAATTATATGCCCTATTTAAATCATGAAAGTTTTTTTTTTACTTGACTGTCTCTTTAATAATACAGCATATACAAATGGCATAATATGAACCACTTAATCTATATATACGATATATGTATATATATGTGCACACTGGATTTATTGGTGCCATTAGCGTGGTGAAGTTTATAAAGTGTCATAAATGAATGCCGAAAAGTGACTTAAATAAAAAAAATGTGATACCTATTTTAACTAACCAGATGGAAAGTAGGATTAAGACTAATGTTATATTTAGTGAACCAGGTGAGCTCACAAACCACTTGTTTATCAAAGTGAGATAGAAACTTCTTTCCATCTTGGCTAAAACATAATTTATGTAAGAATTTACCTGATAAATTCATTTCTTTCATATTGGCAAGAGTCCATGAGCTAGTGACGTATGGGATATACATTCCTACCAGGAGGGGCAAAGTTTCCCAAACCGCAAAATGCCTATAAATACACCCCCCATCACACCCACAATTCAGTTTAACGAATAGCCAAGAAGTGGGGTGATAAGAAGGAGTGAAGCATTAACAAGGAATTGGAATAATTGTGCTTTATACAAAAAAAAAAATAACCACCACAAAAAGGGTTGGCCTCATGGATATATGAAAGAAATGAATTTATCAGGTAAATTCTTACATAAATTATGTTTTCTTTCATGTAATTGGCAAGAGTCCATGAGCTAGGGATGTATGGGAGAGCAAATACCCAAGATGTGGAACTCCACGCAAGAGTCACTAGAGAGGGAGGGATAAAATAAAGAATCCACAACCCAAATCAAAATTTTAATATTTATAATGAAAAAAAACTAAAGTTATAAGCAGAAGAATCAAACTGAAACAGCTGCCTGAAGTACTTTTCTACCAAAAACTGCTTCTGAAGAAGAGAAAACCTCAAAATGATAGAATTTAGTAAAAGTATGCAAAGAAGACCAAGTTGCTGCTTTGCAAATCTGATAAACAGAAGCTTCATTCTTAAAAGCCCAGGAAGTAGAAACTGACCTAGAAGAATAAGCCGTAATCCTCTGAGGTGGGGATTTACCCGACTCCAAATAAGCATGATTAATCAAAAGCTTTAACCAAGACGCCAAAGAAATGGCAGAAGCCTTCTGACTTTTCCTAGAACCAGAAAAGATAACAATAACAAATAGACTAGAAATCTTTCTGAAATCTTTAGTAGCTTCAACATAATATTTCAAAGCTCTTACCACATCCAAAGAATGTAAAGATCTTTCCAAAGAATTCTTAGGATTACGACACAACGAAGGGACAACAATTTCTCTACTAATGTTGTTGGAATTCACAACTTTAGGTAAAAATTTAAATGAAGTCCGCAAAATCGCCTTATCCTGATGAAAAATCAGAAAAGGAGACTCACAAGAAAGAGCAGATAATTCAGAAACTCTTCTAGCAGAAGAGATGGCCAAAAGGAACAATACTTTCCAAGAAAGTAATTTGATGTCCAGAGAATGCATAGGCTCAAATGGAGGAGCCTGTAAAGCCCTCAAAAAACAAATTAAGACTCCAAGGAGGAGAAATTGGCTTAATGACAGGCTTGATACGAACCAAAGCCTGTACAAAACAATGAATATCAGGAAGATTAGCAATTTTTCTGTGAAACAGAAAAGAAAGAACAGAGATTTTTCCTTTCAAGGAACTTGCAGACAAACCCTTATCCAAACCATCCTGAAGAAACTGTAAAATTCTAGGAATTCTAAAAGAATGCCAAGAGAACTTATGAGAAGAACACCATGAAATGTAAGTCTTCCAAACTCGGTAATAAATCTTTTTAGAGAAACCTCTATGACTAAGCACTAGGCGTTCAATCTCCATACCTTCAAATTTAATGATTTGAGATCCTGATGGAAAAATGGGACTTGAGATAGAAGGTCTGGCCTTAACGGAAGTGGCCAAGGTTGGCAACTGGACATCTGAACAAGATCCGCATACCAAAACCTGTGTGGCCATGCTGGAGCCACCAGCAGTACAAATGAACGCTCCATTATGATTTTGGAAATCACTCTTGGAAGAAGAACTAGAGGCGGAAAGACATAAGCAGGTTGATAATTCCAAGGAAGTGACAACGAATCCACTGCTTCCGCCTGAGGATCCCTGGACCTGGACAGATACCTGGGAAGTTTCCTGTTTTTTTGGGGTTTTTTTAAATATTTTTATTAATTTTTAAACAAATAAAACCAAAGAAATTACAGATTCCACATTCTATAGGTAGTATTATCTATCCAAAAAGCAATATTCCATCAAAATATGATGTCACAATATATTCCAGTGAGATATACCTAGCTCCACTGGATCTCATTCCATATTTACATAATTACCAGGACCTCAGCGAGAAAACAAACAAACAAAAAAACAAAAATAAAATAAAAAATAATATATATATAAAATAAAATTAAATAAATTCCTCCTCTCACCGTCCGCCTAATCAAATGACCATGTTCTTGGGAACCCTCCTGTCTGTAACTGCTGCTGGAACCACTCAGACTTCTTTGCCTCTGAATAGTTACAGAAAGAGATAGGATCATCAATTTCCATTTAGTAAATAATTGACGTAGTTGTTTATTATTAGTGATTTTTATATTATACTGATCCAGTAATATTTGATACTGGGCTTTCCTGAGGAATTCAGACAACTTAAGGTCACCTCCACCCTTCCAATTAGAGAGAATCACATTTCTCCCTACTAATATCATTGCGTTCAGGAATTTATGGTTAATTCCAGGTTTACTATTGTTGTATTGAAATAAAAGAAATATCTCAAGCTGTGAAAATTCCGTCTGGACTCCCATAACCTTATTACACCAGAAATTGACTTTGGACCAAAAATGCCTCACTTTAGGACATTTCCAGAAACAATGGAATAAATCTGCCCTTTCTTGTCTACATTTGGGACACTCCCCTAATCCTATAGTGCCCCTCCATATAGATATTCGGGCAGGGGAGAGGTATGCCATATTCAATAATTTAATATGGGACCCACCAGGTAACTAGAGTCGTTGCTTTCATTGTTAACCTGACACTGGCGGCGATCCGCTCCTTTTCTATTAGTGGTAGCACCTTATCCCATTTCCCAAGTAATCCATTCATATGGGTTTCCCCTTGGATATTAATTAACATTTTATATACTAGTGAAATTCTGTTGGCCCCATCAGTGTAAGCTTGAATAACTCTGCTAACTTCCCCCTTATCCATTTCCATCCCTGTTTCAATTCTTAAATTCCCAATCCAGTGGCATACTTGTAAATAGGCATAAAAAGATGACCTTTCTAGATTGTATTTACCTTTCAGCTCCTCAAAAGATCTAACTACCAGCTTGTTTTCCTGACATAATTGGCCTAATGAGTAGAGACCGGCTTGTGCCCATCTAGAAAAAAACGACATGTTCAAGCCTGGCGAAAAACTTGGGTTTCCTGTAAGTGGGAGAAAGGCTGATTTGCGAAAATTAATCTTGGTTGCTACACACACTTTCTGCCATGTCCTGACAACATCTTTAATGGTAACATATTGTATTATATTGGTCGGCAATTTTGTCGCTGAATTATGTAAAATTGCTTTTAAATCAAAAGGAGCAATCAAGTGCGACTCCAGGTCATACCATGTAACATGGCCTTTCTCAGTAATCCAATCTAATGCAAATTTACAAACAGCTGCATAATTATAGATTCTAATATTTGGACATACGAGGCCTCCACACTGTTTTGGGAGTGTTAAAGTTTCAAATGCTATTCGTGGCTTTTTCCCCCGCCAAATGAAGTTATTAAAGACCCTCTGAAGCGTGAGAATGTCTTTCTTATATAATAACAATGGAAAGTTTTGGAGGAAATATAATAGTTTGGGGAATATAATAGTTTTTATAAGCATGATTCTAGCCGAAATACTAAGTGGTAAATTGGCCCAAATTTGAACTTTTTCTTGTATTTCTTAGATACATTTAGAAAAGTTCAATTCATACCAATCCCTGGGATTATTACTCAAGCTTAAACCCAGATATTGAATACACGCAGTTTCATGAAACGGGTGGGTTATTACCTGGGCAGGTTTATGGATCCATAGCAATTCCGATTTCTCGTTATTAATTCTATAACCCGAAAAGGATCCAAACAACCTAAATATAGATAAGACTTGTGGTATGGACTGAATTGTGTTACTTAGAAATAACAAGAGATTGTCCGCAAAAAGTGAAAGCACCATCTCCTGAGGGCCTATTCTAATCCCCTTCAACTCCTGTCTCAGATAGATTGCCAAGGGTTCTAGGGACAGATTAAAAAGTAGTGGGGATAACGTGCAACCCTGTCTTGTCCCTCGCCTCAAAGGAAATCTGTCTGATGCTTCACCATTAACTATAATTGCTGATAATGCTGACAAGAGATTGTCTGCAAAAAGTGAAAGCACCATCTCCTGAGGGCCTATTCTAATCCCCTTCAACTCCTGTCTCAGATAGATTGCCAAGGGTTCTAGGGACAGATTAAAAAGTAGTGGGGATAACGTGCAACCCTGTCTTGTCCCTCGCCTCAAAGGAAATCTGTCTGATGCTTCACCATTAACTATAATTGCTGATAATGGATTTTTATAGATTTTCTGTATAAATTGGTGAAATGCCCCTGTCAATCCAAATCTCTCTAATGACTCAAAGAGATGATCCCACCCGATCGAGTCGAACGCCTTTTCGGCGTCGACTGTGAGAATTGCAAGGTCGGGTTTCAGATGTGCTTTATTTGCAAAATAGTCCAGGACCAGCTGTACTCTTCGTATGTTTTTAACTGGATTCCGTCCTGTCATAAATACTGACTGGTCTGGATGTATCATGTAGTGTAAACATTTTTTGAGGCGATTAGAGATAATCGACGTCAGCAGTTTGTAGTCCTGATTAAGGAGGGAGATGGGTCTGTATGATGAAGGGGAACTGGGATCTTTTCCCTTCTTTAAAATCAGGACCACATTTGAAGCTGTAAATAAGGGGGATTGAGGTCTATTTCCAATAAAATAGTCATTAAATAATACATGTAAAAGGGGAAGAATTGGTTCTCGTAGAAGTTTATAAAATTCGGCTGGCAAAGCATCCAGCCCAGGGGATTTACCTCCTTTGAGGTTAGTTATGGCATCTGATATCTCTTTTATTGTAATTGGTTCGTTCAACCTTTGTAAGTCTTGATTTGTGATCTGAGGTGCTTTAATCTTCTGCCAAAACTTCTCTTTGTTATCTTGGTCTATTATACTAGGAGAGTACACCTTTTGATAGTAATCGAGGAAGACTTGTCTTTCTGAGCTCTTATTGAATCTCATATTCTGATAGTCAATAGCTGAAATAAAGTTTTTCTGTTGTCTATTTTTTGCCATTTTAGCTAATATTTTAGCCGAAATGCCCTGACTCCCTGAAAAAAAAGCTTTTTGCTTCTGATCCTCTTCTACCATCTTTTGTTTGAGAAAAATATCACGTTCTCCTCTAATCTTTCTATATTTATCCCAATTAAATATAGTTTTATCCTGAATATAGTGCACATATGCATTTTTAAGTGTATTGGCTAGTTGCTCCTCCCTCTGGACTGCCTTTGCAGTCTCCCAGAGGATTTCAGGTTTATTCAAATAATCTTTATTATGATTAAAAAACTCTCTCCATCTTTCTTGCAACCATGACCTAAATTTAATATTTTGAACCAAGTATTGTGGAAAAAAGAAACGCGCATTACTACTCCTGGTGGAGGCCCCGTATTGGATCTCCAATGAAATAATTGCATGATCAGATACCTTAATTTCTTTAATATCCGACTTTATGTCGAACTTCAGCAATTGGCTAGAAACTAGAAAAAAATTTATCCTAGAAAAGGATCTGAATGACCTGGATTTGCACGTGTACCCCCTCTGATCTGGGTGTTGACTCCACCAAACATCCTTGAGTGCCAATCTCTGACAGAACTTGTGTATAATCTTGGTTTCCCTAGTTTTTCTATCCATCAATCTACTGTTGAATCTATCTAAGATATGGGAAAAAGTCATGTTATAATCCCCCACTACTATTATGTTTTTTCCCACAAACTGAAAGAGTTTCAGTCCTAATATTTCCCAGAAATCTCTATCTGTTTTATTGGGACCATAAAGATTGCAGAAGACATATAATTTCTTATATATTATAATTTCCAGGATTTGATACCTCCCATCTGGGTCATTAAATGTTGTTAAAATTTGATAGTTTAAATGCTTGTTAAACAATATAGCTAACCCTCTTTTCCTTTGGCTATACGGTGTGCATATAACCTCCCCTACCCATTTAGTTTGTAGTTTTACAGCTTCTACCGGGGGTAGGTGAGTTTCTTGGATAAAAGCTAAATCCAGTTTATGAGAGCCCAGAAGCTTTATCATTAATTTCCTTTTAATAGGAGAGGAGATTCCTCCTATATTCCAGGATAGTATATTAAGTTTGTTCATCCATATTTATCAGGACCTTTGCTAGGTCTCAGCGGGAGAGAGAGAACGAAAAAAAAAAAAAAAAAAAAGAACAATAACTTAAACACATAAACCGGTCCCGGATCCCAGTATGCAAATTACCAATACTACAATACCTGTACTTAACATTCAAATATCTAATATCATTAACCCCTCTCAGTGGTTGTTGGAGGGCCTGTGCTCCCCCAATACTACTAAACAACATTCCCTCCCCATTTTTCAACACAGTTAGGAACATAAACAATAAGAATAAAAGAAAAAGGGTAAGGCACACATCAAAATAGCATAAACCTAAACCAAATAGCATTTTCATCATTGGAACCAACATCATTCCCATGAATATACATTTCCGCCTAGGGCACTCACTGACCTCACTTTACCCCGTTCTTTTGGCAGTAGGCTTTGACCTCTTCGACTTTCGAAAATGTGAGTATGGCGCCATCCTTCTCCAGTACAATTTTGGCCGGATACAGTAATCTAGCCTTCAGATTAGCATTAATCAACCTGGAGCAGTATGGCGCCATTTCTCTCCTCTTTCTCTCTTTTGCTCTCTCTCCCCCATCTCTTTTGAGCTCTCTCTCTCCCCCATCTCTTTTGAGCTCTCTCTCTCCCCCTCTCTTTTGAGCGCTCTCTCTCTAACCTGATCCTCTCTCTCTAACCCGATCCTCTCTCTCTCCCCCTATCCTCTCTCTCTCCCCTCCTCTCTCTCTCTCTCCCCTTCTCTCTCCCCTCTCCTCTCTCCCCCCTCTCTCTCTCTCTCTCCCCCCTCTCCTCTCTCCTCTCCTCCCCTCTCCTCTATCTCTATCTCTCTCATCGGACACGCCCCCTTCATGATTGGTCACGCCCCTTCATGTTTGGTCACGCCCCCTTCATGACCATTCCTGTCCGGTCACACCCCCTTCACATCGGCCATGCCCCCCTCATGCCCGGTCACGCCCACTTCTGCCGCATGCGGCAGATCAGCTAGGAGCAGGCCTCAAAGGCCAGGTGTGTTTGTCCTTGCGCTGTCTCTACTGCGCATGACAGCTTCGTGCAAACACACTTGGCCTTTTATATAATAGGATACTTTTTACCTCTGTGATTACCTTGTATCTATGCCTCTGCAAACTGCCCCCTTATTTCAGTTCTTTTGACAGACATGCATTTTTAGCCAATCAGTGCTTGCTCTTAGGAGCTTCATGTGCCGGAGCTCAATGTTATCTATATGAAACACATGAACTAACGCCCTCTAGTGGTGAAAAACTGTCAAAATGCTTTCCGATTAGAGGCAGTCTTCAAGGTCTAAGAAATTAGCACATGAACCTTCTAGATTTAGCTTTCAACTAAGAATACCAAGAGAACAAAGCAAAATTGGTAATAAAAGTAAATTGGAAAGTTGTTTAAAATTACATGCCCTATTTAAATCATGAAAGATTTTTTTTTTACTTTACTGTCCCTTTAACTGTTGCTGAGCAGCATCCTCATTGCGCTGTTAACAAAACAGTAGACATGCGAAGAGCTCTACTCTGTCACAGTAGTGTGGACTAGAAGCCGATGCATGCTGTAAAAGAATGACGCAAAAGAGGCATCATACCATAATAAATGCTACATACAAAAATCAAACAGTGTCTCCAATAAAAAAAATATCTCAGAGGGGTAAAAGATATTTCCAACATGAAATTTACATTGGAAACCACAAAGAGCCTAGGAAAAATAACAGCCTCTGACTGAGAAAAAATAGAAATGTAACCCAGTATAGTATATAGCGTAACCCAGTATAGTATAATATAGCATCACCACCCACCCCGCAGAAACTGGAACAACATCACCCAAGAAAAACTGCACTCCACCCTGATCAAGTCTCCCCCAGTGACCTCCACTGACGCAAACTCCTCCGCCCGCCACCTACATCGCTGGATCACAGACTGTGCAAATAGCCTCGCCCCCCTCAAGAAACCGTCCTGCCGCCAGCCCACCAACAAGGTCAGCTGGTTCACCCCCACCCTCCAGGACTCCAAACGCCACTGCAGACGATTAGAGAGAATATGGAGATCCAGCAAGTCCCCATCGGACAAATCCACCTACAAAGAAGCCGTCACCACCTACCACCACCTCATCAAAACCACAAAGAAAACCGCTATCCTAGACAGAATCCACGCCAAAACCCACAACAGCAAAGAGCTGTTCACAGTCATCAAGGAATTCTCCAAACCCAACAGTGATACTAATGACATCCCACCCTCCCAGGACCTCTGCAACAACATCGCTAATTACTTCCACCGCAAGATCATCAACATCTACGACAGCCTTGAACTCCAGAACTCACCACTCACCGCCGACCCACCGACCACCACCTCACCCATACCCACCACCCGCCACCTTCTATGCACTACCTGGAGCCCCCTCACCACGGAGGACACACTCAGAATCATGAAATCTATCCACTCCGGAGCACCCTCAGACCCATGCCTGCACAACATATTCAACAAAGTGGGTTTTACCATCGCCCACGAACTCTGCCTCACCATAAACTGCTCCATCAAAACTGGCACCTTCCCAGAAGACTGGAAGCATGCAGAGCTGAAACCCTTGCTGAAGAAACCCAGAGCTAACCCCATAGATCCTAAAAACTACCGCCCCATCTCTCTTCTCCCCTTTCCAGCCAAAGTAATCGAGAAGGCCATCAACGCACAACTTGTTGACCACATCGAGACCAACCACATCTTGGACCCCTCCCAATCTGGTTTCAGGAGCAATCACAGCACCGAGACCGCCCTCCTCGCTGCCACAGATGACATCCGCACCCTGCTCAACCAAGGAGAGACTGCTGCGCTCATTCTTCTAGACCTCTCAGCCGCATTCAACACTGTTGCCCACAGCACCCTCCTGAAGCGCCTACACGATGCTGGCATCCGCAATAAGGCCCTGGAATGGATCACCTCCTTCCTCAGCGGCAGAACCCAGAAAGTCAGACTCCCGCCCTTCTCCTCCAATCCCACAGCAATCAGCTGCGGCGTACACCAAGGCTCTTCTCTTAGCCGCACCCTCTTCAACATCTACATGGCCCCCCTCGCTGCCATCATCCGACAACACAACCTCAACATCGTCTCCTATGCTGACGATACACAGTTAATCATCTCAATCACCCGAGACCCCGCCACCATCAAGAAAAATGTCCACGAACGACTTACAGCAATCGCCTCCTGGATGAACAACAACCGTCTCAAACTCAACACTGACAAGACCGAAATCCTCCTCCTCGGACCCACCAAATCTGCATGGGATGACTCCTGGTGGCCCACAGCCCACGGACACCCTCCAACTCCAACACACCACGCAAGAAATCTAGGCGTCATCCTTGACTCATCACTTTCCATGGACCGCCAAGTCAACGCCGTCTCTTTGACTTGTTTTCACATACTACACCTACTGCGAAAAATCTTCAAGTGGATCCCCACTGAAACTAGAAAATCTGTCACCCATGCCCTCGTCAGTAGTCGACTGGACTACGGCAATGCACTCTACTCCGGGTCCACCATCAAGCTCCAGAAACGACTCCAACGCATCCAGAACACCTCGGCCAGACTCATCCTCAACATCCCTTGCCAAAACCACATAACCAAACACCTAAGGAACCTACACTGGCTCCCCGTCAACAAGAGAATCACCTTCAAGCTCCTAACACATGCATTCAAGGCCCTCCACAACATCGGTCCTGAATACATCAACCACTGTGTCAATTTCTACACCCCCTCCAGACAACTCTGCTCTGCCGACCAAGCACTCGCAGTCATCCCCCGCATCAAGAAAAAAACAGCTGGAGGAAAATCCTTCTCCTATATGGCAGCAAGGTCATGGAACTCCCTCCCGCTGCACCTCAGACAATCCCTTACAAACTTCAGGAAGGACCTCAAGACCTGGCTCTTTGAATGAATCGTCTTCCCTTAGCCCCCCCTCTCCCCCACCATAGCGCCTTGAGACCCTCACGGGTGATTAGTTTGCGCTTTACAAGTACCCAATAGATAGATAAGATTATTTCTCCCTTAATGTATTTCCAATGACTTGTTATGCCAGCTGCTGAGTATTCAATGTATGGGAAATTGCATTTTCAGGTTTATTTATGTATATGAAATTGCTGGTTTTGTGTTTTGAAACCACAGCCTATTGAAATGGGTTGAGCTTGCAGGTAAAATGAGATCTCATTATGTTATAACTTTGTGTACACACACAAGCTTCCTTATCTTATATCTGTTTGTAAACCAAAGCCCAATACTTAGAGAGAACAATGGAAAATTATAATTTTATTAGTTATCTCCTCTAAACCCCACCGGGAGTGTAATTTCTTATGTTGGCTGTGTTTGCATAACTTGTCAAAATCCTGGACTTAAAGGGACAGCCAACTCGAAAAATGTTATGGTTTATAAATATAGATAACCCCTTTATTACCCATTCCCCAGTTTTGCACAGCCACCATGGTTATATAAATATATTTTCTACCTCTGGGATTACCTTATATCTAAACTGTTCTGACAGGCCACTGATCACATGACTTTTTATTTATTAGCTATTGACTTGCATTTTAGCCAATTAGTGCTGTGTATGCTACAACACACGGGAGTGAGCACAATGTTATCTATATAACCCAAATGAACTAGCAGTCTCCTGTTGTGAAAAGCTAACAAAAAAGCATGTGATAAAAGCCTGTCTATAGTGGCTTAGAAGCAGGCAGAAATTTAGAGGTTTACAAGTTATAAAGTATATTAATCTAACAATGTTTGTTGAGCAAAGCTGGGGAATGGGTAGTATAGGCATTGTCTATCTTTTTAAAAAATAATTTGGATGTTGACTGTCCCTTAAGACTAGAGGCTAAATCAGCCATTTCAAATGTGAGAAAAAAATTAGGTAAATTGTCCATTTAATCAAATATCTTATAGTCACACACACAAGGACTATAATAACATATAAGGTCTAATATGAAAATGTCTGCTATACCTAAGTCCCATATCTATGATGTAACATTACATTTGTACCTGTTAATAGCCTGTGGGCAATGTGAGTGCCAAAAATTCATACTTACCTGTCAAGCACCAAATCCACTGTGCTTACCAGCTTCAGAAATGGCTGCTTCTAGTAGATAGCCCATTAAAGGGACAGTCAACACCAGAATTTTTGTTGTTTTAAAAAATAGATAATCCCTTTATTACCCATTCCCCAGTTTTGCATAACCAACACAGTTATAATAATACACTTTTTACCTCTGTGATTAACTTGTATCTAAGCATCTTCTGACAGACCCCTGATCACATGACATTTTATTTATTATCTATTGACTTTCATTTTAGCCAATTAGTGCAGTGTCTGCCACAATCTACGGGCATGCTCATAATGTTATCTATAGGGTTTACCTGAACTAGCTCTCCCCTGCTGTGAAAAGCAAATACAAAGCATGTGATTAGAGGCGACCTTCAAGGGCTTAGAAATTATCATATGAGCCTTCCTAGGTCTAGCTTTCAACTAAGAATACCAAAAGAACAAAGCAAAATTGGTGATAAAAGTAAATTGGAAAGTTGTTTAAATTTATATGCCCTATTTGAAACATGAAAGTTTTTTTGGGACTTGACTGTCCCTTTAAGTGCTGAGCACATTGCAACAGGGGATAAAAGGGAGGAGTATCTTAGTGACCCAACAGAAGGCGGCTAAGGGACAAGTCCCCACAACACCTGTGGCAAGCCAGAGAAAACTCATTCACCAGGAGTAATTGTGTCACTGCCAAAACTACAATCTCCCCTCTGTCTCTCCATAGTAGCTCTCTGGTGGGGAAAATTATGCATCAAATCAGTCTGAGGACCCCTCTCAACGAAGAATCTGGAGCAACTCAATTCTTCACATACCTCTTGTGAGGCAAATATCAGACTGGTATACTAGTGAGGTGGGAGGGATGAAGTGCATGAACGTTTCGGGAATCTTTGCCTCCTCCTAGTGGCTAGGAGTTGAATCCCATGAGCAATGGATCGTGGACTCTTACCACCTTATGAAAGAAATCAGAAATAAATCTAAAAACACAAGCAAAACATCTACATTTAAAGGACCACAATAGAAATGCACAATAAATACATGCCTAATAAGTATACTATGTAAAATCACTTCGTTTGAATTCTACATGAGTAGGAGATTAGTTAGTGACAAATTTCAAAGTAAGTTTTATTTTCCTTCCTACTGCATCATGTGACAGTCATGAGCCAATCACAAAATGCATATACCTATATTCTTTAAATCGTGCATATGCACAGTAGGAGCTGTGCATATTTAGATAATGAATGTGAACTGGAAAGTTGTTTAAAATTGTGTGCTCTATCTGAATCATGAAACTTTAATTTAAACTTTAGTGGTACTTTAAAAAAGCATTCATACTTGACATTGCCAACCATATGCTGCTAATTTGTGTAATCATTTACCTGCTCTGGGTCCAAACTTCTAAACAGAGTTGGCTTACTCTGCAGGAATGATATAGATATATAAAATCATATTAAAGATTCAAATATCGTTTCCATTCTAAGCCTCATTTGACAAAAATCCATTCAGTAATATTTGCCAGAGAATAAAGAGACTGTTCTCTATTCAAAATGATACCATATGGTGCAAGGAAAAACAAGTAAATCAGTTAACTATTTATCTCAAAGTGCCAAAATAATGAGTTTTGTGCATTTAGAGAGCTTTTTTTTTTATTTTTATTAAAAATAATCTAATTTGATAAACATGGTGGGCTATATTATGAGTGGAGCGAAAATGTTTGTTCCTGAGCGATAAGGGGTTTATCACAAGGGTTTGCGCTTGTTGTGCTCACAGCTGTTATTACGAGTTGAAAGAAAATCACGTTTTACATTAGAATAATTACCGCGACTAGAGAACTCTGGTTAACTGTTTTGCAAAATTAAAAAGTTGCACAGAACACATAAAAAATACATTACAAAGTATAGTTGCACTCATAATAACACTATATATATATATACACCAGTGCTATGGAATTTTGTGGCGCTATACAAATAAACAATAATAATAATAATATATAATAAAAATTATTCAAAAACATATTACACACAAAAGTTACAAAAATATGAGGTCTGAGGTGTTAGAAGAAGAAAAAAAAGCAGCCAAAGTGCTTTAACATAGAGAGACATACATATACATGTCTAAAGATGTATATGTATGTATTTCTATATATGTGTGAATATGTATTTATGTATTTACAGTATATATGTATATATATATTTACATATCAAAATAACAAGAGTATTGCATTGAGCAATGATACTTTTTTATTGGACTAACTATACATTTATAAGATGACAAGCTTTCGGAAGAGTTCCTTCCTTTATCGAGTCTGAAGCAATACTAACCAATTCAATGGAATTCACAGATTGTATCTTAAAACACAGAATAGCTAAGAAGACAGTGCAGGGAGAGGAGGAGGTGTCGTAAAAATCACGAGGGGGGCTTAGGTCAGTGTTTTTCAACCAGTGTGCCGTGGCACACTAGTGTGCCGTGAGAGATCCTCAGGTGTGCCACGGCAGACTGACAACAGTGTGACATATTTTTTAAACTTTGCTTGTTTTTTACTCCCAGTGCAGGGGTAGTTTGTAGGAGGCATGGCATAACAGCGCAATACATACAGTATGTGTGTGTTTGTGTGTATGTGTATATATATATATATGCTGTATTAGGCTACAATGTGTGATTTTTTTTTTTTTACATTTTGGCATGGTGGTGTGCCACAAGATTTTTTTAATGTAAAGAAGTGTGCCACGGCAAAAAAAGGTTAAAAATCACTGGCTTAGGTAACAGGCAGACAGTGTCCAGTGTAGGAGAACAGACAGGGGAAATATATAGCTTTACATAGAGCATATACTGACATAAAGTTATATATCAACATTGAATCAATATCTATAGAGATGTGAAATTGTATATACAGGGGGAATACAAAAGTTAAGAAAAGACAAAAGTGTGGACATAGGCTTACCTGTGTACCTATGTATAAAGAATGTGGAATATACAATGTAATTGACTAAATGAAAGTACATTACAAAAAATTTTGATAATGTGTTAAGAATCCAGAGTCCACATTTAGTCCAGAATTAAACAGGTTGAAGTGCATTATCATTTTCATTTCAAAGGTTTTTCTTTCCATGGTGTTATTGAAGTTGCCTCTGAGAATTTTGATTTTGAGGTTTTGGATGGAGTGGTCAGGTTGGGTGAAATGGTGACCAACAGGGGTGCAGTATTTTGTTTCACAGTGGTTTTTGATTGAGTGTCTGTGTAAGTTCATTCGAAGGTGCAGTTTTTGGCTTGTTTCTCCAATATAGCATCCCATTTCACATGCAGTGCAATGTATCATGTATACCACATTTGCAGATATACATGAATATGCCCCTTTAATGTTGTAAGATTTATTATTGTGATTTGCTGTGCTGCTTTCACAAACGTGTTGACACAGTTTGCAGCGAGCTTTATAGCAGCACTTGGTTCCATTCTGAGTGTTCTTTTTCTCAAGGGGTAGCTTCCTATGTACCAGTTTCTGCTTTAGGTTAGGTGCTTGTCTGTATGCCAGGATTGGGGGTTTTGGAAAGATTTTTTTGAGTGTGGGATCATCTAAGAGTAGTGGCTGTAAGTCTTTTATGATTTTTCGTATCCCTTCCACAGCAGGGTTGTATTTGACTACTAGTGTACCAGGAATACACTTTGACCAAGTGTACCAGGAATACACTTTGCAACTTAGAAAACTAATTAAAACATTCCCTAAACACACGCAACATAAACTGGACAAACTGGTGCCCTCTAACCCAAGCATAGGGACATTCTACATGCTCCCAAAAATCCACAAACCAGGGAACCCAGGAAGACCAATAATAACAGGCATGGACACTCTGACTGAGCAACTATCGGGCCTAGTGGAGAATATTCTTAAGCCCTTAGTTATTAACACCACTAGCTTTATAAAAGACACCACTGATTTTCTTAACAAAATCAGCCAGATAACAGAATTGCCAAAGGATACTATACTTGTGACAATGGATGTGGAATCCCTGTACAGCAATATTCCACATAAAGATGGTATTGATGCCTGCTTAAACTTTCTTTCCTGCAACAGCCTTAACCAGACATATAGTGCTTCTACAGTCAGTAAACTTACAGAATTTATACTTACTCACAATTATTTCATCTTCAACCACTCCATCTACTTACAAATCATGGGAACAGCCATGGGCACCAAAATGGCACCACAGTACGCAAACCTCTTCATGGCTGACTTAGAACAGAGATTCCTAGCCACTCACCCTCACAAACCATTCAAATACTTTCGCTACATCGATGATATTTTCATCATATGGACAGAAGGAGAAAAAAACCTTGAACATTTTCATAAATCATTTAATCTATTTCATGCATCAATCAAGCTTAAAATGAACTTTTCTAGAGACTGTGTCAACTTCCTGGATACAACAATATCCATCACAAATGGCAAACTGCACTCATCTGTATACAGGAAACCAACAGATAGATGCAGCTACCTCCACAGCTCCAGCTCCCACCCCAATCACATTAAAAAATCCATAATCTACAGTCAGGCTACAAGATACCACAGAATTTGTTCAGATACCAAGGACCGTGACAAACACCTCATCACATTGTCCCAATCATTCAGAGAAAAAGGTTACAAAACAAGGATTATAAATAAAAAAATTAACTCTGCCCTCAATACCCCACGTGAACACTTACTACAATACAGGGAGAAGAAAAACATATCACGTATACCACTAGTAGTCAAATACAACCCTGCTGTGGAAGGGATACGAAAAATCATAAAAGACTTACAGCCACTACTCTTAGAGGATCCCACACTCAAAAAAATCTTTCCAAAACCCCCAATCCTGGCATACAGACAAGCACCTAACCTAAAGCAGAAACTGGTACATAGGAAGCTACCCCTTGAGAAAAAGAACACTCAGAATGGAACCAAGTGCTGCTATAAAGCTCGCTGCAAACTGTGTCAACACGTTTGTGAAAGCAGCACAGCAAATCACAATAATAAATCTTACAACATTAAAGGGGCATATTCATGTATATCTGCAAATGTGGTATACATGATACATTGCACTGCATGTGAAATGGGATGCTATATTGGAGAAACAAGCCAAAAACTGCACCTTCGAATGAACTTACACAGACACTCAATCAAAAACCACTGTGAAACAAAATACTGCACCCCTGTTGGTCACCATTTCACCCAACCTGACCACTCCATCCAAAACCTCAAAATCAAAATTCTCAGAGGCAACTTCAATAACACCATGGAAAGAAAAACCTTTGAAATGAAAATGATAATGCACTTCAACCTGTTTAATTCTGGACTAAATGTGGACTCTGGATTCTTAACACATTATCAAAATTTTTTGTAATGTACTTTCATTTAGTCAATTACATTGTATATTCCACATTCTTTATACATAGGTACACAGGTAAGCCTATGTCCACACTTTTGTCTTTTCTTAACTTTTGTATTCCCCCTGTATATACAATTTCACATCTCTATAGATATTGATTCAATGTTGATATATAACTTTATGTCAGTATATGCTCTATGTAAAGCTATATATTTCCCCTGTTCTCCTACACTGGACACTGTCTGCCTGTTACCTAAGCCCCCCTCATGATTTTTACGACACCTCCTCCTCTCCCTGCACTGTCTTCTTAGCTATTCTGTGTTTTAAGATACAATCTGTAAATTCCATTGAATTGGTTAGTATTGCTTCAGACTTGATAAAGGAAGGAACTCTTCTGAAAGCTTGTCATCTTATAAATGTATAGTTAGTCCAATAAAAAAAGTATCATTGCTCAATGCAATACTCTTGTTATTTTGATATCTAAATCTCTGGACTAACATGGCTACTCCAATCAACGTATATATTTACAGACATATGTACACATATAAAGACATATATAGAAGTGCATTGGAGCCCTTTGTAGTTAAGTAGATGAAAACATAAAAAAGCATATTATGCAATATTCATATTTAATAAAGTGTTATACTGTGTATTTACTGTAAATATTTCACATTCTAATGTCCTGCACATAGCAGAATATGTTCTATATATTTCTAAATAAATATTCATCTCTCTCTCTCTCTTTCTCTCTTTCTCTCTCTCTCTCTCTCTCTCTCTCTCTCTCTCTCTCTCTCTCTCTCTATATATATATATATATATATATATATATCAAGTATATAGTATATATATATATATATACAGTAGTATCTCACAAAAGTGAGTAAACCCCTCACATTTTTGAAAATATTTTATTTTATCTTTTTAAGTGACAACACTGAAGAAATGATACTTTGCTACATTGTAAAGTAGTTAGTGTACAGCCTGTATAACAGTGTAAATTTGCTGTCCCCTCAAAATAACTTAACACACAGCCATTAATGTCTAAACCATTGGAAACACAAGTGAGTACACCCCTAAGTTGAAATGTCCAAATTGGGGCCAAAGTGTCAATATTTTGTGTGGCCACCATTATTTTCCAGCACTGCCTTAACCCTCTTGGGCATTAAGTTCACCAGAGCTTCACAGGTTGCCACTGGAGTCCTCTTCCACTCCTCCATGATGACATCACGGAGCTGTTGGATGTTAGAGACCTTGTGCTCCCCCACCTTCCATTTGAGGATGTCCCACAGATGCTCGATAGGGTTTAGGTCTGGAGACATGCTTGGGCAGTCCATCACCTTTACCCTCAGCTTCTTTAGCAAGGCAGTGGTTGTCTTTGATGCAGTGTGCGGCGTATGGTCTGAGCACTGACAGGCTGACCCCCCACCCATTCAACCTCTGCAGCAATGCTGGCAGCACTCATAGATCTATTTCCCAAAGACAACCTTTGGATATGATGCTGAGCACGTGCACTCAACTTCTTTGGTTGACCATGGTGAGGACTGTTTTGAGTGGAACCTGTATAAACTTCTTATAGCCTAGGTCATCTTTATGTAGAGCAACAATTCTTTTTTTCAGATCCTCAGAGAGTTCTTTGCCATGAGGTGCCATGTTGAACTTCCAGTGACCAGTATGAGAGAGTGTGAGCGATAACTTAATTTAACACACATGCTCCCCATTCACACCTGAGACCTTGTAACACTAACAAGTCACATGACACCGGTGACATGACACCCAGTGTCACATGACACCGGGGACACCGCAGACATTTCCACTTAGGGGTGTACTCACTTTTGTTGCCAACGGTTTAGACATTAATGGATGTGTGTTGAGTTATTTTGAGGGGACAGCAAATTTACACTGTTATACAGGCTGTACACTCACTACTTTACATTGTACATTACATTATACATTGTGAGATACTGTATATATATATATATATATATATATATATATACTGTATATATATTCAGTCATGGCCAAAATATTGGCACCCCTGCATTTCTGTCAGATAATGCACCACTTCGCCCAGAAAAGTTGCAATTACAAATGTTTAGGTATTCTCATGTTTATTTCCTTTGTTTGTATTGGTATGACACAAAAAAGTGGAGAAAAAAAGCCAAATCTTACACATTCCACACAAAACTCCAAAAATGGGCTGGACAAAATTATTGGTACCTTAATTTAATATCAATGAGTTTCTTACACCTCTCTACAGGAATTTGGATTTTAGACCATTCTTTTTTTGCCAAATGCTCCAGGTCTCTCAGATTGGAAGGGTTCCCTTTCCCAACTGCTGTTTTGAGATCTCTCCACAGGTGCTCTATGGGATTGAGATTTGGACTCATTGCTGGCTTGTTCAGTACTCTCCAGTGCTTTGTCTTAAACAATTTCTGGGTGCTTTTTGATGTGTGCTTTGGGTCATTTTCATTGCTTTAAGACCCATGACCTCTGACGGACACCCAACTTTCTGACACTGGGCCCTACATTGCACCACAGAATTATTTGGTAGTCTTCAGATTTCATAATGCCATGTACACTGTCAAGACATCCAGTGCCTGAAGCAGCAAAGCAACCTGAAAACATCAGTGAACCCACACCATGTTTGACTGTAGGGACTGTATTCTTTTCTTTAAAAGCCTCATTTCTTTTTCTGAAAACAGTAGAATGATGGGCTTTACCAAAAATGCTTCCTCAGGTAAGTTTTGGCAAACTCCATTCTGACTTTTTTATGTTTCTGTGTTAGCAGTGGGGTCCTCCTGGATCTCCTACCATAGCGTCCCTTTTCATTCAGATTGTGACGTATAGTGCAAGCTGACACATTTGTACCCTGTGCCTGAAGGTCAGCTTGAATTTGCATGGAAGTTGATTGAGGTTCTTCATTCACCATTCAAATAATCCTTCGTTGCAATCTATGATACATTTTTCTCTTTCGTCCACCTCCAGGGAGATTAGCTATAGTGCTATGGGCTTAAACTTCTTGACAATGTTGCGCATAGTGGACACAGGGACATTAAGATCTCTGGAGATGGACTTGTAACCTTGAGATTGTCCATGTTTTTCCACAATTTTTGTTCTCAAATCCTCAGACAATTCTGCTCTTTCTCTTCTCCATGCTCAGTGTGGCACACAGAGACACACAACAGAAAGGTTGAGTCAAGTTTTCACCATTTTAACTGGTTGCCGCTGTGATTTCTATATTGTCAGCACCTGTTAATTGACACAGGTGAGTTTAATTACAAATTACAGGAACATCACAAACTTGGAATGCAATTATTTCTTACAATTTTGGGAAGGTGCCAATAATTTTGTCCTGTACATTTTTGAAGTTTTGCATGGAATGTGTCAGAATTGGCTTTTTTTCTCCACTTTTTTGTGTCATAGCAATACAAACAAAATAAATAAACATGAGAATGCTTAAACATTTGTAATTGCAACAATTTTCTGAGCGAAGTGGTGCATTATCTGACAGAAATGCAAGGGCGCCAATATTTTTGGCCATGACTATATATATATATATACAAGTACACAGATTTGAGCGTAGCGCTCTGCCTTACCCACTTCCGGTTTTCGCGGCACTATGGAGCGTGGGATGACGTCACACGTCAGTTGTTATGGTAACACTATGCCACAACTCAGCGTTATCGTCCTAAACGCTGTAAATGTATACAAATAAAACGAAGGAATGTCGTGGCTCCAAAGTGTCCATAAAACAAAATTTTATTGAAGCAATCCACAGTAAAAACAGGTATGCACTAATCAGTACATCAAATAGCAGCTCCTTAGCAGACAGGCAATGGAGATAGCTGAGTCAGCTTGCAGCAGACATGTTTCGTGCCGTCCGGCACTTGTTCACTGCTCACAGGTGACCCAGACATCTCACCTTAAATAGGCACTTCAATTAAAGGTGTATACACTAGTAATTACAATCTTCATATAAGCCAATACAATAATATCCAGCTTTCTGTCAATCATGTTTAACAATACCAGTATAATTAATTATACCTATCATACCTCATAATAACATATAAAATGATAATAATAATAATAAAAGGTATATTTATACAAGTAGTTGTTAAAGGGTCATTAAACACATAAATCTATGTCCCTTCTAAAATTAAGGCCATGAGGGGTAGTGTTAAAATCATCCCTAGAAGGGTCTACAACGGTCTCAAAAAACGCCAAGCGAGAGACTTTACCCACAGGAAGAATAAAACGCATAGAGGGAAAAGGGGAAAAGGGGAAAGAGAGTTAGGAACTACAAGCAAGGAAGAGGAACAGAACACGCAGAGACACAAGAACACACAACAGAGAACATATACCACCAGATCAGTGAATCAACAGAGGAAGAAATATGCATGAAAGAAAATAATGTGATAAATTTATCTGATGTGAAACTAACTAATGCAGAGATCAATGTTCTGTCTAAGGGTTTGAATTTTGTTCCCTCTCAGCACTTTAACTTGTTTAATACAGTTTTAGATGTCAACAGATTTGTAAGAAAGCTAGTTTTGCGTAAGCATTTTGCTGGTGCTGAGAGGGAACAGGATAATCAGGCCCTTGGTGAGAATAGGGAAGAAAGGGAGGTTTATTTAACTTTCTCAGAACAATGTACTATAACTGATATGGAAGGTTTATTAAATGAAAATACTGAAGGAAGAGATAATCTTATAACAGAGAAAGATATTGATTTGAGTGGGTTTAAAAAGAAAAGTAATTTTTACCCGGTACACAGTAGAACACAATCAGTTGAAACCTTCCAAAAAGTTATAGAGGAGAAATTTAGGGAATTGGACCAGAAAGGCAGGAAACATAAAAACAATCTGTCCCTTAAAGAAAAGGAAGCCCTAAGTAAAATATCAAATAACTATGGAATTATAGTGAGAGCTTCGGATAAGGGGGGGAATGTAGTGGTCCTTAATAGGGAATCTTACACTACTGAAGCCCTAAGACAATTAGGGGACAGGGAGGTTTACATGAAGTTGAAAGAAAATCCAACCACAGATTACAAAATGATTCTAACAGATATTGTGGCATCTGCTAGATATAATAATGTGATTAATCAGTCAGTACACGAAATGTTAGTCCCTGAACAACCTGTTACACCAGTATTCCATTACCTCCCTAAAATTCATAAGGATATAAATAACCCCCCCTGGACGCCCTATTATCTCAGGTATTAATTCCTTAAATGAACCACTCTCAGATTTGATTGACAGTTTTTTGCAACCTCTAGTTAAAGCACTCCCTAGCTTTATTCAAGATACCACATCTCTTTTATTGAAATTAAATCATATTGAATGGAAATCATCATATAGATTTCTAGTAGTTGATGTGGCATCACTTTATACTTCTATCTGTAATCCATGTGAAAGGATTACAGGCTATTGAGTACTTTTTGGAAAATCACAGCAACTATGACAATTCAACTAAATACTTTCTACTCACATCCATTGAATACCTTCTGACACATAATTTTTTTATGTTCGAGGGGGGTTTCTATCTCCAAAGGCGTGGAACTGCTATGGGGGCAAAATTTGCCCCCTGTTACGCCAATCTCTTTATGGGATGGTGGGAGCGGTTCCACGTCTTTGGAGATGGCAACCCCCTACGTAACAATATCATCTTCTACGCTAGATTTATAGATGATCTTATTTTCATAATTGACAGTGAAGAATCTACAGTAAATACATTCATTGATTATCTAAACAACAACAACAGTGGGATAACATTGGTGGGAGAACAAAATAAGGATACCATTTGCTTTCTAGATATTAAGATTACTGGTAAAAGTAATGGAATTCTAGAGACTGATTTACACAGAAAACCTACCTCAGGTAATACAATTTTAGAATATAAATCTTGCCATCCAAGACATACCTTACAAGGCATACCTAAAGGCCAATTCATAAGAGCTAAGCGCAACTGCACTATGGAGGAGTGCTATAAAGTACAGGCCGATAGTCTTACTACCAGACTTAAAGCAAGGTGTTATGACCCTAAGGTACTAGAGCGAGCAAGAAAAGAGGTAGATAGCCTGCCTAGGAAAGACTTACTGAAATACAGAGATAAACAGAAGAGTATTGGAAAAAATACTCAACAGAAACCAAAATTCATAACTACATACAGTTTAGAATTTGGAGAAATATGTCGAATCATAAAAGAATGTCTACCGATACTATACACAGATCTAGGTCTAAAACAGGTCATAAAAGATGGATGTGATGTTATTTCCAAGAAAGGGAAATCAATAGGTAATGTTGTGTCCCCCTCAGATTGTTCTACTAGACCCAATAGCTGTTGGCTTAAAAAGAGAAAAGGCTTTTTCAAATGTAGGAGAAATATATGCAAAACCTGTAACTATGTCACAGAGGGAGACAACTGCATATCTACATATACACAAAAAAACCTATAAAATAAATTTTTGCATGAATTGCAATACAACACATGTCATATACTTGTTGACCTGTAGGGGGTGCTATAAGCAATACGTAGGGAGAACAAAGAGACCCCTAAAAGACAGGTTTTTGGCCCATATTAGATGCATTGAAGATCCAGAATCCGACACCCCCATTGCTAGACACTTCAGGGAATTCCATAATGCTGACCCTAACCTACTAAATGTACAGGCCATTGACCATGTGCCATTATGGAAAAGAGGAGGAGATAGAGAGGTAAAACTGAATACCAGAGAGATATTTTGGATATTCACTCTCAATACTAGTATCCCTCATGGCCTTAATTTTAGAAGGGACATAGATTTATGTGTTTAATGACCCTTTAACAACTACTTGTATAAATATACCTTTTATTATTATCATTTTATATGTTATTATGAGGTATGATAGGTATAATTAATTATACTGGTATTGTTAAACATGATTGACAGAAAGTTGGATATTATTGTATTGGCTTATATGGAGATTGTAATTACTAGTGTATACACCTTTAATTGAAATGCCTATTTAAGGTGAGATGTCTGGGTCACCTGTGAGCAGTGAACAAGTGCCGGACGGCACGAAACATGTCTGCTGCAAGCTGACCCAGCTATCTCCATTGCCTGTCTGCTAAGGAGCTGCTATTTGATGTACTGATTAGTGCATACCTGTTTTTACTGTGGATTGCTTCAATAAAATTTCTTTTTATGGACACTTTGGAGCCACGACATTCCTTCGTTTTATTTGTATATATATATATATATATATAGGTATAGATCTATATTATACCAAAATACCATCAGATATATGTAGAAATATTTATGAATAAATAGAACATATTTTGTAACATGCAGAACATTGGAATGTGAAATATTCCTATTTTCATGTCAGGTTAGCGCAAATGAGAATATGCAATCAGGTTTGCACTGGGAAATACATGAAAGCGCACGCGATATTCTAACTTCGGCTTTTTGTGCTTGTTGGGTTAACGCAGAGCGAAAATGGTTTACTTTCAACTCGTAATACGAGCGCAACCTGCCTACTTCTAGCACAATTATCACTCAAGCAGAAGCATTAATTTGCACTCCACACGTAATCTGGCCCAGTATTTCTTAAAAAGCAAGTAGATGTCCTACATTATGTTTCTTTGTCTAATGCAGCTTAAGTTCATGGGACATAAGCAAGGCTTTACCTAAAAGCCGAAGGGCAAGAGAAATGCAAATTCCTCTTTGGTTGTTAATCACTTTCATTGTACTTGCACCATCTGATACAATACAGTAACAGCCCTCTTTAGACCTCACTTTCCAGCTCTTATCGGCATTGCTACCTTTATCCAAGTTATGTAGTTGCCAATAATCAGGTGTAAAGCAGTTAAATGTTGCATCACAAAATCCTGCTCTGGCTTTCATTTTACATGCAGTTTATATACATGCAGTTTATATACATGCAGTTTATATACATGCAGTTTATATACATGCAGTTTATACACTTTTGCATTACGTTTTACTAGTTCTCAAAAAAATCGCCAGGTGATAAGCAGATAATGGGACTTTTCAACATGTTTGCTATTGTATAGCCTGTCTGCACTGGACAGTACACTAATTTACATATTAAAATAAATTTAATAGCTATATATATAAGAAAATGGAAATCATGAGTGCAACATCAAGCAATGGCATTAGGCAATCACATTCTTCTTACTATATTTCTTTTAATTTTATACTCACATTTTTGTGATTGTAATTTATAAGTTTTGCAGTACGGCTATACCACTGAAAAATTAGCCTTTGCGCGCAGAAGGCTTTTGAGTGTGAAATTTCCAGGTCTCCTGTATTACAAGTTGTTTGGTCAGGCTATTACGCTAGCGTTATAGCTTATACCGAAACGATCCATTCCATGATCAGAGACCAGTAGCTATGGATTTTGCGAAACAAAAATGTTTCACAAAACTCATAACAAAAATGTTACAAAGTAAACTAACAACCATAAACTACACTATCAACCCCTAAACTGCCATCCCCCCACATCGCAAATACTTTATAAAACTTATTAACCCCTAATCCACTGCCCACCCACATTGCCAACACTAAATTAAAGTATTAACCCCTAAACCGCTAACCCCCCACATTGCCAACACTAAATAAACCTATTAACCCTAAACCGACAGCCCCCACATCACAACACACTAAATTAAACTATTAACCCCTAAACCTAACACCCCTAACTTTAAATTAATGTTGCAATATAACTATCTTAAAATAAATAAAAACTTACCTGTGAAATAAAAAAAACTTAAGCTTAAACTATAAATAAACGTCCTTTTGGCTGTTCAAATCAGCCAATAGGATTTAAGCAGCTCTCATCCTATTGGCTGATTTGAAAATGTCAGCCAAAAGGAATGCAAGGTACCCCAAATATAAAAGGGGTACCTTGCATTCAATCTTCAGTGTGCAGCAGAGATCGCATAAAGAGGAGCCTCCATGTTGCTGAGGACCGCCGCCGCTGAGTACCACGGTTCCGGATCCTCGCATCGGGGAAGACCGCTCCGCACCTCCGGGAAGAAGATAAAAGATGATCCCGCATTGGATGAAGAGGGAGCCGCCTGGAAGAAGACCTTCACCGCTGGACTTCAGGAACTGTGAGTACCTATTTTGGGTTAGACTTAGGTTTTTTTAACTTCTTTAATTTTTCTGGGTGGGTTATTTTTTTAGATTAGGGATTTTTTATTTTAATGGGCAGCAGAAGAGCTGATTGCCCTTAATGCCCGTAGAAATTCCCCTTTAGAGGCAATGGGTAGCTTAGATTTTTTTTAAGGGTTAGTTTTTTTTTATTTTGGGGGTTTGTTGGGTGGGGGTTTTACTGTTGAGGGGTACTTTGTAATTGTTTTGGTAAAAGAGCTGATTGCTTCAGGGCAATGCCCTACAAAAGGCCATTTTAAGGGCTATTGGTAGTTTATTGTTTGGGGTGTTTTTATTTTGGGGTAGCTTTTTTGGTTTTATAGGGGTATTAGATTAGGTTTAATTTTTATTGTTTTGGATAATTTAGTTTTCTCTTGTTAAGTGTATCCAGTCCACGGATCATCCATTACTTATGGGATATATTCTCCTTCCCAACAGGAAGTTGCAAGAGTCCACCCACAGCAAAGCTGCTATATAGCTCCTCCCCTAACTGCCATTACCAGTCATTCTCTTGCAAGTCTCAACATAGATAGGAGGTCGTGAGAGTCTGTGGTTTTTTATACTTAGTTTATTTCTTCAATCAAAAGTTTGTTATTTTTAAATGGCACCGGAGTGTGCTGTTTATCTCAGGCAGTATTTGGAAGAAGAATCTGCCTGCGTTTTTTCTATGATCTTAGCAGACGTAACTAAGATCCAGTTGCTGTTCTCACACATTCTGAGGAGTAAGGTACTTCAGAGGGGGAATGGCGTGCAGGTTTTCCTGCAAATAAGGTATGTGCAGTAAAATATTTTTCTAAGGAATGGAATTGACTAAGAAAATACTGCTGATACCGAAGTAATGTAAGTACAGCCTTTAAATGCAGTGAAAGCGACTGGTACCAGGCTGATTGATAGAGATATATGCTAAGGTATGTGCAGTAATATATTTTTCTAAGGAATGGAATTGACTAAGAAAATACTGCTGATACCGAAGTAATGTAAGTAAAGCCTTAAATGCAGTGATAGCGACTGGATCAGGCTTATTAATAGACATACATACTCTTATAAGAATGTGTTTTAAAACGTTTGCTGGCATGTTTAATCGTTTTTTAACATATGTTTGGTGATAAAACTTATTGGGGCCTAATTTTTCCACATGGCTGGCTTAAATTTTGCATAGAAACAGTTATAGGGAAGGTAATCCACAGCTCAGCTGTGGCAGTTTTGTTGTGTCTGTTTAAAAAAATGTCGTTTTTTTTTTTTTGTTTTTTTTTATCTGTTTTTTGCATTAAGGGGTTAATCATCCATTTGCAAGTGGGTGCAATGCTCTGTTAACTTATTACATGTACTGTAAAAATTTTGTTTGATTTACTGCCTTTTTTCACTGTTTTTCAAATTTTGACAAAATTTGTTTCTCTTAAAGGCACAGTAACGTTTGTTATATTTGCTTGTTAACTTGATTTAAAGTGTTTTCCAAGCTTACTAGTCTCTTTATTAGTTCTAACATGTCTAACATAGAGGAGGCTCTGTGTTTATTATGTTTAAAGCCATGGTGGAACCCCATTTTAGAATGTGTACCAGATGTACTGATTTCATGTTAAACAATAAAGATCATTTTTTGTATTTAAAAACATTATCACCAGAGGATTCTGTCGAGGGGGAAGTTATGCCGACTAACTCTCCCCACGTGTCAGACCCTTTGACTCCCACTTTAGGGACTCACGCTCAAATGGCGCCAAGTACATCAAGGGCACCCATAGCGTTTATTTTACCAGAGGATTCTGTCGAGGGGGAAGTTATGCCGACTAACTCTCCCCACGTGTCAGACCCTTTGAATCCCGCTCCAGGGACTCACGCTCAAATGGCGCCAAGTATATCAATGGCGCCCATAGCGTTTATTTTACAAGACATGGCAAAGGTTGTGTATAATACACTGGCAGCAGTATTAGTCAGACTACCTAAAATTAAAGGAAAGCAAAACAGCTCTGGGGGTAGATACAGAGCATACAGACGCTTTAAGAACCATGTCTGATACTACCTCACAATATGCTTAGTCTGTGGGTGATATTTGTGACTCAGGGAAGATGATTTAACCTGATTCTGATATTTCTACATTTAAAATTTATGCTTGAGAACCTCCACTTGTTGCTCAGGGAGGCTTTAGCTGCTCTGAATGAATGTGTACAATCTCAGTGCCAGAGAAATTGTGTAGACTGGATAAATAATATGCAGTGCCGGTGTGTACTTATGTTTTTCCAATACCTAAAGAGGTTTACTAAAATTTTTCATAAGGAATGGGATAGACCAGGTGTGCCGTTCTCTTCCCCTCCTATTTTTTAGAAGAATGTTTTCTAATAGTTGCCACCACACGGGACTTATGGCAGACAGTTCCTAAGGTGGAGAGAAGAGTTTCTACTCTAGCTAAGCGTACCACTACCTCTGGCGAGGACTGTTGTGCTTTTTTAGATCCAATGGATAAAAAATGTTTATTCAACAAGGTTTTATCCTGCAGCCCCTTGCACGCATTGCTCCTGTCACTGCTGCTGCGGCGTTCTGGTTTGAGTCTCTTGATGAGGCTTTACAGGCTCCATTGGATGAATATATTTGACAAGCTTAGAGCACTTAAGCTAGCCAATTCCTTTGTTTTCTGATGCCTTTGTTCCTTTGACTAGACTAACGGCTAAGAATTCTGTTTTTTACTATACTGGCGCGCAGAGCGCTATGGCTTATATCATGGTCAGCTGTCGTGACTTTAATAAATAAGCTACTTAACTTCCCTTCAAGGGGCAGACCCTATTCAGGCCTAGTTTGAAGGAGATTATTACTTATATCACTGGAGGAAAAGATCATGCCCTTCCTCAGGACAGGTCCAAATCAAGGGACAAAAAAGGCCTAATTTTTGTGCCTTTCGAAAATTCAAGGCAGGTGTGGCATCAACTTCCTCTAAGGCAAAATAAGAGGGAACTTTTGCTCAGTCCAAGGCGGTCTGGAGACAACCGGACCTGGAACAAAGATAAGCAGGTCAAGGAGCCTGCTGCTGCCTCTAAAACAGCATGAGGAACGGACCCCTATCTGGTAACGGATCCTATAGGGGGCAGACTTCATTCTTCGCCCAGGCGTGGGCAAGAGATGCCCAGGATCCCTGGGCATTGGAAATTATACCCCAGAGATATCTTCTGGATTTCAAAGCTTTCCCCCCCAAAAAAGGGGAGTTTTTGCCTTTCACATTTATCTGCAAACCAGATAAAGAAAGAGACATTCTTGCATTGTGTACGTGACCCATTCAGTTCCAATAGAGGAACAGGGACACAGTTTTCCTCAAATCGGTTTGTGGTTCCCAAGGAAAGGAAAACTTCAGACCTATTTTGGATCTAAAAGATCTTAAACAAATTCTTTAGAATTCTATCATTTAAGATGGAAACTATTCGTACCATCTTAACTATGATCCAGGAGAGTCAATAGAGGACTACAATGGATTTGAAGGATGCTTATCCTCACATTACGATGCATAAAGATCACCATCGGTTTTTCAGGTTTGCCTTTCTAGACAGGCATTACCAGTTTGTAGCTCTTTCCTTTGGGTTAACTACAGCCCCTAGAATCTTTATGGAGGTTCTGGGGTCACTTTGGCGGTCCTTAGGCCGCGGGGCATAGAAGTGGCCCCTTATTTAGACGACATCCTGATACAGGCGTCAAACATCCAAGTTGCCAAGTCTCATACGGACGTAGTACTGGCATTTCTGAGATCGCATGGGTGGAAAGTGAACAAGGAAAGAGTTCTCTATCCCCAATATCAAGGGTTTCCCTCCTAGGGATTCTGATAGATTTTGTAGAAATTAAAATTTACCTGACGGAGTCCAGGTTGTCAAAGTTTCTAAATTTCTGCCGTGTTCTTCATTCCATCCGCGCCCTTTGGTGGCTCAGTACATGAATGTAATCGGCTTAATGGTAGCGGCAAGGGACATAGTACCGTTTGCACGCCTACATTTCAGACCACTGCAACTATGCATGCTCAGCCAGAGGAACGGGGATTACACAGATTTGTTCTCCTGTTAAATCCGGACCAAGAAACCAGAGATTCTCTTCTGGGAGCGATATCCCATGCTCTTCAGACTTGGCCTCAGTTAGCAACTCTGAGATACATCATATTTCAGTCGGACAATATCACGACTGTGGCTTACATCAACCATCAAGGGGGAACAGAAGTTCCCTAGCAATGTTAGAAGTCTTAAAATAATTCACTGGACAGAGACTCACTCTTGTCTAAAAGCTATCCCTATCCCAGGTGTTGAGAACTGGGAGGCAGATTTTCTAAGTCGTCAGACTTTTCATCCGGGGGAGTGGGAATTCCCTCCGGAGGGGTTTGCACAAGATCAAGCAGGAGAGTGCTTTGGTGCTTTTGACAGCGCCTGCGTGGCCACGCAGGACCTGGTATGCAGATCTGGTGGACATGTCATCCTTTCCACCACGGTCTCTGCTTCTGAGACAGGACCCTCTACCTCAGGGCCTTTTCAACCATCTAAATATAACTAATCTGAGATGGACTGCCTGGAGACAGAACGCTTGATGTTATCAAAGCATGGCTTCTCCGAGTCAGTAATTGATACCTTAATACAGGCATAAAAGCCTGTCTCTAGGAAAATTTAACATAAGATATGGTGTAAATATCTTATTGTTATGAATCCAAGGGTTACTCATGGAGTAAAGTCTGGATTCCCAGGATATTATCTTTTCTCCAAGATGATTTTGAGAAAAGGGTTGTCAGCTAGTTCTTTAAAAGGACAGATTTCTACTCTGTCTATTCTTTTGCACAAGCGTCTGGCAGGTATTCTAGACGTTCAGGCATTTGGTCAGGCTTTGGTTAGAACCAAGCCTGTGGTTAAAAATGTTGCTCCGCCATGGAGCTTAAAGCTGGTTCTTAAGGTTCTTCAAGGAGTTCCATTTGAACCTTTTCATTCCATAGATATCAAACTTCTATCTTGGAAAGTTCCTTTTTGGTAGCTATTTCCTCGGCTCATAGAGTCTCAGAGTTATCTGCGTTGCAATGTGATTCTCCTTATCTGGTTCTCCGTACGGATAAGGTAGTCCTGTGTACCAACCTGGGTTTTTACCTAAGGTGGTATCTAACAAGAATATCACTCAAGAGATTGTTGTTCCATTCTTGTATCCTAATCCTTCTTCAAAGAAGGAACGTCTATTACACAATTTGGACGTGGTTCGTGTTTTAAAGTTTTACTTACAAGCTACTACAGATTTTCATCAAACATTCACCTTGTTTGTTGTCTATTCTGGACAGAGGAGAGGTCAAAGGACTTCAGCAACCTCTCTGTCTTTTTGGTTAAAAAGCATAATTCATTTAGCTTATGAGACTGCTGGACAGCAGCCTCCTGAAGGGATTACAGCTCATTCTACTAGAGCTGTGGTTTTCACTTGGGCATTTTTTAAATGTGGCTTCTGTTGAACAGATTACAAGACGGAGTCTTGGTCTGCGTTTCATACTTTTTCAAATTTAACAAATTTGATACCTTGCTTCTTCGGAGGCTATTTTTGGGAGAAAGGGTTTTTTACAGGCAGTGGTAACTTCCGTTTAAGTACCTGCCTTGTCCCTCCCATCATCCGTGTACTTTAGCTTTGGTATTGGTATCCCATAAGTAATGGATGATCCGTGGACTGGATACACTTAACAAGAGAAAACATAATTTATGCTTACCTGATAAATTTATTTCTCTTGTAGTGTATCCAGTCCACGGCCCGCCCTGTCACTTTAAGGCAGGTAATTTTTCCATTAAACTACAGTCACCACTGCACCCTATGGTTTTCCTTTCTCTGCATGTTTTCGGTCGAATGACTGGTAATGGCAGTTAGGGGAGGAGCTATATAGCAGCTTTGCTGTGGGTGGACTCTTGCAACTTCCTGTTGGGAAGGAGAATATATCCCATAAGTAATGGATGATCCGTGGACTGGATACACTACAAGAGAAATAAATTTATCAGGTAAGCATAAATTATGTTTTTTTTAATTTTAGTGTTTTTTTTATAATGTTAGATTTTTTTAAAATTTTTGTAATTTTAGTGGGGGTTTTTTTGCAATGTTATATATTTATTTTTTTCCCTAATTCTAGTGTTTGATTTTATTTGTAAAGTTAGATTTTTTTATTTATTCGTAGTGTTAGGATTTTTTCATATTGTAACTTATTTTTTTATTTTTATTTTATTTTTTTAAATAGTTATGTTGGGTTTATTTATAGTTTAAGCTTAGTTTTTTTTTATTTCATATGTAAGTTTTTATTGTAACTTTAATTTAAAGTTAGGGGATGTTAGGTTTAGGGGTTAATAGTTTAATTTAGTGTGTCATGATGTGGGGGGTGGCATTTTAGGGGTTAATAGGTTTAGTTTAGTCGTTACAATGTGAGGGGCCAACGGTTTAGGGGTTAATAAGTTTATTTAGGTGTTAGCAATATAGGGGGCGGCAATTTAGGGGTTAATCACTTTATTTAGTGTTGGGATGTCGGGGGGCGGCAGATTAGGGGTATTTAGACTAGGGGTTTATGTTAGGGTGTTAGATTTATACATAACGTTCTTGTCCCCATAGACATCAATAGGGATTGCATTACAGTGATTGCCATTCTACAACCACAGGTGTTAGTTTTTTCTCTCTCTTTCTCTCTATTGATGTCTATGGGGGAAAATGTGCACGAGCACGTCAAGTCAGGCCTTGGCTTTTGTGTGGTATGGAGCTTAACACACCATACCGTACAACAAAAGAAGTTTTTTTTGTAACTTGTAATTGCAGCGCTATGGAAAGTGCGATACCGCTTAATTTTTAGCGTTATTTACGCACCTGGTTTTAGTGCACAACTTGTAATCTTGGTGTTTTTGTTCTCTCGTGCTTGTTGGCGAACAAAATTGTTACCACAAATATTTAAAAAAAATAAAATAATAATGCTTATCTGATAGATTAATTTATTTTATGATGGTCAAAGTTCACGAGTTATCACATGTGAGAATTCCCCTCCTAACTACTAGGTGGAGGCAAAATATATCCAGCACACCAAAACTTTAAATCCCTCCCACTTCCCATGATCTTCAGTCATACATATAGCCAAGTAGTTGAGGAAAAAAGAAAAGTAGGAAAGAAATTGGGACAAATTTGTGGACTCTCACCATTATGAAATAAATTAATTCATCAAGTAATCATAAATTTTGTTTTCTTTCATCAGATAGTGAGAGTTATGTATGTGCAACATTAGTTATTCTGATATTCTTTTGTCAAACTAATTCCAAACATGGCCAAGTGTACTACTAGATATAGTTGTTTTAAAGGGCAGCACATGAAGACCTGGATTTGCACAGATCAGTGTGTGTTGCACTTTAGCACTAATATATCCAGCACCAAATCCAGCTGAATGCTGCTACCCATGGACACATTTGGAATTAGTTTGACAGACTAATATCCGAATATCTAATATTGCACATATGTAGTAAAAGAACATGAGTCCTCACGTGTGGAATTTTTACCCAAGCAATGAAGACCACAAGATCACCATGACTTAAGGGGGATAAACATTGAAGGCAGGATGTTACTGATCAGGCACTATGGTTTGCAGATCTTTCCTGCCAAAAGCAGCTTCAAATGTGTGCAAATAAGAGCAGGTAGCTGCCTTGCAAATCTAATCAATTGAAGCTTCTGAAAGAAAGTCTAAACTATTTTGTGTCTTCCACATAATATTTGAGAGTACAAAAAGAAGGAACCACAATTTCCTGATTAATTGTATCTGTAGATACTACTTTAGAAAGAAAATATTAACTTGTGTGAAGCATAGCCTTATCCTGATGAAAAAACAAAAAAGTAAAATAGCATGACAAACTGAAAGCTGAGAGACCTTTCAAGCCAAAGAAATAGCTAGAAGAAAAAGTACCTTCTAGGATAAAAGCTGCATCATCTCAAAAGAAGAGATTTGAAGAATCCTCAAAAACAGATTAAGATTCCAAGGAGTAACTAGTTTAATTCTGATCAGAGCCTGAACAAAGGTTTGAAAATCTTAAATTGTAGAATTTTTGTAGGAAACAAAGCAGAAAAACAAAATCTCACCCTTCAGAGAACTGACCAACAAACCCTTATCCAGACCCTTCTTCAAGAACTCAAGAATGTTAGGAATTCTAAAAGAATTTCAACAATAAATTTTGCAAGAACACCACACAAAAAAAGGTTTTTCAGACCTTATGATAAATACATTTGGTAACACGTTTCATAGTCTTAATCAAGGTATTAATAAGCTTGTCAGAAAAACCTCTCTGAAATAGAGTTAAGCATTCAATCTGAATGCCGTCAAATTCAGAGTTTTGAGATTATGACAAAATAAAGGACTTTGAGAGAGAAGATCCCATTTTAGGGCAAGCCTCAGAGTTGGGTGTTAGGACATCTGAACCAGATCAACAAACCAAATCCTGTGATTCCACGCCAGAGCAATCAGAATTGCTGAGGCTTGATCCTGCTTCATTTTGTCTGTCACTCTGGCTAGCAACACAAATGAAGAAAAAATGGAAATCAGGTTTAATGACAAGGGAACTCCAAAGACATCTATCAGACTCACCCAAGGGACCCGAGACCTGCCACAATACTAAGGCAGTTTGTTATTGAAGTGAGAGGCCATAAGACACCTCTCTGCCAATTCTAAAGTCTCACAATTTGGTTGAAAACTTACTGATTCAGAGACCATTCTCCTGGGTGAGGAGTGGTGACTGAGAAAGTCTGCAAATGCAGATGACAAGCATCATACTCTGCCCAACTTATGTTGTTGGACATTTCCCTTATTAAGATAGCATGGAGTTCCAGAATGGAGCTCTTAATATAGTATGGAGTTCCAGAATATTTATTGGAAACCTGGCTTCCTAAAGAGACAAAAACACTTACAATCTCTGAAACCCCCAGGCAGCACCCCAACCTAACAGGCTGGCATCTGTGGAAATTACTACCCACACTACCCACACTGGCTGAAGAAATGAGGCCCGCTGAAACTGTTGCTGATGTTGAGTCTGACACCAAGACAGGGACTTTCTTGTCCTGTGATCTAACAGAATGGCCCCCATTCCATTGATGTAGCATCTGCAATTCGAGAGCCCAAGATGGTATGGAATTTTGTTTTGAGGCTGACACTATGAGACCCACAACTTACATACACTGAGCAACCTAAGGGAGAGGATTCAGCTACAGAAGGATATAGGTCAGTCTGCTCTGATCTATCAGAAACACATGCATAGTCACAGAATTAATTATGAACACCAGAAAACACATATGGGTATGAGGATTTAATGAGCTTTTTGGAAAAAAATAATTATTTTCCAACTGTGACTCTGAATCAACTGAAACACCATCTAATAGCTCGCTACCATTGAGCCGTAAGCGACCAAAGCGACCGACAGCTAAAAGTAATTTACAGCTCCATTTTAGTACCTGGTTTCCATTCAAAAGAATAGCGTGTTGCGCGCAGTTGCTCTTTTCGTCCATACATAAGTTTGGGCTGCTAACCGATGTCAGATTTGACGAAAAGCGCCATAACAAGTGCATTGTCATGGTAACCCGACCTCTGTCTATAGGAATAATGGTTTGCACCTGCACTCTTTACCTGTGATCTCCTCTAGAGAGAAAGACACAGGAGCTAGTTGTGTTGGTAGGAGTTTGGTGGTTTGGATAGTTTTTTAAAAGTTAGTGGATAGTTGGAGATTTGTTTTTAATATATTCTTATTGTAGGCCTCATATAATATTAGGAACACACACACATCCATACATTAGTTAATTAACATACATTAGTTTATATAAACAAACACACACACACTTTTATTTGATACAAACACATTCACATATTTTTTTTATTTCATTAACCCCCCCCATATCCCTATCACTATCTTCCTTTATTACCCCTTTCATTAACCCCCTATTCCACTACCCATCTCCCCTTTTAACTACCCTTCCCTTTCCCACTATACAACTTTATTTTACTTTTTTCATTTATACATTTCACCCAACCCTTTTTTGTTTTACATCCTATATATATTTATTTTTTTTCTAATCTCATATATTTTTTTTTCATTTGATTATATAACCCATCCCTTTCTTCATTTGCATCCCTCATTATTTTTCTTTAATTTTGTTATAATCCTTTTTTTAAAAATATTTAGCCCATCCCTTTTTTCATTTACATCCCTTTGTTTATTTTCACCCCCACATTTTTTTATTTGCAGGGATATAGAATAGAGATAGTTAGGTTCTAGATAGGTTTAGTAGTTAGTTTTGGGGATATTTTAATTTAGGATTTAGTTAGGTAAATTAGTGTAGTTAGGTAAGCTAGGGACTTTAGTGTTAGGTTAGAGTTAGGGAGGAAGGAGAAAGGGATGGATAGGCCTATTGGAGTTGGGAAGGGGGTGGCTAGGGGGAGGGCAGTGGAGAGGGTGGATGGAGGGGGAGGGGAAAGTAGGGAGTAGTAGGGGCAGGAGTAGGAGACGAGGTTTGGGTGGAGGATTTGTCCTTCCTCAAACCCTGGCAGAGGAGGGAAGGAGAGAGGTTGGAAGAGGAGTGGATTTGTGAGGAGTGAGGAGGAGTCAGCCTCAACTAGGCACCCAAAGAAAAGGGAGAGTGGGGCAGACTGTGGCAAGTGGGGGTGGGGCTGGGGGTAGCCTGTCACAGCCTGCAGGGATAGGTGAGGGAGAGAGGGCTGGTACCCAGTCACAGGAGGGAGAGTCTGTGCCTGCTGGCCCTTCAGGTGTGAAGGGCAGACTTAGAGAGGAGAGGTACTAATAGGAGGAGAAGGAGGCTCTTGTTAAGGCCTTCTTGGACAGGGCACCTCAGCTTGAGAACCCTAACCTGAGGGCGAGTCTCAGGAACAAGTTGTGGGAGGAGATTCGAGTTGTTTAGAATGCAATCGTTCTATTGCCAGCATCAAACACAGGTATCACGACTGCAGGAGGGAAACGAAGGCAAAGATGACACAACAGGTGAAATATACACGTGGGACAGGTGGTGGTCCCAGTAAGAAGATTCACCTGAAGTCATGGGAGGAGATGCTATCTAATGTTATCTATGGTGAAGCTGTCCTTGGATGCCAAGGGACAATGGACACATCAGTGCTAGCTGAAGAGGTTCATGAAGGTGAATATTAAATATCATATGTAATAAATGTTTTTATTTCTAACAAATATATGTAATCATATCAATGTAATCATGCACATGTGTAATAGAGAATATAGAATGTTAATATTATACATATGGTTAGTTATCAATTGTTTTCAAGCATCAGTGGAAAACATACTTAGGTAGGTTGAGAAAAAGTAATGTTTTACATGGAGCAAAGTCTGATTTTCACATTTACTTAAAGGGATAGTAAACCCAATGTTTTTCTTTCATGATTCAGATAGAGCAGCAATGTAAATCAAATTTACAATTTACTCCTATTATCAATATTTCTTCGTTCTCTTGAAAGCTGAGTTTGATGGCAAAACCTCAACTTTAAATATAAAAAGAGAGAGAGATGCACTCAGCTGAGACAGAACAAAAGCTGCTCTTGGGTCTCCCTAATAGTAAAAGGGGAAACCAGACGTGGACTCCTTGCACACTTGCCCTTAGAGAGATGCGACTGCACCTCACTGACGAGGCCAACAGAAGGCCGAAACGATCGTCTGGGGTTGTTGTTTCTCGTGTTCAGAGAGGAATTGCCTGGTATTTCGGTGCTGGACTGTCATTGGGCAGGGTCAGACTGATATGCTACAGGATATTTTTTCTCTGTGAAGGGGCATAGTGTGCTAAAAGAGTATGCACCCTGAGTGGCACCCTAAAATGAACAGGCACGGAAGTTTTTCTAGCTTTTGTTCTGTCTCAGCTGAGTGCATCTCTCTCTCTTTTTATATTAAAACCTCAACTTTCTAATGTTGGGGTCTTGAAAGGGTTAAATCAGGCATCAGAGGAGGCAATTCAGAACGAATCTTATTAAAGAAAGAGACTAACTGGATTTTTAAATTAAATACAGTTATGCCCCACGGTATGAATGAGGCAAATAATTATTGGGTCTTCCTCTAAGAATAAAATCATTTAAGGCTATTTCTGTAGAAAAATCTCTCAAATAATTGTACCTAGAATTAATACCTAAGTATACATTTTATACATTGGATAGAAAGGCCAACATTATGCTGTGATATAATGTGTAATAAACAATGCAATTTATACAATTTCCGTTCATCAAGTCTATGTCAAATATATTTATCTCTATAGCATGTGGAATGCATAAAGCACTATGTCTATAAGAAATATAATAGGAATCCAGGTGCATTACTATAATATCCTTTTAGTTAAAATATGACTCACACAAGGCATAGATTTTTATGAATAGACTGATAAAAACGGTAGGTAACATAATATTGCAGGATGCTCAGCAAAGTCATAACACGTCAAGGCTGTCCCCTTATGTATACTGATTGTGGTATCATTGTATCAAATGCCACCTTATATCCACATTGAGTATTTGTTTTATCTGTGCTATTCATATATAAGTTTCAAATAGATTTATGATTAGCATAAAGGACTATTGTAGGAATATTAGTTCACATCCTTTTAGCGATACTCAAATCTTGACATCCTGAGAATATTAGTCTCAATTTCCGATGCTTAGCTATGGTTATTGTCTAATTGAGTTCAATGAGCTGTGTGTATACCGACTGTACATGTCAACAGAAGTAATATTACAGGTGGCGAAGTTGCTGATCGTGTGATCGGGTGTGACGAAGAACCGCAAATTACATGTGGCGATGTTTGACAGCCACTGTTCACACCCGCCCCCTAAGCTACGTAATGTATCAATTGAACCAATGGATAATACGCTCATAACGGACGCCTAGCTTAATGAACTGTGTCTGTGATTGGTGGGGGGTGTGAATCCTAGACGTCTTATGATTGGATAATGAAATTTAAGTCTTTCGGTATATTAAGAGGGGGCACCCGGGCTTTGGTTTGTCCGAATTATAATAAGCACACATTGAAAAAGGCTGTTGTACTAGGCCGAAACGCGTCTGTGTTATTACAGTACACTTTGGTGTACTATTTTTAATTCACTTTAAGACTTAGTTGCCGCTCCCCACCCCTGTCACCTGAAGCCGACGTCAGCTGTTATCGGCTAGGAAACAGGGGGTGGTTGTCTAGTGCTAACCTTAGTCCTTTTAGGCTTGTTTGGATGTTGGAGTATATTAGAGAATTTCCTCTGTAAACTATTTTAATTATACTTAATAAAAGTTAATTTTTAATAATTCAAATAGTATTGCGCAATCAAGGTATATTGATTTTTCAATGACCCGATATTTCACAATTATATAGGGAAGAGTGCTGCTTTTATCCCCTTACTTTGGTTCTTCACCTGTTTTTTGCTTATTTATTAAGGGAGCAGCACCAAACTTATACATAGTTTATTATTCCGTATTAGAGACTGTATACTAGTGCCAGTGTGTCCTTCTTTGGTATAATACTACAAAAGTACCTGAAAAGAAATCTTGAATAGTTGCAATTCTCTCCAAATGGGCATTGAGTGGTTGGGGATGATTTATAACATCAGGTTCAAAGATTTCACCTGGGGGCTGTGGTGGTGGAAGTAAATCGTTTAGCATTTCATGCTCCTGTGCCATGTTATGTAGACAGCAACATGCCACTATGATTTTTATTGCCTTTTTAGGACTGTTTTGTTGGTCCCCCCCACCCCGGATCTGTCCAGGCAGCGAAAGCGCATTTTTAGAACACCAGTCTTTCTATTATAGCACGTGTTCTGATATGGGCTTCATTATATATGTATTTAAACAACAAGAAATATAATTATAATATATAATGTGAAGACAAATCAAATACTAATGAGCTAACTACATTCCTGGTTTGATCTTATCACTCTTTAAACCTTTTTAGATATATAAATATATTTATATTCAAGCAGAGAGATTTATATCAGCTTCACTGATAATAGATTATTGGATTTGGACTGTCCCTTTAAAGGCACTTAGTACAACATTGTTATGTCTGTGATAGAGTGATATATTTATACACAAACACACACAGGAGAAAATCAAGCAATACATGTATGTGCACAAACACAGATTATAGTGAGCATTTTGCATGGCAAAATCAATATTTCTGATATAGAAAAGCAGAAAATCAATATATTTTACCTTAATTCAGCAGGTCCAACAACCTGGTTCTCCTTCAATGGTGTCCAAATCTATTTTTTAAGAGGATATGCAGAATCAGCTGAAATATGAATGCATATATATATATATATATATATATATATATATATATATATATATATATATATATATATATACACACACACACATCTTTAAATAAAGCAATGTATGACATAAAATAATGTTATGCTTATGTCTTACTATGCCATAGTTAATAGTGATCTTTTGAAATGATTAACATTTTATTTATTTAAACAATTACACCCCCTTAGAAACATACATAAAGGATTATAAAGCAATGAAACGGAAAATGACAAAACATTGGACAAATGAAGCCATCATAATATATTCATAAACACTTACCGAGGAGATGTCCTACAGGTATTTGATTTGTCTCAAACAATCTCCACACACCAGAATTCCTCAGGATGTAGGCATCATGGCTACTTCCTGGGAACCCTGCCATGGCATTTAATATGCGCATGTTTGCATCGCATATAATCTGCACATTTAAGGAGTGGAAGTGTTTGCGATTCCTAAATATTATCTCCCTGCGCACAGGGGGTCTTAGGGCCAATTTGAGTGCAGTCAATGACCCCGAGGACATTGGGTATGCCACTTAAAAGAAAAAAAAAGTCCCTTTTAACATCACACCAACCTCTGGGTGATGTTGGGAAAAAATACATTTTCGGCAATTGTCATAAAGTCCATCAAGAACTTGTGAGAAATGCTTGGAAAATTGGACTTATGCACCCCAGTTACAATGTCCCCTGTCACCTGAAAGGACCCAGAAGCCAAAAAATAAAGTGCCCCTAGTAACTTGGTCAATCCAGGGACAGTCCTGCTTGAATAGCCCGTCTTGCAACAGGGCATATAACTGATATATTTTCTCCTTGGTGAGCCTGAAACTTTCAAACACCTGCTGCTCATTCAGGGTTTCTATATCCAGCCTCCCTCTGGGGATGTCAGGCCTACGCTGTCTAACTTCAGCAGTCTCAGCTTTTCTCTCACCCTGCATTTTGAAATATCTGTTCTGATGATAGGCTAGGTGTGGTCTTCTTTATAGCCGTGTGTTGCTGGTTAACATATATGAAACTTGTGATTGCAATGAATAACATGTGGGGGGAGGTCTTATCTTCATTTCATCTAATCCTTAATTTAATTAACATTTTGTAAGTATATACTTACTCATGACTTTTATTTTTGATATAAACTATAATTTCAACATATATGTAGTTACATATCAGAAATTCAAAGACACTGAATGTAATTAGAATATTTTTCTATTTATCAGCGTTTAACATAACATTTAAAAGTAATTATTATAATGATATGATTTATATAGGTCAAACATATATATACAATTATCATACATATATACATGTAGGCGAAGATTATTATTAGCTATAATTATATTTATATATGTATTGAGAATATATATAGCATCCCTGGTTGCATTTGGAATAGGTAGATATGTGCTTGCATATATTTTTCTATGTACATACATATTGATATTTCTATCAAAACATAGGTGCAAATATTCCTATACATAGGAACAATAAATGTAGCATATATAATGTTATTTGTACATTGAAACACTCATAAATGTTTTTGTGATTTGCAATTTCAATGAGAAACAGGCCTCAAAAAGCTCCTTTTTCCTCCTTTACACCTAGTTGAGCTGGGTATAATATTTCTCAATGTATCGACAGCTTTCGAAAGTGTATTAACGGTTAGCGCTTTCATTGGAAACCTGAAATAATTTATCAATTAACGACTTCTTTTACTTTCTATTGGATGCGAAGTCCGGCTGCCGATATTGAGGTATAACGCGACATTGGAAACAGTCGATAAACGATATTGCTTCCGACAGCATATTTAACGGTTTGCGAGTGCACGCAAACCTAATTACGGCTCAATGGAAGCGAGCTCTATGTGGGAGACTGAGCCAGATGAGAAAAGGAAGCCTGAATCAGAAGGTTATACAAGTAAGGAACTACAGAAATTCCTTGAGCTGGAACTACGAACAACATATCTCCCAGCACTTTTGTAAACACTGTGGGAGCTATAGCCAGACCAAAAGGAAGGGCCACAAACTGATGATGCTTGACTTGAAAAGCATACCTCAGGAAATTGACATGATCCCTGTAAATAGGCATATTTTAAGTCTATGGTAGACATAAACTAACCCTCCTGGAATTAAAGTATGAATTATCTCCATCTTGAAAGATAGAACTTCCAAGAATGTCTTCAATAGTTTGAGATCAACAAAAAGTGCCCTGTTTCTTTTGTGCTATAAAGATATTTGACTAAAACTGCTGGTCTAATTCTGAAGTTGGAATTGGAGCAATCACTCCAATTAATTCCAGATCTCTAAAAAATGCCAAGATATTGGACCTTCAATGCAATCGAGACAGAAAGGATCTTCCCTGAGAAAGCTTGAAAGAAAGCTTATTTAATACCCTGGAAAATGATTAACAATACTCAGGGATCCTGAACAGATCTCTCACAAGTGTCCCAAAAGAGATTCAATCTGACCCCCACAAAGATTGTTCTAGTAGGGGGATCCCACCTTCATGCGATTTCTTGGACTGTTTTTGGATCAAGATAGGCTGGATTTCCAGTAATATTTAGAGTAGCCAGAATCTGGGTAGATGTTGAATCTTTCTGTGCCTTAGATTGCTGAAGGAAATGACAACTCCCTGTAGATCGAAACTCAGCCTTGGATTTCTTATCCTGGGGCATAAATGTTCCCTTATCCCCAGTGCCTGTGGCAATAATAGCATTCCGTCAGGCCCAAATAAAGATTCACCCTGAAAAGAGAGATTACTCAATCTGTGTTAATACACATAATTTACTCTGCTGCATCACAAATAAAGGAATTTTATGTTCTCAGGAGATTGAGATCCTGAATTTCATCCAGAGTGGTTTCCCCAAAACAAGTTCGGAGAGATTTTCACTCTAAACAGCAATGGCAACAGCGACACAGGCTACACTGTCTGCAGATCTAAACCTAAAACCTGTAAGCTGATAGGATCGCCTATGAAAACCTCCAAATTTTCTTTTTAAATGTTGCTTCAAAGAGGAACTATCCTTTAAAAGAATAGTGGTATTCTTGGCAAGAGTGGATGTAGCTGTATCTACTTAAGGAATAGTTTCCCAACTCTCTTTATTAACAGAAAAAAGAGGAAACAGGTTTAAATTTGGCAGATGGAACAAAAGGAATATGTGGCTTCTGCCATTCCTTAGAAATAATTTTAGAAACTAACTCAGGCATGATAAAAGAGAAAGGCTGTTTAGGAGCTTAATTTATTAATGCTCTTAACTGGTTGCTTAAGTGTAGCAGGGCAATCATCTCTACCTTTAAAGCAATAAAAACTTCCCACAAGAAAGCATGAATATGCTCAAGTTTGAAATTAAAGGACATTGCCACAGCAACAGGGTCTTGAGACTCAGAGAGACTATCCTCAGAATAAGAGTCCTCACAGTTAGAGACACCCCTATCATCACTACAAAACTTACAAGGGCCAATTTCAAGCAAAGTCCCTGATGAACTATAAAGAACCACCTTCTAAAGCAAACATCCACACTTAAAAGCTGGAGGTTAAGTTTTGGAGAAAGTTCAGATTAACTCTCCTGGCAGCAACATTTATAGGGTAAACAACATTTCACTTTGTTTAGGATTAGCAACAGACTCAGCACATAAGGTACAAAGCTGAGCAGGGGGTTAATTCTGAAACCAAGCTCTGTTGATTAGAGTGCATTACCACATCCACCAGTCCTGAAAGCCTTCCTATATGATGAAATGGTTACAGCAACACAGGAACAGGAGATTCAATCTCAGAAAAGGTATGCTGAAAAGAATGCTAAAATTTGCTAACCGTAAGCGCTAAAACTAAGAACACGAAGAAAAAAAATTAATTTAGTGCAGGTGAAGGAAAAAATACTGTGTACAGCTCAGAAGTAACTGTAAAATTGTTTTTTAAAGGTACCCAAAAGTATTATAAACTGCTAATATTAGGTCTAGTGTGTACAAATATACTGTATGTCCCCAGATTCTCATCCTAGCCAGTGCAAGTATGATGCCAATTATCTAAATCAGTAATAGCATATCCAACTCAGATTATAAGTGAACAAATCCACATTACTCCTAAGGAAGAGCTGTGGGTCTACAAGGAGCAGCTCACTGTATACCAGTGAATTGGTAGACACAGCGAACCATGTCCACCTAACATTTGATAAATCGGCCCCTACTGGTTGAAATTAAGAGTGGCGGAATTTTTTTAGGTATATGCTACAAGCCCCCCAACATTAGTGACATAAAGGAAACTCAACTGCTAATGCAAATAGGAAAGGCTGCATGTTGTAATTATGGAAGATTTTAACTATCCAAAATAAATTGGGCCAATGAAATTAGCAATACTGCTAAAAAGGATAGATTTTTAAATACGCTCAAAAATAACTTCATGCCACAATAAATAGAGGAGCCAACTAAAAATAAAGCTATACTGGGTTTAGTGCTATTAAATGATACAGAAAAAAATATCAAACACAGAAGTGAAAACTACAAATTAACACCAAAAATATAAGCAATTTCTAAACTTTGGCCCATATCACTGGGAAATATTTACCAGTAAGAACCCCTCTCCAACAGAACTGCCAACAGAACTGCCCTCTCCCCTGGTTATCTGTATATAGGTAACCCCTGAGGTACGACCTCCTCCTAGTCCTGTCAAGCCAAAGAGATGGACCAGGCAAATGGGAGGGTGCCTGGCAAGTATTACAAAGGGATATGGGTCAAGATATAGAAATTGTTTATATTCTTGGTGTTAATTTCTAGTTATCTTGGCTCTCCCTGGTAATACTTGCCAGTGAGATGATTACCAAAGAAGTATACAAGATATCAGGATGGGAAAAAAAGAAACTAAGCCATAAGTGATAATGAAAAATAGATACAAATGTATTCAATATAGAACATCAGATAACACTTTACAGCCAAACCCAGCAGTAGCTGATTTGTGCACATCAAGCTTGCAATGTAAAATAAAGGTAATATGCAATCTCCAGACTGTAGCCTAATAAAGCTCCTCTGGCATAGCAATTGTTTCAATGATACTGCAACTGCTCTACAGGATTTTTGTCTACACAGGCGAAGGTGCACTTTGACGCCCTCCCCCTTAATCCTCCACCAAAAAAAAGCAAGCATATATTCTATATATCAATAGCAAACACTTTCATTATTAGTACCTAAATTACTATTTAAAAGATGCCTACTAAAAGAAATATAAAAGTGCAACAAAAAAAATTAGAACATTTTATTGTTGCACTATTGCTTGAGCTTCAGTAACTTTTTTTTATAACTGTTGATATATGTTTTTTTCCAGTTACTTAAATGCAAATTCAATCAACCAAGCAGTTTCCAGATGAATAGTTTTTTTTTTTTTTTTTAAATCTCTTTTTCAGGGGTTAAAGTAAACACATAATTACATGGAAGAATTTGTGAGAGCATACAATGCACTTTGTTATTACAGGATTTTATTATTGTATTGGTATATATGACTGTGCATTGTATTCTCTCACAAATGCTTCCATGTAATCATGTGTTTACTTTAACCTTTCCCCTGCAAAGACATAAAGAAGTCTAAGTACACCTCAATGCCCCCCCCCCCCCCCAGGAAAGTCTGCCATCCCCTATGTATATAATATACATAGCCAGTTCTAATTAAAAAAAAATGCCAATATATTTAAATAAAGTGAGTCATGACTGATTCTGTTGGGTCTTTAAACAAAATTGTGGGGTTACCAATGGGGCTGTCAGACAATGCACTTGACTAACCGTCCTTCTCTGCTCTGTCTCAACATTTCAGCCACCTGGGGGTAATTGCCAATGCCACCTCACTAAGAATGGCAACACAATATCACATGCCAAGTTGAAGTTGTCACTAGAGTATATCAGTGCCGCCGTTGGCTCTTGCTATGTCACTGACTCTCTCACTTTGATGTCACATGCAGCCCCGGGCCACGCGACAACCAGTTCTTATGACCTCTGTGCTCTGCCTGCCCCAAAACCCCCACCCTCCTACTTCTTCAAATCCAGTACCGGTCTGGGCATCATTCAGTCACATGGCACCAGGCATCCACTTCCTGATTTCCCGCTCAGACTGGACAGATAGGCTTAGTGCAAACCCCACGCCCCCACACGCAAATTGCTTGGAAATTGTAGGCGCAGCTTTACGATGTCTCTGCACTACATGTAGCTGCATTGGAAACATTTCCACCTCCCAAATTTCCTGCTTTCGGCACCCACATACTGAGGCGCCCTAAGGCCTTATACAAGCGCTGGCCCTGCTGACCTAGTTGAATGTGCCCTTAGCCCTTCTGAAACTTGCTCAATCTGTTGGTTGTATGATCTGGGAATTGCTTGAACAATACAGCTAGATATGGTAGACTTTGCAGGAGCCTGGCTTAGATGAGGACCTATAGGTATGATAAAAAGATGATACATGGGGCGGAGCCGGCCGTCGTGTGGAATGGCCGCACATTAGAGTGAGCTCCGATTGCCGATGCCCATATTCGCCTGAACTGCAGGACAATCAACATCCCAAAGCCGATGTCTTGCCTCTAACTGCGCACGGGACAAGTGCCGGTCCCAGTGGTGACCAATAAAGTAAGCTGCGCCCGACATCTAAATACGCTCCGTGTTGCGGCCTACACTGCTGACGCCATCTTTACAACCTAACAGTGAGTAACACGGAGCTGCACTTACACGGACATAGCCAGCACATATATCCAGCTGACAGTGGCTGCTAGCCACACGTAACACTTAACTTGAGCTCCGGTTTAGGCTTTGGCAACTCTCAGCTGACAAGTATACTGAGAGAAAGCTGCGCAGCTATATTTCTACTACAAGGCCAGGACTTACTAAGTGATCAGTGTGATACTGGGCAATTGAAGGTCAAAGGGCAAAGGGAAAACAAAATCATTCCAGTGTTTATTTCACTCATAAATGTGTAGCTGTCATCCCTAATCCCTATATGTCTTAGGTGCAACATAATAAAGGGTCTTTTGTGGCGCAGATGTCACATTGGCCACTATAAAAACAGAACTATACTCTATCATAGCACAAGAAGGTTATACATATAATATTACTCTGGTGATAAGAGGAGTTGTTCATCACAGGACAGCACAGATTTGCTGCGCATTCTTTGTCAAATCCAGGACAGTAAAATATTACAATATACACTGCAGATATGTCACCAAAAAAACTTCTAAAAGCAGGAAAGGAGGCTAGGAAGTCAGCAGTGAATCGGCCAACTGTCAGCTCCTTTTTTAAATTATCAGAAAACCTACAACCAGCTACACCTGACTCTATCAAGCCACAACAGGTTGAAAAGTCTCCATCAGGTAGTGAGGACAGTGACACAGAAGAATCTATTCAGCTTTCCAAGGCTTTTCTAGCCTCAATCCCGTCTAAATGTGATCTGGATGATATAGTAGTTAAAGTGCGAGAATGCATCAAGGAGGAAATGGCTGGTCTGAAAAGAGATATTACAGAAATTGGTAATCGTGTTGAGGCGTTGGAGGAGGATAATGACTTTAACCAAAATGAGATATCTACTTTGCAAACCACAGCTCAATCCCATGATCTACAAATTACACAGCTACAAGATAAATTGGAGGACTTGGAAAACAGGGAACGCCGCCAAAACCTCCGAATTAGGGGGATTCCAGAGTCAGTTCTGCCAAATACCATTCCTGAGTTTCTCAAGGGTCTCTTTTGTTTCCTTCTGGGGCCTTCCTCCACCATGGACTTATCTATGGACAGAGCCCACAGGGCTCTCCGGCCAAAACCCCCAGACCAAGCGCCTCCACGTGACATAGTTTTAAAACTCAAAGAATACCAAACAAAAGAGGAAATTCTCAAAGCTGCCAGACGTCTTAAAGACATCTCCTTTCAAAATTACCGCCTGCAAATCTTTGCTGATATAGCACCTCGCACTCTTCAGAGACGGAGAGAATTTCAACCATTGACATCTCTGCTTAGAACAAAGGAGATTCCTTACCGTTGGGGTTTCCCCTGCTCCCTGAACATCATTTATAAAGGCACGAAACACATATGTAAGACCCCAGACGACATCGCAGATACTTGTGCCGCCTTGGGACTGAATCCTCCATCTGCCACAGCTACAGAAGAAGTTCCTGATCTTCCTGCCAGTTTCAGCCCAATAAGACCACCCAGATCTCCGTGGCAGCAACACAAGAACAAGAAAACTAAGAAGGCCAGGATACCCCACAGGACAGTACTACCTGAGAGATCCAGCTCATCAGATGGGTGAGATAACTCTGTGTTTTAGTCCAGGAGGGGAAACGTGATGAACGTTTAACCCTCCCTTTATATCCGGGCTCTGCAAAGGTTGAGACTGAACTATTTATATATTTATTGCAATACAGCCCTATTTTGACTGTTGGTTTAAATTTGAAAATTTGTCCTCTAAATGTTTTATTATCGAATTTATATTGGGGTAGGCTATTCTTCTCTACTGTGTGTGTGACATTTTATGTCAATTTGTTTGTTTGAATTCATATTATTGTTCTATTGTTTGCATGTTGTTTGTCTTTTTCAACCACAGATAATTGCCGCACTGTTCGAGAACAGGTATGATATTACCACAATATTGTTTGATATACTTCTATGTATATATATTTGTGATAAGCTTAGAAATGATGAGTTCCCAGTCTTACCCAACATATATCGACCTCTAACTTGGTGTGAGTAATGACAGCTCAGAAACAGATTACATTCATGACACAAAATGTTAGGGGTTTTAACAACCCTCATAAGAGACGAGTTGCTTTTGCTGATATTGTCCATAAGCATATTGGAATTTTATTCTTACAGGAGACACATTATTTAAAAGATCAGGAGCCTAAGTTTTTCACATCCTCATACCCCATCCATTATCATAGCAGCCACTCAGACAAAAAGATCTTGGGGGTTAGCATCCTAATCCACAAGTCCTTAGCATTCCATGTACAGCATGTAGAAAGAGATAATGAAGGGAGATTTCTGGCCATACTGGGATTACTGTATGGCAAACCTGTTACATTAGTCAACATTTACGCTCCCAACACCCGTCAGGCATCCTTTATCCGCAAGATTTCCACTGACATTCTAGCTTTTTACAAGGGGTCATTAATCATTGGAGGGGACTTTAACACACCATTGAACCCATCACTAGATAGCTCCACTACACAATCCCAACTTTTGAAAAAAGCGCTTAAATCCATTAAAGATGACCTGACACTTTTAGGAGTACATGATCCATGGCGCATCCAACACCCCAGGGGGAGAGACTTTACCTTTTATTCCGCGTCTAAAAGCTCCCACTCACGCATCGACTATATCCTCATAGACCACATAACTATCTCATCAGTCGTACTCACTGATATTTGCCCCACTGCCTGGTCAGACCATTCAGCAGGCATCTGCACCACCCACTGGACATCCCTTCCTTTCAAACCCTACCAATGGCGCTTTGATGACACCTTACTTAATGATACCCTTATTTTGCAACAAATAGACACATTGATAAGTGAGTACTTCTCAATTAATACCACTCCAGACATGGCCCCATGTACTATCTGGGAAGCCCACAAGTGCTTCGTAAGAGGCGAGTTGATAAAGATTAAGGCAACACAATTCAAAAACCATAAAATGCATCACCAAGACCTTACAGACAAATTTCAGCAGCTTGACAGGTCCTATAAACAGAGTCCCCAAGATGACTTACTGAAGTCTCAACGAGAACAGGCTAAAAACAAATTGACAACATTCTTGGAACACTCAGCCCACACACAAGCTATGAGGTTAAAACAGAGATTTTTTATTGAAGGCAATAAACCTGGCAGGCTGTTAGCCAGAGCGCTTAAAGTTAGACAAGCGACACATTTTATTAGCACACTACAAGACTCAAATAGTGCAAACACTGTAGAATCCCATAGAATGGCTGAAATATTTAGAGATTATTATTCCACTCTTTATAATTTGATACCTAATAGAAACATAGAGGAACATCAAGCACACTGCCTCCGATATTTGGAGCGGGTGACTGTACCTTCTATCCCATTAGATGACCTAGAAACCCTTGCCTCACCAATCAGCTCGGAGGAGATTAGCGCAGCTATACACTCTCTAAAAATAGGAAAGAGTCCAGGCCCGGATGGGCTAACAAGCTCTTACTATAAAAAGTTTAAACATTTACTAATACCGCAAATGCTTGCAGTTTTCAATCTGGTGGACCGAATGTCTGCGTTCCCACCCTCTATGCTTGAAGCGATAGTAACGGTTATACCAAAACCAGGCAAAGATCCTACAGTCCCTTCGAATTACCGCCCGATCTCGCTTCTAAATGTAGATGTGAAGATCTATGCAAAGATCTTAGCTACTAGGCTCAATAAACTTTTGCCCCTGCTCATTCACCCAGACCAGGTGGGTTTTGTACCGCAGAGAGAGGCAAAAGATAACACCGTAAAGGTCCTTCATCTAATGCAATATGCTATAAATCATGACATACCCTCCGTTTTACTCTCGACTGACGCTGAGAAAGCCTTTGACAGACTAGACTGGACTTTTTTGAAATTGACCTTAAAGAAATTCGGCTTCCCTGACAGTTTTATCTCAAATATATTTGCCCTTTACTCAAAACCGACAGCTAAAGTTAAGGTAAATGGGATACTATCCACCCCATTTCAAATTCTAAACGGCACTAGACAAGGCTGCCCATTGTCCCCTCTATTATTTGTTTTGTCTATGGAAATCCTGGCAATAACTTTACGAAATGACCCTAACATTCACGGACTCACCATATGCTCCACTCCTCATAAGCTTGCGTTATACGCTGATGACTTGTTGTTAATTTTGACGCATCCAAATGCTTCTCTCTCTGCGGTACGGAGCTCCCTGGCAGCATTTGGCCATTGTTCCAATTATTCGGTGAACCAAAATAAGTCAGAGATTCTCCCCATCAACTTAAATAGCACTGATATACAAAACCTTAGATCACAAGTACCCTACCAAATACAGCAATCTGCTTTGAAATATTTAGGCATTTATCTTACGGATGATAAACAGAAGTTAATCGACCTAAATTATGAAGCCCTAATGACCAAGGTTTGCGGAGATACCTCCCTATGGTTAGATAAGCAAATATCTTGGCTTGGTAGAATTGGAGTAACCAAATTTACTATCCTCCCTAAGATTTATATGTTCCAAACCCTCCCCATACCCCTCCCGGAAGCATATATTTCTAAACTGCAGAAGGTGCTGAACTCCTATATCTGGAGAAAAACGCCCACCCAGAGTGGCTAGATCTACCCTCTACTTACCAAAAAAATTTGGAGGCTTGGGGGTTCCAGACTTATCCAGATACCGTAATGCAATATTTTTAAGAAGAGTGATAGATTGGTGCACACTCCCCATAAATCATAATAGACTCTGGGTGATGCTGGAACATGACCTTACCAATTCAGCACAGTTAGGAACATACTGTTGGCAGCCTAGAGGAAGCCAACCATCACTAGTTAAAGATTATCCAATTATAAAAGAAACATTTGATACTTGGTATAGCGTGCTACATAGATATCCACATATATCCACGATCCCTTCCCCCTTGACAACTGTGTTATTAAATTCTGACTTTCCCATAGGGTTACCATTGACACCGAAAGTACCAGGTGGATTGGATGGCCTAATCCCATTATACTCTCTGCTTGAAGAGTGTAAACTGATCTCGAAACAACATCTAGAGGAATTGGAAGTCACACAATTCACGCACTGGTTCAGATACCTCCAACTCAGTCACTTTGTTGACTCTCACAAATTCAAACATCAAATCACAAGACAGCGTACCACACTTGAGAAACTTTGCATTCAGGACTCCCCACAGACACACGCCATCTCCCTCCTATATCAACTCCTAATCACTCCCCCTGAGACTTTACACACTTCAACAGTCAATTCCTGGCACAAAGAACTCCCCTACACTCTTACAGAACAAGAATGGCTAAAGATCTTTCAGAATACAGCTAGATCCGCCCATTCAGCAGCCCTACTGTAAACAAATTACAAATTCCTACTCCGTTGGTACCTTACCCCCCACAGGTTGACATTTATATTCCCCGAAGCATCTGATAGATGTTGGAGAAAATGTGCAGGAAAAGGAACCCCTTTTCACATTTGGTGGGAATGCCCCTAGATAGCAGATTACTGGAAGAACATTAACATAGAGATGAGTAAGTTGCTGAATTTTAACATTCCATTAGACCCCTTGGTATACCTGTTTCATACAATCCCTAAATTCCCCTTCAAGCAATACACGTCACTTCTCCAATTAGCCATATGTAGTGCAAAGCAGGTCATCCCTAGACTTTGGAAATCAGATACAGAACCCACAGTAACTATGTGGATAACGCAGATGAAAACTAATTTATCATTAGAAAGATTCTATTATTACACGGTGGGTAGATTGGATTACTTTGCAGAAATGATGTTCCTCTGGGACTCCTACTACCATCCTAGAGCCGAGGAAGGGGAGGACCTGCAGGATTAAGCTTGTGTACTAGTGTAATGTAAATGCAGAACAGCCAAATATCTAACCATAATGAAATTATTCTTGCAGAACTAATTGTCTCACTGTTAAAGACAAGAAAACTGTAGATAAACAATCTTGTAAGCAACTTGTTGACGTAATAATCTGAGTGTATTAGCCCATGACTGTCTATTAATATTGTTATGTGGTATTATACCTTGATGCTACAAAAAATTCTGGGAAATTTGAACTCTGGAAGTAAAACAAACTGATGGACTTGAACAGAAATGCGAACCTGACAAAGCAACAATTCTATATTCTGTGGAAATTTTTTGAAATGTTTTGAAATGTTTTGGTTGTTTGTAATTTTCTTTTTGTTTCTTTATTGTTAATTAATTTTTTGAAACATCTAAATAAAGAAAAGATTAAACTAAAAAGATGATACATTTTACAGATATACTATGTCATTTTAACATAAATGTAAAGGCAACAGATCACATCTAGGTGATATAACAGTTTTCCTTGGTTCTCTTGATTATCGGGACAGAAGAATGGCAACACAATATATTGGCTCATAAGAAAGTTAGAAACAACATTAGGTAAAAATTCATCAATAGTTCATAAAATAACATTATGCTGATGAAAAGCAAGGAATGCCTATTTCACAGAGAGTGCCTGAAACACATCTTGCTGAGGAAATAGTCACCAAAAGGATAGTTTTCAAGGTAAGAAACTAGTAAGAAACTTCACATAGAGGTTAAAAATGTGTATCCATTAAAGCTTCCAAAACCAAAAGAAGATCCCGGGATGGAACTACATATCTCTTACTTGGTTGAATATGGACCAATACTTGAAAGAATTGCATTACTAAGAGATCTTGAGACCTAAACCTTCAGAGTTGAAGCACTAAAACTAAATAATTGAGATAGTTGAATATTCACTGTGGAAGCACTATGTTGATCATCAAAGAAGCAAAGTAATACCAGACTATGTAGATATCATTAGTTGTAGATTACATTCAACCGTGTTTGAATCACCTTGCTGAAATATTCAATTGTTGTAAACAGACGATTTCAGCAACCATGTGGTTAACCTAAGACCCTGTGGGCCTGGATGTAACAATGGACCCTGAAGCAGCATGTCCTGTGACACTGGAAGAATCCATGGAGGTTGAATTGCCAGCCTTAGGACCAGAGTGAACCATGGTCTATGAGGCCAAAAGATAAGGATCGCAATGAACTTTCCTTTTTCCACAAAATGTTTTTCTGCAGATGTGGAATGTGAGGAAATAGCGGAAATACATAAATATGATTGAACTCCTGCTTCTGAGAGCTTCAGCAGTTATAAAACTACTAAAATATTATGAAACCTGGTGATCGAGGCCCTGATGTTTACAGCATCATCGCAATGTCGATATTTTAAAAGGGGATCCGTCGTGCGAAATGTTAAAAAAGGCTGAAATCAGTGTTTAAAGGCAGTCTGACTGAGAGACGTTTTACTATACATTTCGTTGGGTAACACATTTTTTATTAAAGGAACAGTCAAGTTCAAAATAAACTTTCATGATTCAGATAAGGCATGTCATTTTAAACAACTTTCCAATTTACTTTTATCACCAATTTTGCTTTGTTCTCTTGGTATTCTTGGTTGAAAGCTAAACCTAGGTAGGCTCATGTGGTAATTTCTTAGACCTTGAAGGGCGCCTCTTATCTAAATGCATTTTGACAGTTTTTCACCACTAGAGTGCATTAGTTCATGTCTGTCATATAGATAACATTGAGCTCACACACGTGAAGTTACTTAGGAGTCAGCACTGATTGGCTAAAATGCAAGTCTGTCAAAAGAACTTAAATAAGGGGGCAGTTTGCAGAGGCTTAGATACAAGGTAATCACAGAGGTAAAGGGTGTATTAATACACTGTTGGTTAGGTAAAACTGGGAATGGGTAATAAAGAGATTATCTATCTTTTTAAACAACAACAAATCTCGTGTTGACTGTCCCTTTAATATAGAACATATTTATTAAAAAGCACTCCCAATATATGAAGTATAAGACGTTCAAAACTGTGAAAACTTATTTCGGCTATAAAAGAATATGAGAAAACACATCAAATCCAAAACAAAATAAAAAATGCTTTACACAGTGCAATGTTAAAAACACACTTTTGTAAAAACTAGAAACCTGTGGCTACTGTCTTATATAAAATAATAATATCAGGAAACATGCCAAAAGCATGATTTTTAAAAATACATATAAATAAAACATTGTATATACATGTATAATATACCCACATCCCCATGGTTTGATAGTAAGAGCAAAGGAGGGATTTCTATGAATCCTAGTAGCTTGAGTATCTTTCAAAACAGCATATTGCCTTCAAATGTTAAACCCTGGAGATTAACCTTTGAACCAGGATCTGCCTCCCAGTGATGCAGTCATGAAGCTCTTCCCACAAAGTTAGCTGTAGACAAAGAGGCCTATCTATCAAGCTCCGAAAGGAGCTTGACGGCCCGTGTTTCTGGCGAGTCTTCAGACTCGCCAGAAACAGCAGTTATGAAGCAGCGGTCACAAAGACCGCTGCTCCATAACCTGTCTGCCTGCTCTGAGCAGGCGGACAGACATTGCCGGAAATCAACCCGATCGAGTACGATCGGGTTGATTGACACCCCCCCTGCTGGCGGCCTATTGGCCGCGAGTCTGCAGGGGGCGTCGTTGCACCAGCAGCTCTTGTAAGCTGCTGGTACAATGCTGAATACGGAGAGCGTATTGCTCTCCGTATTCAGCTAGGTCTGGCGGACCTGATCCGCAATGTCGGATCAAGTCCGCCAGACCTTGTTAAATAGAGGCCATAGACTTGGCATTTAATTCAATAATTTCTGAAGCAGCACATTCACAAAAGGTAACTGTGATGATTTTTATAATGTATTGGTAAACAGCAAGGAGCTAGAACAAGAATACAGACTTTATTCAGCAGCATCCATCTTAACAACAACTGCCCGCCCCCCCTCTGATCACATTACTAAAATGTTAAAGGGACACTGAACCCAAATTTTTTCTTTCATGATTCAGATAGAGCATACGATTTTAAGCAACTTTCTAATTTACTCATATTATCAAATTTTCTTCATTCTCTTAGTATCTTTATTTAAAATGCAAGAATGTAAGTTTAGATGCCGGTCCATTTTTGGCGAACAACCTGGGTTGTTCTTGCTAATTAGTGGATAAATTAACCCACCAATAAAAAAGTGCTGTTCAGAGTCTGAACCAAAAAGAAAGCATAGATGCCTTCTTTTTCAAATAAAGATAGCAAGAGAACGAAGACAAATTGATAATAGGAGTAAATTAGAAAGTTGCTTAAAATTGTATGCTCTATATGAATCACACAACAAAAAATTTGGGTTCAGTGTCCCTTTAACTGTTTATAATGCACAGAGTGAACTAAGCATAACTACTGAACTTAAAATATAACATAACGCATACACATCATTACATCTTCCCCTTCAAATATGAAACACTCTGGTTGAAGATGACGCCTGTTGCGTCTCAGTTTCTGTCCACACTTGGTTTTGATTACATATGACCTTGGTGAATCAGTTTCACTGACAATTCAAGCAAGTTCCCATGTATCCCCAGTGACTCTGTGTCTCACAGCTTGCCCAGCTCTGAGTGGACCAAGTAACGTGGTAGATTTGTCAAAATACAGCTTTTGCTTTTTCATGTTTATGTTCCTCTGACCTGTTACCTGATCCTGTGGAATAGTCTGAGGCTGCAATTTCTGTGGTGCAATAGGAACTGTGGTCCTCAGTGCTCTACCCATGAGCAGCTGTGCAGGTGAACATAAACCCTCCATGGGTGTTGCACAATAGTTTAACAGGCCTAGGTACACATCCTGCCCTGATGATTGTGCTTTTCAGATAATGGATTTGGCTATGCCAACATACTTCTCAGCTAAACCATTGGCCTGTGAGTTATACGGACTTATTGGTTTGTGCCTGACTCCCCATTCACGCAGAAAGCACTGGAATTCAGCACTTGAGAATTGCGGGCCATTATCAGACACAAGTTCTTCACACACTCCATGTCTCGAGAGTATTGTTTTGAAAGCCCATATGATTGCTGATACTTTTAGATTTCTCAGCTGTACTAGCTCAAAGAATTTGCTGTAGTAATCTACTACTATCAGGTAGTGGTTGTCCTCAAAATGAAAAATATCTGTGGCCAGTCTCTGCAATGCCACGTGAAGGAGTGTTCCATGGTGTGAGAGGTTCTTTTGCATTGTTTTTTTGAAATGTCTGGCAGGTTTCATATATCTTCACAAGTGTCTCAATATCAAGGTCCAAATTAGGCCAGTAAACCACATCCCGTGCTCTGCGCTTACAAAGAGTAATGCCCAAATGTCCCTGGTGAATTTGCTCCAGTACTTCTGCCTGCTGTGATTTACGAATAAGAATACGGTCACCCATGAATATGATATCCGTATGAAAGGATAGTTAATTTCTTCTTTCTTCTTTCGTTTTTCTGGCCAGCCATTGCACATGACACAAATTAGTTTTTCTAGTACTTTATCTTGTTTGGTATCTTGTCTAATTTTTTCCAGCCGTACATCAGCTATTGGAATATTTACTAGTACTGTATGTACCTGTTCTTCTAATTCAGGTTCATCCCGTGCGTCATGTCCTTCTGGAAACACCCTAGATAGCGTATCTGCCATCGGAATTTCCTTTCCTGGTTTATCTTTCACTGTGAGATCATACTGTTGTAGTTTCATAACCATCCTCTGCAGGCGTGGAGGTATAGCAGATAGTGTTTTTTGCATGATGTACTCCAATGGTTTGTGATCAGTTTCCACAACCACTGGGCGACCATAGATATACTGGTGAAATTTCTCACATCCATTCACAATGGCCAACATCTCCTTCTCAATTTGAGCATAATTGGCTTGTGTTGTTGTCAGAGCTCGTGAAGCATATGCGACAGGATGTCCTTGTTGAATTAGCAAAGCACCTAATCCAAACTGGGATGCATCCACTTGAAGCACAGTGTCACACTTTACGTCAAAATATTTCAGTATTGGCCCGGATGTTTAGTGATCAGTTTTTTTACTTTTTCAAATGTCTTTTCCATGTTTGCGTCCCAAGACCAAATAGCATCCCTTTGTAGCAATGCATGTAGTGGGGTTGTCAGCTGAGCGAGGCCCTGAGAAAACTTGGATAGATAATTGAAAATGCCTAATGATGTCTCTAGTTCCTTCCTGGAGGATGGGGCCTTCTTGCTAATAACTGCTGTTATCTTCTTTGGATCAGGTTTTAAGCCCTCTTTGGTTAGAAGATGTCCAAAATATGTAATTTCTTCTACCCCAACTTGCATTTCTTGGATTAAGTTTAAGATTTTTCTCCCAACACTGCTTGAGTAAGGCAATTATTACTTCAATACCATGTAGACCAACAATCAATTCATGTGATTTCTTTTGAAATATCTCCTGAGCAGAAGCAATGCCAAAAGGTACCCTTGTGAAGCTCCATCGTCCAAAGGGGGAGTTGAAAGTGGTCAGGTGACTGCTGAGTTCATCAAGACGCAATTGCCAGTAACCAGATTGTGCATCTAGTACACTAAACACTGTTGCTCCTTCTAACTTGTGAGCTATATCATCTATGGTGGGGAGTTTGTAGTGTTCTCTCATTATTACTTTGATCAAATCACGGGGGTTGATGCAAAAACGAATTGCGCCTGTGTTTTTCTTCTCTACCACAGCCATAGAACTGACCCATTTTGATGGTTCTCTGACCTTTTTTACTACCCCCAACTTCTCCATCCTTGTTAGTTCTTGTTTGACTTTAGCCTCAAGAGATAGAGGTATTTTCCTTGGGGCATGAATGACAGGCTGTGCACCCTCTTTTATACGTATGCGGCTAATCCCCGGGAGGCAACCTAGGCCCTTGAATAGATCACTGTACTCAAGCTTAATGTTGTCCTTTGACAGTTCGCTGCACCCACCATCCACAGCCATAATGATCTTTACAAGTCCAATCTCTTTACTTGTTTTGAGACCCAATACTGCTCTGGCTTTTGTTTCTATCACAAACAATTGTAAGACCTTTTCAGATCCCTTGTAAAAACATTTTGCATGACAGCGACCCATCACTTTCAGCTTTTCACCACCATTTCCGAACAGTTTTGGTAGGTCTTGAGTCTCTAAGGGGAATTAATTTCTAAGGAGTTCCAGGTATGTGTGGCTTGGCACACAGTTTACTTGTGCCCCTGTGTCTATTTTGAATGTGATTGGAGTTTTGTGAGCCCCTATCTGTAGGGTTACATTTGCTTCATCTGCAGACTTCTGTACTGCTGCAAGATATATTGGGGTGCAATCTGAGTCTGACCCTGCATTGTCATCATTGTCCTCTATGGCGTGTACAGCCTGTGTTTGTGTCCTTGCAATATGGGAAAACAGTTTACACACCCTGGCAAAATGTCCTCTTTTCTTGCATTTATTACATATCTGCCACCTTGCAGGACAGGTAGCATTTTTGCTGTGCATGTTTCCACAGTAGCCACAGGTTACTTGTGTGTTACTTGTCCTAGTGTCCCACTTGCCTTTTATCCCCTTGTGTCCTCTTTCTTGCCAGTATCTGTTGCTTTGGTTTTCTATAGCACTGATCTGGTGTTGTGTTCCTTCCAGTACCTGCATGTCCTTTCTTGACATTTCATATGCTCTAGCAATCCTGATGGCTTTCTCAAGATTTAAATCTTCTTCCTGCAGCAGCTTTTCTTGAACTTCTTTAAACGTACTGCCCATCAGAATACGATCTTTTATCATATCACCTGCATCATAAAAAGCACAGTCTTTGCTGTGTCACCCATTCATCCACAGATTCACCTTCACCTCCACACTGATTCCTCTCATAAAACAGTTTCCTTTGCACTGTGGAGTTTTTCCTTGGATTGCAGTATGCTTCAAATTTTGCAAACAATAAAAAAAAATTTTTTTTCATCTGCAGTGATATCCCCACTTGCCTGCCAGGCTCTGCATACATCACGTCCCTTTTGTCTCACACATATCAGTAAGTGTGCTGCCTTCTGTTGATCAGTCCATCTGTCTGCATCTGGGCATGCAAACACAAGTTCAATCAGCTCCCTCCAATTTGACCAATTATCAGAAATGTTCCCTGACTCTAAATCCAGAGAAGGAATGTTCTTTGTGTTGCTATTTGCTGCCATGTCACTTTTCACCCCACTTCTGGTACCATGTGATGGTTTTTATAATGTATTGGCAAACAGCAAGGAGCTAGAACAAGAATACAGACTTTATTCAGCAGCATCCATCTTAACAATAACTGCCTGCCCCCACATGACTAAAATGTTAACTGTTTATAATGCACAGAGTGAACTAAGCATTACTACTGAACTCGAAATATAACATAAAGCAAACACATCATTACAGTAACCTTCTTAACATCTAAAAGAAAATGCATAATAGCTTTAAACACATTCTGTATAACATTATCAGACAAAACATCAGAAATCTTGAGTGCAGAAAACATGGCAAGGAGAGAATGCAGCCTCTGCTGAAAATAAATCTTTTTAAAACTTCATCATCAGTCGGAAAAATCATCTTTTAGATAATCTGGATATAGCAGCATCCATTTTAGGAGGGTTTGAAAACACATATATATATATATATATATATATATATATATATATATAGGATTAGGTAATGGAAACAGTTTAAAAACTTTCGGCTAGATTACGAATTTTGCGGTAAGGTAACAAAGCAGCGTTAACAGGTCCTAACGCTGCTTTTTCACTACCGCTGCTATTACGAGTCTTGCAGGTTTAGGGGCCCCGCACACTTTTTTGGCCTTACCGCAAACTGACTTATGTAAACTTCGTAAACCCTTTTTTCAATGGGACTTGCATAACGCCGGTATTACGAGGCTGTCCTGGGAGGCCAAAAAGTGAGCAGTACACCCTCTACCTCCAAGATCCGTAACGCATTCTAAAGTCAGTAGTTATGAGTTTTACACTACAACGCCGTAGCATAAAACTCATAACTAAAGTGCTAAAAAGTACACTAACACCCATAAACTACCTATTAACCCCTAAACCGAGGCCCTCCCGCATTGCAAACACTAAAATAAAATTATTAACCCCTAATCTGCCGCTCCGGATATCGCCACCACTATAATAAACATATTAACCCCAAAACCGCTGCACTCCTGCCTCGCAAACACTAGTTAAATAATATTAACCCCCAATCTGCCGCCCTAACATCGCCGCCATCTTCATTATAGTTATTAACCCCTAATCTACCGCCCCCAATGTCGCCGCCCCTATATTAAATTTATTAACCCCTAAACCTAAGTCTAACCCTAACACTACCTAACTTTGACTACCTAGCTAAAATAAATACAAATTTAACTGTAAAATAAAACCTAACCTAAGTTATAATAACACCTAACACTACACTATAATTAAATAAATTCCCTACATTAAATACAATTAAATTAGCTAAATCACACAAAAAATAAACACTAAATTAAGAAAATAAAAAACAAATTACAGATCTTTAAACTAATTACACCTAATCTAATAGCCCTATCAAAATAAAAAAGCCCCCCAAAATAAAAAAAAAACCCTAGCCTAAACTAAACTACCAATAGCACTTAAAAGGGCCTTTTATGAAATCAGCTCTTTTTCCTGTAAAAAAAATACAAATACCCCCATCCCCCAACAGTAAAACCCACCACCCACACGACCAACCCCCCAAATAAAATTCTAACTAAAAAACCTAAGCTCCCCATTGCCCTGAAAAGGGCATTTGGATGGGCATTGCCCTTAAAAGGGCATTTAGCTCTATTGCAGGCCCAAAGCCCTAACCTAAAAAATAAACCCACCCAATACACCCTTAAAAAAATCCTAACACTAACCCCCGAAGATTCACTTACTGGGAGAAGTCTTCATCCAAGCGGCACGATGTCCTCAATGAAGCCGGCAGAAGTGGTCCTCCAGACGGGCAGAAGTGGTCCTCCAGACAGGCAGAAGTCTTCATCCATACGGCATCTTCTATCTTCATCCTTCCGGCGCTGAGCGGGTCCATCGTCAAGACATTCAATGTGGAGCATCCTCTTCAAACAACGGCTTCTTCATAATGAATATCTTTTTAAGTGACTTCATCCAAGATGGCGTCCCTTAGATTCCGATTGGCTGATAGAATTCTATCAGCCAATCCAAATTAAGGTAGAAAAAATCCCATTGGCTGATGCAATCAGCCAATAGGATTGAGCTGACATTCTATTGGCTGTTCCAATCAGCCAATAGATTGTAAGCTCAATCATATTGGCTGATTGCCCTCTGTAATTTAGTTGTTTTTTTTTTTGTGATTTAGCTAATTAAATTTAATTTATTTAATTGTATTTAATGTAGGGAATTTATTTAATTATAGTGTAGTGTTAGGTGTTATTGTAACTTAGGTTAGGTTTTATTTTACAGGTAAATTTGTATTTATTTTAGCTAGGTAGAATAGTTATTAAATAGTTATTAACTATTTAATAACTACCTAGTTAAAATAAATACAAACTGGCCTGTAAAATAAAAATAAAACCTAAGCTAGCTACAATGTAACTCTTAGTTATATTGTAGCTAGCTTAGGGTTTATTTTATAAGTAAGTATTTAGTTTTAAATAGGAATAATGTAGTTAATGATAGTAATTTTATTTAGATTTATTTAAATTATATTTCAATTAGGGGGTGTTAGGGTTAGGGTTAGACTTAGGTTTAGGGGTTTATAAATTTAATACAGTCGCGGCGACGTTGGGGGCGGCAGATTAGGGGTTAATAAGTGTAGGTAGGTAATGTTTGGTTTATAAACATGTTTAAACGTTATTAAAAAACCTGTGCAATTCAAGAGAGATCGACATAACTCGATACTCCATCTTTGGATTTACTCTTTTCCATTGTCACTTAGATCTCTTATAAACAGAAGACAACTGTGAATGTATAAGTAAACACAGGGTAATACTATGTCTAATATGCCTGTATAATTGTCACTTCGTTTCAATCCCTGTACTATACCACTTGTTATGTATATTCTTTGTTGTCTATTTTTGAATATCTCAATAAAAATTTAATTAAAAAAAAATAAAAAAAAAATAAGTGTATGTAGGTTACAGCGACATTGGGGGCAGCAGATTAGGGGTTAATAAATATAATGTAGGTGTCGGCGATGTTGGGGGCAGCAGATAGGGGTTCATAAGTATAATGTAGGTGGCGGCGGTGTCCGGAGCGGCAGATTAGGGGTTAATAAGTATAATGCAGGTGTCGGCGATGTTGGGGCGGCAGATTAGGGGTTAATAAGTGTAAGAATAGGGGTGTTTAGACTCGGGGTTCATGTTAGGGTGTTAGGTGTAAACATAAAATGTGTTTCCCCATAAGAATCAATTGGGCTGCATTACTGAGATTTACGCTGCTTTTTGGCAGGTGTTAGACTTTTTCTCAGTCGGCTCTCCCCATTGATGTCTATGGGAAAATCGTGCACGAGCACGTACAACCAGCTCACCGCTGACTTAAGCAGTGCTGATATTGGAGTGCGGTATGGAGCACAATTTTGCTCTACGCTCACTTCTTGTCTTTTAACGTCTGGTTTGTAAAATCCTGTAATACCAGCGCTGTAGGTAAGTGAGTGGTGAGACAAAACTGCTCGTTAGCACCGCACAGCCCATAATGCAAGACTCGTAATCTGGCCGATAGTCAGGTACACCAAGCTGTTTTTCCTTTTTAGTAAAGGAAGACAAATAAATAGACTTAATAGATTCAGAAACAGGAAAAGTATTATCAGGTTCTAGCTTAGGCTTGAACCAGTCTAGGTAAATTTGGTGTTGCTCATCTTTTACTCCCAAACTCTAAAAAAAAATGCTATTTTTGTGAATAAAAACTCTAATGCCCTCTATTTTAAAGGCATATGGGGCACTTTTAAAAAATTAACCTGATCTCTGGTTAATTTTTTGAGCTCTAATTGCTACCGCGAGCTCACAGCAACAATAACCAGCCACTTGTAATGGCTGTTTAATTATCTCGCACACGCAAACTGGCAAATTTGCCCGTTTGCGGACGAGCAATAATTTAGCGCTCCACTTGTAATCTAGACTATAGTCTTCCTTTGAGGATTTAAACCTCACACAAACTCACAGTTTTGAACATATGTTTTTATTTTGGTGTTTTTAGAATTTACGAATCACTTCAACATTTCATATCAAGTATTTATGGAAAATTATTCTTTTTAAAGACAACACTGTCTGGGGAGTGTCTGATATTTCCTACTTGCAGTGGGTGTTGCAGTAACCTTTTGAACAGAGCTAAACTGGAAGCTTCTAAGTAAGGTTTTAAATGGTTTTATACTGGATTTTTATATCAATATCTGTGCATATTATTCTTTATAGTCGTGTCTATTTCATGCAGTTATATGAAAATTGGTGTATACTGTCCCTTTAACTTGTTTGTTGCCAAAGCAGCACATTGAATATTTCATAGGAAGCAAAATATTTAAACATAATTCTTTTTTAAAAATGGCGATGACTAAATTTTACACAAGCAAATTGGCTTCAAGTGAAATCTGATGAAAACATATTGTAAAATTATAGAGGAATCATTTACATTTGGCAGCTTGCCTAGGCATAAGGAAAATGTGTTCATAAAACAGAGGTAAATCAGCTTTGAACTAAATCCTTAATAAAATAAAATAAAATGAATTTTTTCACCTATTTTGGGCTAGATTACAAGTTAAGCAAAAAATATTGCTTCCACAAAAGCAATATCTGCGCATACCTGAATAATACCAGCGCACGCAAATGTGCAATGGCATTACAAGTTAGGTACAATGTGAACGCGACATCACGTTCACATTGCACAGAAGCATTGCGCTAATGAGAGCGCGCTTCAATGGGCTCCAATGGGCTTCCATAAGCTCCAATGGTAGCCTCTTTCTCATGCCGCCAGACATGGCCTTAGAATTAGCATAGCGAAGGAGGTAAGTCGCGCAGCGATGGCCAGGAATTTTATATATATATGAATATATATGTATATACACATAAATATATATGTATATAAGCATATACATATGTATTTACAGAGAACATACAGTTCCCATAGACCGCAATGTAAAGGCACTTTCAGTGCCTTTTTTTTTCTAACACCCCACACCTGCCACTTTTAACCCCTAAAAATTGCCTAATGCATTTTTTATGCTACTTTTATTTTTTTAAAACATGGGGCACTTTTAGAAAATTAACCAGAGATCTGATCTCAGGTTCAATTTCTGAGCTCGCTGTAGCAAGAACTTGCCACCTGTAATGGCTGGTTATTTATCGCGCACCTGTAAACGGGAGTGAATTTGCCCATTTACGGGTGCACAATAAATTAGTGCTGCACTTGTAATCTAGCCCTTTATTATTATTTTTTTTAGCCATTTTAGAATCTGTCACAGCTGAATTCAGTGTTCAAGGTTCTAATCAACCTCGTTAGGATATAATACTCCTCTCAATTGCTAAGGAGCTACATCTAAAAAATTTTCAGAAAAGGATTGCAGTGCTAGCAACTATTCAGGACTTTTCTACTATGCCAGATTCTACCAAATATGGATAAAAAGCTTAATATTTGATGCAAAAACATACTTTTATATTATATATATATATATATATATATATATATATATATATATATATATATATATATATATGCTCAGATCAACTGCGCTAAATATTGAGGTGTTTTAAGAATACTTCATTATAAGATAATTTTATTTCTCTTGTTAAGTGTATCCAGTCCACGGATCATCCATTACTTATGGAATATATTCTCCTTCCCAACAGGAAGCTGCAAGAGTCCACCCACAGCAAAGCTGCTATATAGCTCCTCCCCTAACTGCCATATACAGTCATTCTCTTGCAAGCCTCAACATAGATAGGAGGTCGTGAGAGTCTGTGGTGCTTTCTACTTAGTTTATTCTTCAATCAAAAGTTTGTTATTTTTAAATGGCACTGGAGTGTGCTGTTTATCTCAGGCAGTATTTGGAAGAAGAATCTGCCTGCGTTTTTCTATGATCTTAGCAGACGTAACTAAGATCCATTTGCTGTTCTCACACATTCTGAGGAGTGAGGTACATCAGAGGGGGAATGGCGTGCAGGTTTTCCTGCAGATAAGGTATGTGCAGTAAAATATTTTTCTAGGAATGGAATTGACTAAGAAAATACTGCTGATACCGAAGTAATGTAAGTAAAGCCTTAAATGCAGCGATAGCGACTGGTATCAGGCTTATTAATAGAGATGCATACTCTTGTAAAAATGTGTTTTAAAACGTTTGCTGGCATGTTTAATCGTTTTTTAACATATGTTTGGTGATAAAACTTATTGGGGCCTAAGTTTTTTCCACATGGCTGGCTTAAATTTTGCATAGAAACTGTTAACTGAAGCTTCCCACTGTTGGCTGTGGCAGTTTGTTGTGTCTGTTTTTAAAAACGTCTATGTCATTTTTTTTTTTATTTTATTTTTTTTATCTGTTTTTTGCATTAAGGGGTTAATCATCCATTTGCAAGTGGGTGCAATGCTCTGTTACCTTATTACATGTACTGTAAAAATTTCGTTTGTTTTACTGCCTTTTTTTCACTGTTTTTCAAATTTTGACAAAATTTGTTTCTCTTAAAGGCACAGTAACGTTTTATATATTTGCTTGTTAACTTGATTTAAAGTGTTTTCCAAGCTTACTAGTCTCATTATTAGTCTGTTCTAACATGTCTGACATAGAGGAAGCTCTGTGTTCATTATGTTTTAAAGCCATGGTGGAACCCCATCTTAGAATGTGTACCAGATGTACTGATTTCATGTTAAACAATAAAGATCATTTTTTTGTCTTTAAAAACATTATCACCAGAGGATTCTGTCGTGGGGGTAGTTATGCCGACTAACTCTCCCCACGTGTCAGACCTTTTGACTCCCGCTTTAGGGACTCACGCTCAAATGGCGCCAAGTACATCAAGGGCACCCATAGCGTTTCTTTTACCAGGGGATTCTGTCGAGGGGAAAGTTATGCCGACTAACTCTCCCCACGTGTCAGACCCTTCGACTCCCGCTTCAGGGACTCACGCTCAAATGGCGCCAAGTACATCAAGGGCGCCCATAGCGTTTATTTTACAAGACATGGCAAAGGTGGTGAATAATATTCTGGCAGCAGTATTAGTCAGACTACCTGAAATTAAAGGAAAGCAGTTAGCTCTGGGGGTAGATACAGAGCATACAGACGCTTTAAGAACCATGTATGATACTACCTCACAATATGCTTAGTCTGTGGGTGATTTTTTTTTTGACTCAGGGAAGATGATTTAACCTGATTCTGATATTTCTACATTTAAAATTTATGCTTGAGAACCTCCACTTGTTGCTCAGGGAGGCTTTGGCTGCTCTGAATGAATGTGTACAATCGCAGGGCCAGAGAAATTGTGTAGACTGGATAAATAATATGCAGTGCCGGTGTGTACTGATGTTTTTCCAATACCTAAAGAGGTTTACTAAAAATTTTTTAATAAGGAATGGGATAGACCAGGTGTGCCGTTCTCTTCCCCTCCTATTTTTTAGAAGAATGTTTTCTAATAGTTACCACCACATGGGACTTCTGGCAGACAGTTCTAAGGTGGAGAGAAGAGTTGTGCTTTTTAGATCCAATGGATAAAAAATGTTTATTCAACAGGGTTTTATCCTGCAGCCCCTTGCATACATTGCTTCTGTCACTGCTGCTGTGGCGTTCTGGGTTGAGTCTCTTGATGAGGCTTTACAGTTAAGCGACTCCATTGGATGAATATATTTGACAAGCTTATGCTAGCCAATTCCTTTGTTTTCTGATGCCTTGTTCATTTGACTAGACTAACGGCTAAGAATTCTGTTTTTTACTATACTGGCGCGCAGAGCGCTATGGCTTATATCATGGTCAGCTGTCGTGACTTTAATAAATAAGCTACTTAACTTCCCTTCAAGGGGCAGACCCTATTCGGGCCTGGTTTGAAGGAGATTATTGCTTATATCACTGGAGGAAAAGGTCATGCCCTTCCTCAGGATAGGTCTAAATCAAGGGCAAAAAAAAAAAAAAGTCTAATTTTCGTACCTTTTAAAAACTTCAGGGCAGGTGTGGCATCCTCTTCTATCTTCTGGATTTCAAAGATTCCCCCCCAAAAAAAGGGGAGATTTCGCCTTTCACAATTATCTGCAAACCAGATAAAGAAGGAGGCATTCTTACATTGTGTACGAGATCCATCCAGTTCCAAGAGAGGAACAGGGACAGAGTTTTTACTCAAATCTGTTTGTGGTTCCCAAGGAGAGGGAACCTTCAGACCTATTTTGGATCTAAAGATCTTAAACAAATTCCTCAGAATTCCGTCATTTAAGATGGAAACTATTCGTACCATCTTAACTATGATCCAGGAGAGTCAATAGAGGACTACAATGGATTTGAAGGATGCTTATCCTCACATTGTGATGCATAAAGATCACCATCGTTTTTCAGGTTTGCCTTTCTAGACAGGCATTACCAGTTTGTAGCTCTTTCCTTTGGGATATCTACAGCCCCAAGAATCTTTATGGAGGTTCTGGGGTCGCTTTGGCGGTCCTTAGACCGCGGGGCATAGAAGTGGCCCCTTATTTAGACGACATCCTGATACAGGCGTCAAACATCCAAATTGCCCAGTCTCATACGGACGTAGTACTGGCATTTCTGAGATCACATGGGTGGAAAGTGAACAAGAAAAGAGTTCTCTATCCCCAATCTCAAGGGTTTCCCTCCTAGGGACTCTGATAGATTCTGTAGAAATGAAAATTTACCTGACGGAGTCCAGGTTGTCAAAGTTTCTAAATTTCTGCCGTGTTTTTTTTTTCATCCCATCCGCGCCCTTCGGTGGCTCAGTACATGAATGAAATCGGCTTAATGGTAGCGGCAAGGGACATAGTACCGTTTGCACGTCTACATTTCAGACCGCTGCAACTATGCATGCTCAGTCAGAGGAACGGGATTACACAGATTTGTCCCCCTGTTAAACCTGGACCAAGAGACCAGAGATTCTCTTCTCTGGTGACTATGTCGGGTCCATCTGTCCAAGGGTATGACCTTCCGCAGGTCAGATGGGACAATTGTTACAATAGATGCCAGCCTTTTAGGTTGGGATGCAGTCTGGAACTCCCTGAAGGCTCAGGGATAGTGGACTTAGGAGGAGACCCTCCTTCTAATAAATATTCTGGAACTGGGAGTGATATTCCATGCTCTTCAGACTTGGCCTCAGTTAGCAACTCTGAGGTACATCATACTCAGTCGGACAATATACACGACTGTGGCTTACATCAGCCATCAAGGGGGAACAGAAGTTCCCTAGCGATATTAGAAGTCTTACAATAATTCACTGGACAGAGACTCACTCTTGTCTATCAGCTATCCATATCCCAGGTGTTGAGAACTGGGAGGTGTATTTTCTAAGTCGTCAGACTTTTCTTCCGGGGCAGTGGGATTTCCTCCGGAGGTCAAGACCAAGCAGGAGAGGGCTTTGGTGTTTTTGACAGCGCCTGCGTAGCCACGCAGGACCTGGTATGCAGATCTGGTGGACATGTCATCCTTTCCATCACAGTCTCTGCTTCTGAGACAGGTCCCTCTACCTCAGGGTCCTTTCAACCATCTAAATAGAATCAATCTGAGATGGACTGCCTGGAGACTGAACGCTTGATGTTATCAAAGCATGGCTTCTCCGAGTCTGTCATTGATACCTTAATACAGACATGAAAGCCTGTCTCTAGGAAAATTGAACATAGATATGGTGTAAATATCTGATTGTTATGAAACCAAGGGTTACTCATGGAGTAAAGTCTGGATTCCCAGGATATTATCTTTTCTCCAAGATGTTTTTGAGAAAAGGGTTGTCAGCTAATTCCTTAAAAGGGGACAGATTTTTACTCTGTCTATTTTTTTTTGCACAAGCGTCTGGCAGGTATTCTAGACGTTCAGGCATTTGGTCAGGCTTTGGTTAGATCCAAGCCTGTGTTTAAAACTGTTGCTCCGCCATGGAGCTTAAACCTGATTCTTAAGGTTCTTCAAGAAGTTCCGTTTGAACCTTTTTTGTTCCATAGATATCAATCTTTATCTTGGAAAGTTCCTTTTGGGTAGCTAATTCCTCGACTCGTAGAGTCTCCAAGTTATCTGTGTTACAATGTGATTCTCCTTATCTGGTCCTTCGTACGGATAAGGTAGTCCTGCGTACCAACCTGGGTTTTTTCCTAAGGTGGTATCTAACAAGTACATCACTCAAGAGATAGTTGTTCCATGCTTGTATCCTAATCCTTCCTCAAAGAAGGAACGTCTATTACACAATATTGGACGTGGTTTGTGCTTTAAAGTTTTACTTGCAAGCTACTACAGTTTTCATCAAACGTTCACCTTGTTTGTTGTCTATTCTGGACAGAGGAGAGGTCAAAAGACTTCAGCAGCCTCTCTGTCTTTTTGGTTAAAAAGCATAATTCATTTAGCTTATGAGACTGCTGGACAGCAGCCTCCTGAAGGGATTACAGCTCATTCTACTAGAGCTGTGGTTTTCACTTGGGCCTTTTTTAAATGTGGCTTCTGTTGAACAGATTTACAAGACGGAGTCTTGGTCTGCGCTTCATGCTTTTCAAATTTAACAAATTTGATACCTTGCTTCTTCGGAGGCTATTTTTGGGAGAAAGGGTTTTTTACAGGCAGTGGTAACTTCCGTTTAAGTACCTGCCTTGTCCCTCCCATCATCCGTGTACTTTAGCTTTGGTATTGGTATTCCATAAGTAATGGATGATCCGTGGACTGGATACACTTAACAAGAGAAAACATAATTTATGCTTACCTGATAAATTTATTTCTCTTGTAGTGTATCCAGTCCACGGCCCGCCCTGTCACTTTAAGGCAGGTAATTTTTTCATTTGAACTACAGTCACCACTGCACCCTATGGTTTTTCCTTTCTCTGCATGTTTTCGGTCGAATGACTGAATATGGCAGTTAGGGGAGGAGCTATATAGCAGCTTTGCTGTGGGTGGACTCTTGCAGCTTCCTGTTGGGAAGGAGAATATATTCCATAAGTAATGGATGATCCGTGGACTGGATACACTACAAGAGAAATAAATTTATCAGGTAAGCATAAATTATGTTTTTTATTGTTAAATTTATATTTATAATTCTATATCAATGAGAATATTTTGTGTAAAATATACATGAAAATACACACACATATACAGTATATATATCTATACTGTAATCTCGCTTGTAACGCGTCTGTCGATGTCGCCAGTTACGCACACATCCTCAAAGGAATCTTGGCTGCGCGAGGTAGCCAAAAGAATATTGACTGCACGCGCAGTCAAAAGCTGCATCCCGGTGGATTCCAAAAATGGCAGGATGGTGAAAGAATCCACCGCAGGTGGATTTTTTCACCACCCTGCCATTTTAACCTCCAACCCCCCACAACGCAAATAACTAATTTAATTACTAAGCTCCCTAACTTATAACTCCCTAAATTAACCCCAATACTAAGTTACACTTAAATAAAACCTAACATTAAATTATAAAAAAAATAATCTAAAATTACAAAAAATAAAAAACTCTAAAATTACAGAAAAAAATATACAAAATTATCAAAAATTAAACCTAATCCCTATGAAAATGAAAAAGCCAGCCAAATAAAAACACCCCTAATCTAAACTAAACTACCAATAGCCCTTAAAAGTTAAACAGCTCTTTTAGATTTAAAAAATACTAAGTCCCCTCTAACAGTAAAAAAACCCACTCACCGAACCCCCCAAAATAAAAAACCTACCATTAAAAAAACCTAAACTACCCATTGCCCCTAAAGAGGCATTTGTATGGGCATTGCCCTATTTTACTGCCCTTAAAAGGGCAATCAGCTCTTTTCCAGCCCATTAAATCCCTAATCTTAAAAATTATAAAAAAAAAAAAAAAAATACTAAGACTAAGCCCCAAATAGGTATTCGCCATTCCTGAGGTCCGGCAGTGTCAGGATTGTGTGCAGGACTCTCTTTTCCTTAGTGTTATCTAACCACTGTACCTTTAAGACAACTTTACATTCACTTCCTGTTCCCTATAAAAGACCATCAGCCCTTTAGTTCATTGCTTGGTATTGAAGCTGTTACACATTTCTAAGCTTACTCTGCAATCCATCCAAGTCTGTGTACGTATCTTGCTAACTTGCTTTGAGCTGCTACAGTTAACATCATTCCGGCCGGATCTATTGGATTCATTCGCGGTGACGTCACACGCCAACTACACGGACCGACCGGTACACATCAGCTCTCTATATCACGGAATACCGCAAACCGGACTGCAAGAACCTCTGTATCTAATATTATAGACAACCACTTCTCTACAGGTATCTTCACTCACTGTGATAATTATAACCAGACTTTAAGTGACTTTTAAACGGATACTCTCATTTAAATTATCAACCTGTATGTTTGGTTCCTAAAATTGATTCAGTTTACCTATCCAGTTATATCTATTGGATATTATCCATGTGATTCCTCATTACTCTTTCAGGCATTATTATCCTCATTAGCATCTTATGATTTTTTCCTCTTTTCCATATTTGCAATTATTTTATTTTTTCTGCTACACTCTGGTTTCTGAGTTAACGACCTTGCTGCAAATTCAGTGTTTATTCACATGTGGCAGAATCAGGGTTTGTTAATTCAAACTAACCATAAATCAAATTGCTTAGTAGTTATTGTGGGACACACTTCGCTTACAAGTAGCACTTGTGTTTATCAGTTACTCCTAAGCTACAAAACTCAATTCTAATCTCAGCAGCTGTGGTTTTACTAAAATACTCTCTTTGCTCTTTAGAAAATTTGTCTGCCTGACAGAATACCAAGCCTTACAAAATATGGACCCAGCTGAGATGACTACACAAATTCAAACTTTAAATCAAAAAGTAGAATTACTAGCTGATGGCCTTAATACCTTGAAGGCCGAGAATGTTGCTCTTAAAGCCTATATTAAAGATTATCTTGAAACTAAAATACATTCACCTGAGCCACAGGTTAGCCTGCCAGAAAAATTCTATGGAGACAGGGCACACTATAGAGATTTTAAGAACGCATGTCTCCTGCTCTTTACATTAAAACCTCAGTCTTATCCTAACGATAGGACTAGAGTTTTAACTATCATTTCTTTCCTTAGAGGGGAACCACGTAGCTGGGCTAATAGTTTTTTTGAGACTAATGAAGCTATACTCAACTCATTGGATCAGTTCCTCCTAGCTATGGGTCAACTCTATGAAGACCCCTTCAAACAACAAACTGCAGAGACCGCACTCAGGGCTTTGAAACAAAAGAAAAGGGTAGTCGAAGACTACATTACAGATTTCAAGAGGTGGGCGAAAGATTCCGAGTGGAACAATTTATCTTTGAGGAATCAGTTCCGTCTGGGTCTTTCAGACGCCGTTAAGGATGAGTTGTCCCGCACGGAGATTCCTCCCACTTTAGAGGAGTTAATTAAACTTAGTATTACTATTGATAGAAGGTTAAGGGAAAGACAACATGAAAGAGCATACCCTGAAACTTATACTAAGAAAAGTACTAGTTGTAATCCAACAACTTCCTCTAACAAATCAAACATTGAACCCATGGAGATTGGATTCATCAAAGGCCCTCTAAGCCCCCAAGAAAAAATCAGACGAAGAGAGAATAACCTGTGTCTCTATTGTGCCTCAAATGAACATTCTGTTAAAGATTGTCCAGTCCTGCTGAAAATTAAGGGTGAGTCAAATAACTCTACTGTGTGTTGCAGCATTTATGATAAAAAAACATTCTACTGTAAACTCTCAATTTCTTTTCAGTGGGATCATCATCGCCTCAACGTACCCGCAATAATTGATTCGGGAGCTACAGCTTCCTACATAGATAAGGACTTTACACTTGTCAATAAAATTCCACTTGTGCACAAAAAATGTCCTGTATTATTAAGGGGTATAGATGGGAGGCCCATATCTTCAGGTTTAGTAGAATATCAAACAATCCCACTGTTAATGGTAACCCCTGAACATCATAGGGAGTACTTATCATTCGATGTCATAGCCTCACCTGTATCTCCAGTCATTTTAGGCTTAAATTGGTTATCTCTACATAATCCACAGATTAATTGGTCAAACATGGCTCTCACTTTTGAGTCCAACTATTGCAATACTACATGTTTTCCAATGAACATCATGCTCGCTTCTGCTATACAGTCTGATATACAACTACCTGAACAGTATAGAGATTTTGCTGATGTATTCAGCAAAAGTGAATCAGAGAATCTACCTCCCCACAGGAAATACGACTGCCCTATTGAGTTAGTACCAGGAGCTGAAATACCTTATGGGCATATATTCCCATTATCCAATCCCGAACTTACTCATTTAAAAGTTTATCTTGAGGAAAACTTAAGAAAAGGATTTATTCGCCCCTCCACCTCACCAGCAGGAGCTGGCATATTTTTTGTTAAAAACAAAGACGGTTCTCTACGTCCTATAGTAGACTACAGACAGCTAAATAAAGTAACTGTAAAAAATCGATACCCCTTACCTCTAATCCCCGAACTAATTGAAAGATTAGAAGGGGCTAAATATTTCACCAAATTAGATCTGAGGGGAGCTTATAACCTAATTCGTATAAGAAGTGGAGATGAGTGGCTCACGGCTTTTCGTACACGCTACGGCTTGTACGAATATACCGTGATGCCATTCGGGCTATGTAATGCCCCTGCCACGTTTCAGCATTTAATCAATGATCTTTTCAGAGACTTTCTAGATGTTTTCCTTGTCATTTATCTGGATGACATCTTGATCTATTCAAAAACTTTGCCTGAACACATTCTACACGTGAGACAGGTACTATCTAGATTGAGAAGTAACTCCCTTTATGCTAAACCTGAGAAATGCATCTTTAATACACAAAGCATAAACTTCTTAGGTTATGTAATAACATCCACTGGAATCCACATGGAGGAATCTAAAATTCAGGCCATTCTTGATTGGCCTCCTCCCAAAAACAAAAAAGATGTGCAAAGGTTCCTCGGGTTTGCTAATTTTTACCGTAAATTTATAAAGAACTACTCAAACATATCAAAACCTTTAACTTCATTAACAAAAAATAACACACCCTTTATATGGAATGATGACAAACAAAAGGTCTTTGATATGCTTAAACATCGGTTTACAACTGCACCGATTTTGAGGTTTCCTAATCCTGACTTGCCTTATGTATTAGAGGTGGATGCTTCGGACGTAGCCGTAGGAGCAGTTCTCTCCCAAAGAACAGGCATCAATCAACCTCTACACCCTGTAGCCTTCTTTTCTCGCAGTCTATCCAGTTCGGAACAAAACTACCCTATTGGAGATAAGGAGCTTCTTGCCATTAAAATGTCGTTGGAACATTGGCGCCACTTACTGGAAGGCACCTCAATTCCCACCGTCATATACACGGATCATAGGAACCTACAATACCTGAAAACCACCAGAACACTCTCAGCAAGACAGGTACGCTGGAACCTTTTCTTCTCTAGGTTTAACTACCAGATCGTCTACCGACCAGCAAACAAAAACCATAAGGCTGATGCTCTATCAAGATTACCAATGCACATCCGATCTGAGACTCCCAGAAACACTGTTATTCCTCTCGAGAACTTTGTATCTTTCACTATTGATACTAATTCTCATCTCTCCCGTGAACAAACAATGGATACATCAAAACCAATCTCCCAGTTACAGAAAAAACCTGACGGCTTCTTCTACTTTCAGGACAAATTGTACATTCCCCCTACTCTCAGACAGATTGTACTTCAATCCTCACATGATTCTTTATTCGCAGGACACCCAGGTGTCAAGAAAACACAGGAACTTGTCACGCGTTCTTATTGGTGGCCAAGAATCAGTCAGGATGTTAAAGACTATGTTCTCACCTGTGCAGATTGTACTATTTCCAAAAAGGATAAACATCCACCTTATGGACTTTTGACTCCGCTACCTACTCCCAGTAGACCTTGGCTTGAGATAGCTCTAGATTTTATCGTAGATCTCCCAAATTCAAAAAACAATACAACCATTCTTGTTGTAGTTGATCTTTTTAGCAAGATGTCACATTTCATTCCTTACCATAAACTCCCTTCTGCCTCTGAAACCATTCAACTACTCATTTCTCACGTCTTTAAACATCATGGTCTCCCAAACACCATGCTTACTGACAGAGGTTCCCAATTCACTAGTAAACTCTGGAGTGAATTCTGCAAGGCCTTCTCCATCGACAAACGCCTCAGCACTGCTTATCATCCTCAGACTAACGGCCAGACAGAAAGGTCAAACCAATGGCTTGAGCAATTCCTTAGAACTTATTGCTCTTCACAACCACTTCATTGGTCAGATCATCTTCCTTACGCAGAGTTCTGCTTTAATAACACTATTCACTCTAGCACCAAACAAACTCCATTCTACGTGAACTACGGTTTTCATCCCAGATTTCAGATACTTCCAGACAACCGAAGTAATTCCCCTAACATCTCTGATCTCTCAAATCTTATTGCCTCCAATTTCGCAACTGTTAAAGCAGCAATAGAAGATGCAAAAAGATCTCAGAAATATTACTACGATAAGAAAAGATTGCCTTCTCCACCTTACTCAATTGGTGACTTAGTCTGGTTGTCAACTAGAAACCTAAAATTGAACACTCCCTGTCGAAAATTTACTCCACTATTCATCGGACCTTACCCTGTGATACACATCATCAATACTAATGCTGTTCGTCTTAAATTACCTGAGTCTATGAAAGTACATCCTACCTTCCATGTCTCTCTGTTGAAACCCTATAGAGCCCTCAGGAACTCTGCCTCCGCTGATTTCATCCCAGATGTAGTAGTGGACCCTAACACGGAGTATGAAGTACATTCCATCCTTGACTCAAGACTTCATCGTGGTAATCTCCAATATCTGATTCGTTGGAAGGGTTATACACCAGATGATGATTCTTGGGAGCCTGCAGGTAACATCTCCGCTCCTAGATTGGTTAACCTGTTCCATCGAAGGAACCCTGACCGTCCCAGTCCTTGAGCCCCGGAGTTGCTCCTTGAAGGGGGGATTCTGTCAGGATTGTGTGCAGGACTCTCTTTTCCTTAGTGTTATCTAACCACTGTACCTTTAAGACAACTTTACATTCACTTCCTGTTCCCTATAAAAGACCATCAGCCCTTTAGTTCATTGCTTGGTATTGAAGCTGTTACACATTTCTAAGCTTACTCTGCAATCCATCCAAGTCTGTGTACGTATCTTGCTAACTTGCTTTGAGCTGCTACAGTTAACATCATTCCGGCCGGATCTATTGGATTCATTCGCGGTGACGTCACACGCCAACTACACGGACCGACCGGTACACATCAGCTCTCTATATCACGGAATACCGCAAACCGGACTGCAAGAACCTCTGTATCTAATATTATAGACAACCACTTCTCTACAGGTATCTTCACTCACTGTGATAATTATAACCAGACTTTAAGTGACTTTTAAAAGGATACTCTCATTTAAATTATCAACCTGTATGTTTGGTTCCTAAAATTGATTCAGTTTACCTATCCAGTTATATCTATTGGATATTATCCATGTGATTCCTCATTACTCTTTCAGGCATTATTATCCTCATTAGCATCTTATGATTTTTTCCTCTTTTCCATATTTGCAATTATTTTATTTTTTCTGCTACACTCTGGTTTCTGAGTTAACGACCTTGCTGCAAATTCAGTGTTTATTCACATGTGGCAGAATCAGGGTTTGTTAATTCAAACTAACCATATATCTAATTGCTTAGTAGTTATTGTGGGACACACTTCGCTTACAAGTAGCACTTGTGTTTATCAGTTACTCCTAAGCTACAAAACTCAATTCTAATCTCAGCAGCTGTGGTTTTACTAAAATACTCTCTTTGCTCTTTAGAAAATTTGTCTGCCTGACAGAATACCAAGCCTTACAAAATATGGACCCAGCTGAGATGACTACACAAATTCAAACTTTAAATCAAAAAGTAGAATTACTAGCTGATGGCCTTAATACCTTGAAGGCCGAGAATGTTGCTCTTAAAGCCTATATTAAAGATTATCTTGAAACTAAAATACATTCACCTGAGCCACAGGTTAGCCTGCCAGAAAAATTCTATGGAGACAGGGCACACTATAGAGATTTTAAGAACGCATGTCTCCTGCTCTTTACATTAAAACCTCAGTCTTATCCTAACGATAGGACTAGAGTTTTAACTATCATTTCTTTCCTTAGAGGGGAACCACGTAGCTGGGCTAATAGTTTTTTTGAGACTAATGAAGCTATACTCAACTCATTGGATCAGTTCCTCCTAGCTATGGGTCAACTCTATGAAGACCCCTTCAAACAACAAACTGCAGAGACCGCACTCAGGGCTTTGAAACAAAAGAAAAGGGTAGTCGAAGACTACATTACAGATTTCAAGAGGTGGGCGAAAGATTCCGAGTGGAACAATTTATCTTTGAGGAATCAGTTCCGTCTGGGTCTTTCAGACGCCGTTAAGGATGAGTTGTCCCGCACGGAGATTCCTCCCACTTTAGAGGAGTTAATTAAACTTAGTATTACTATTGATAGAAGGTTAAGGGAAAGACAACATGAAAGAGCATACCCTGAAACTTATACTAAGAAAAGTACTAGTTGTAATCCAACAACTTCCTCTAACAAATCAAACATTGAACCCATGGAGATTGGATTCATCAAAGGCCCTCTAAGCCCCCAAGAAAAAATCAGACGAAGAGAGAATAACCTGTGTCTCTATTGTGCCTCAAATGAACATTCTGTTAAAGATTGTCCAGTCCTGCTGAAAATTAAGGGTGAGTCAAATAACTCTACTGTGTGTTGCAGCATTTATGATAAAAAAACATTCTACTGTAAACTCTCAATTACTTTTCAGTGGGATCATCATCGCCTCAACGTACCCGCAATAATTGATTCGGGAGCTACAGCTTCCTACATAGATAAGGACTTTACACTTGTCAATAAATTATTTTATTTTTTCTGCTACACTCTGGTTTCTGAGTTAACGACCTTGCTGCAAATTCAGTGTTTATTCACATGTGGCAGAATCAGGGTTTGTTAATTCAAACTAACCATATATCAAATTGCTTAGTAGTTATTGTGGGACACACTTCGCTTACAAGTAGCACTTGTGTTTATCAGTTACTCCTAAGCTACAAAACTCAATTCTAATCTCAGCAGCTGTAGTTTTACTAAAATACTCTCTTTGCTCTTTAGAAAATTTGTCTGCCTGACAGGCAGAGAAGGTCTTCTTCCAGGCGGTTCCATCATCTGCTATCTTCATTTGAGCGAAGGCGGCACAGATCCTATTAGCATCTGGTGAGAGGATGTCGGGCAAATCTCTTGTTGCAGTTTGACTCCGTGACATGTTTATAGGAAGTGAAACAAATAAATATAGAGTAATATTGTAAAACCATGGGCATTTATTTCTGAACTTGTCAGGGTACTCACACAGTGTGACCTAGATCATATATGAGGTAAGATAATCGGCATAAGACAATAAAAGCACCGTTCAGTAATATAACAATCTTGCTTCAAGTCAGTCACAGCTGTATGTCGACAGTTAGCCCAAAGTCTTAAGTGAAATCCAATGTTAAAAGCGTTAACTCTGTATCTACTGGAGTGTGGTAGGATAAAAGAGTGATAACAGGGGTATTAAAAACCACCCATAGATCAATAACCTTACGCGTTTTCGAAATATAAATGTTACTTCTTCATCAGAGGTAATGGCCATTACCTCTGATGAAGAAGTAACCTTTATACTTCGAAACGTGTAAGATTATTGATCTATGAGTGATTTTTAATATCCCAAAACAATATCCCATTCAAGCCTATTATGAGATCCCTTGTTCCTCCTAGGGATCTTCCTGTAGTTTTGGATGCTTTAATGGTACCATCTTATGAACCTTTGAAGACCACTTCCCTATGGTTTATAACCTTGAAGAAAGCATTTCTGTACACTTTATTTCTGGAACTTAATGCTTTATCTCTGGAATAACCTTTTCTAAACTTACATACAGATTAGGTGGTGTTGCGGACAGTTTCTTCTGAAAGTATAAGAATAACATTCCTATCAGGATTGTTTTACCATGATTTCATCCACAGAAGAAATTGATGATGGGAAACATTTATATACGCTGGATGTTGTCAGATGCCTTCACTACTATTTGAATAGAAGTAAGGATTTGTGACAATCAAGAAGGCTTTTAGTAATTCCCTCTGGTCCAAAGAAGGGTAAATTGCCAGCCAAATCAACAATTTCTGTGTGGATTGTTTGCTGCATTTTTTAAGCTATCAGCTTCAGAAGATGCAAGTTCCGTATCACTTGAAGGCTCCTACAACACATTATGTGGCAGCATTTTGGGCCTTCCATCATGCAGCTTTAATTGATGAAGTTTGCCAAGCAGCAGTCTGGAAAACCTCTAACACTTTCATTACCTATTAAGAGTTGGATGTGGTTCAATCATCCTCAGCCAAATTCACTTCCTATATCCTTTATAAATCATATATTTTTGCAGTATTTTGGGGTTTTTGTCTTTCTTTCTTTCTTTCTTTCTTTCCCATCCTAGATAAATTGAGCTTTGACAATCTCTCACCTGGTAAGTGATAGCTACAGTAGGTAGGCTAAGATAAACAGAGGTTAAATCATAAATATACAAATTGCTATATCTTAGTCTATATCATAGCTAGCACCTAACCAGGGATTCCCTTACCCTATTGTCCTGTTCCTTACTATGATGGACATAACTAGGAATGAAAAAGGGGGCTGGCAAACATGTCACCTTTTATTTTGATGAAGGGGGTATGGTACATTTCTCTCCATCTCCTGTGGAAAGAGGAGCTCTCACCTGGTAAGTACTATCTAGGATATAGGCTAAGTTATAAAAATCCTATATTTATGATTACATTTTTTTTCTTTTGCTTATTTGACAGTACCTTACTATTGTTAATGTTTCCCTCTTAAAGGTTTATCATTTTTACATTGTGCCTTTTCGTCTCTTCTGGTTTAGCTATATGTGTGCTTTTTACTGACTATTTGCTCCAGTCTATCGGTGATACTTAAGCTATTTCCTTACTGGTACTATGGGGCAAACTAATGCAGCTGAGGCCTCTGGTCCATCAACTTATTTTCTAGAAGGTAACAGGCTCTGATGCATTAATCCCTTCCAGTCTGTATTTGCTGTGTAAGGATTCTTAGGTGTGTCCCCCTACTAAGGAATATACCTCATGTGCTAAACCTATTTCTAGCCCTACACAGGGCCTTGCTGCACTTCAGTGTGTATAAGGTTTTTTGCCCTGTCAAAATATCTCCCAGGAGTGTTTGTCTGAACTTAAGAAGTGTATTCACTCTACTGTTTATGATATTTTAACTATATTGCCTCCAGCTGTTAAGTGCATATATTTGCAAGTATTGGAATGTAGTCCTTTGGCCTTTAGCTCTTTGGGCCCTTACCTTAGGGGTAGCCCCTCTAAGTTAGCCATTAATGATAGGGGTGTTTTTGTGGCTTTGTGGTTTATCTGCTGATACAGTATCTAAAAGCATATTGAGGGAGGCTTTGGAGAGATCTGTTCAGGATCCCCTTGGGTGTTGCAAGTAATTTACCAGGGGTATCGAAAAAGCTTTAATTCTAGGCCTCCTTGTTGTAGGTTCTTTCTGTCTCAACTGCCTCGAGGCCCAACCTTTATTGACTTGTGTAAAAGGTATGGAATTAATGGGAGTGATTGCACCAGTTCCAACTTCAGAATTAAACCATGTTTTACTCAAATCTATTTACAGTACCAAAGTACTTTTTGGGTGGTTTTGGATTTCAAAGTATTGAACAAATTCCAGAAAGTTCCCTTTTTCAAGATGAGATGGAGACAATTCACACTTCCCTTAGTGCAGGAGGGTAAATTTATATTAAATATTCTGGAACTCCGTGCATTCTTTAGGACTCTCCAGAGTTGGCCCGATTTCAGGCACAAATCTTTACTGAGATTCCAGAAAGACAGCATGAAAGCAGTGGCTTATGCCCATAATCAAGGAGGAATTCAAGACTCCCACATCATCAGTTTTGCAGAGCACCGTCATTGCATAATTTTTGCCTTTCACATTGTGGGTGTAAACAACTGGGAGGCAGGCATTCTCAGTTGCAAGTCTCTTCATCCAGGGAAATGGTCTCTGAATCAGGAAGCTTATTTACGAAATTGTGAGGAGTTAGAGTCTGCCAGAGATAAATCTCATGGCCTCTCCTTTGAATCACAAATCTTCTCTCTCAATGCCCTTTCTTTTATCAGGATCTCAAAACTCTGAAATAGACGTTATGACGATTGAACGCTTAATTCTGTCTTTTGTCTGGAAAACTATATTTTGTGTGGTGTAGTCGCAAAGGTTATCGTTAGAATTTTTAGTATTCCTAGAGTTTTTGAGTTCCTGCAAGAGGGTCTAGATAAAGATTTCTATTGTTTCATGAGAAAATTGCCAAAATTCCCAATTTCCAGGATTTTGTTCAGGCTCTGCTCAAAATTAAACCAGTAATTTGTCCATTTTCTTCTCCATTGGATCTAAATCTGTTTTCGAGGGTTCTTCAAATTCCTCCTTTTAAATTGATGCATAGTTTAGACTTTCAGCTTCTATACTGAAAGGTTATTTTTTCCCCTAGCTATTTCTTTCGCTAGAATGGTTTCTAAGCGTTTAGCTTTATCATGCAAACACCCTTTTCTGTTTGTTTTTTTCATTAGGATAAGGCGGTGCTTTGCATTAGCTATTCTTTTCTTCTTTGGGCCCTTACCTTAGGAATAGCCCCTCTAAGTTACAGGAAATTGTGGGTTCTTTTTGTTCAGCTTCTAAGAATGTTAAGGAGTGTCGTTTCCAATGCCTGGATGTTGTAAAAACTCTTAAATATTATGCCACAAAAAATGTCAGACTTTCCTAATTTTTTGTTTATTTTCTATACCTTGCAAAAGTCAGCTATGGCTGTTACTTTAGTAGCTTGGCTTAAAGCTTTAGTTTGCAAGGCTTATTTGGTTGAGGAAATTACTGCTCATTTCACTAGAGCAGTTGCTACTTTTTGAGGTTTCTGTTGATCAGATTTGTAAGGCAGCTACTTGGTGGTCTTTAGACACTTTTTTTTATCACTTTGATGAGTATGGTTCCTCTAAGGCTGCCTTTGGCAGGAAAGTTGTGCAGGCGATAGTGTCTGAATAGTTATGTCCTGCCTTCACTGTTTGTCCCCTCCCTATTTCACATTGGTCTCATGGACTCCACTGCTTGGATGTTGATTCCCACATGTGATGAATGTGGACTCTCACCATCTGATGAAAGAAAAAAAAAATCTTACCTGAAAGATTCATTTCTTTCATGACGGTGAGAGTCCTCAAGTCTGCAATTTCTTTTAGTTCAGGTGGTGGCAGTACTTGTTTTTGCAATGCTGTGCTCTGCTTTCTTTCTTGCATTTCTGTTTTCCCCATCTACTTGACTATATATATATAGGTTGACCATATTGCTGCTTTAGAAAGTGACCATATTGCCGCTTTTAAAAAAATACGTATGTCAGGGTTCTTATGCAAAACATTTCTTTAAACAACCCTAAAAACAGCCCTGACATATGTATTTTTCATAGGTGTCCCTTTTTAAAGCGGCAATATGGTCACCCTATATATATGTGACTGAGGAGCATGGGAAGTAGGTGGGATTTAAAGCTCTTGTCTGTTGGGATGTCTTTTGCCTACTCCTAGTGGTCAGGAGAGGTCAAGACTAGTGGACTTTCACATCATGAAACAAATTAATAAGCAAAAAAGATGTTCCTGTTCTGTATGGGTTTAGGACATACTCAGCGAGGGTTTTGTCATCTTTGGCAATGGAGGCAGAAGCTGTCCCTGCAAAAATATATCAGGCTGCTGTTTAGAAGATAGTTCATACTTTTTTTTGTGTGTTTTTAAGCTTGAGTAAGGCAGTCTGTTTCTGAAAAGTTTTTTATTAGAAAGTTTTGTCATGTTGTTTCATAATAAAGTGTTGAAGTTTTTTTTTGTCTTTTAGTCCCTACCATTAGAAAAGAACACAAACATTTTAAGAAATTATCTTTTGAAATTTTTTACCAAGTTCCCATGCTCCTTTCTCTCTGTTCACTGCTTGACATAATTAAAGGGACAGTCTAATCAAAATTAAAGTTTCACGATTCAGATAGGTCATGCAATTTTAAACAACTTTCCAATTTACTTTTATCATCAAACTTGCTTTGTTTTCTTGGTATTCTTTAATGAAAGCTAAACCCAGGTAGGCTCATATGCTAATTTCTAAGCCCTTGAAGTTATTTTGACAGTTTTTCCCAGCTAGACAGCGCTAGCTAATGAGTGCCATATAGATAACATTGTGCTCACCCCCCGTGGAGTTATTTATGATATAACACTGATTGGTCTGTCAAAAGAACTGAAATAAGGGAGCAGTCTGCAGAGGCTTAGATACAAGGTAATCACACAGGTATAAGTTATATTAATAAACAAGTTGGTTATACAAAACTGGGGAATGGGTAAAAAAGGAAGAGGAGTAAGTGATATACTTTTGTAATGGTAACTTGGGTGGTGGTCAGTTCTGAACATTTCATATTGGTAGAAGAGTTCATACTTGTATTATCCAGGGACATTTTCAAAATATAGAATGTTTTTTAAAGTTGTTTTTAATTTCTAGTTAGCTATCTAACCTGATTTCAAAGCAATATTTTAATTGAATGAAACCACTTATGCTTGCACAAATGCTACAGATTTACATGTCTAGACCAAACAAAGAATGAAAAGAAAGGTAACATCACCAGCATATATTCTATCAGGGGCATATTATGGCCTAGGCCAACAAGGCCGGTGCCTAAGGCAGCAGATTTGGGAGGACCAGCACACAGTACAGTGAGTGATAAAGTGCAAGCTTTTACAGAGAAGACAAGGCACGTGCGCTGATTAAGGTCGCTCTTCACAGGCAGTGCTCCTTTAAACCATTGCTTCATTTAGAGCCGCCGGCATTTTTGCAGTGGAAGCGTTCTTGGAGAGAAATTTTCCTGGCGATATGCTTACAAGGTGAGGCTGGAGGAGAAGACCTTGTGCCGATATGCTGCCTCCCCTTGTCAGCTGTGGTAGGTCTGTGAGCGCAGTGCTTATTGCAGGTCTTAGTAACTAACAGACTGGATGCATCTGTGCACTGCTTAGATCAGCTTGTGATGTCTAATCATAAACTCTCAGCGCTAATGTATGTTAGCTACTAATAGCTTTCTCTGCATTCATGAACCCACGGGGTAAATAGTAAACGGACACTTAAAACGTTTCTTTCCCTCCATTCCTCTCTCCCTTCTTTCCCTTTCTCCCTCCACTCCCTACCTTCTTTCTTTCCCTCCCTTCTTTCCCTCCCCCCTTTTCTCCTCTCCCTCCCCCCTTTTCTCTTCTCTCTCTCTCTCTCTCTCTCTCTCCCTCCCTTTTTTTTCTTTCTCTCCCTTTTCTCCCCTCCCCTTCTTTTCTCTCCCTTCTCTCAGGGAGAAAAAGGTATTAGATGCATGCAATGTAACCCACCTGTATGCAAGTGTTTTGCTAGCCCATTTTCTTTTAAAATTGTTATGAAAACAAAACAAAAAAAAAAACATTTTACACACTGACCCAAAAAAATATTAAGGGAAAAAAGGCCAAAAACCTTGGGCAGCACAAAACCTAATTATGCCACTAATTCTATCTTTTACTGTACTGTACTTTGTATATTAAGAACAGTTTTAAAAATAGCGGGAGCCCTCAATCAAATCTATTCCTGTAAAACCAAGAAACAATGGACATTAGCAATTTGGTACAATAAGATGTTCCAGTGAATGAGATGCTAAATATCTGTCTATCGATCAATCTATCTTAGTGTACGTATACCTTTTATTCCCTTTTCTTACATTAATTCTTTAAAGGCTAAATTAAATTTGCATTGTGGAAATGACCTATTAGGGAATATGAAAGAATCTAATAACGGAAATCTTCTGAATATTTTATCATCAGTTACTCAAATTTGTAAAGTCTTTATTTCATTAGAATCTCTATAGATGACAAGTCACATTGATTTTTCATTTTACAGGATGTTGCTTCAAGTAAATCAGATCTTTTTCATTTAAAATATCAGTCAATGTATCATTAACATTGCAAAGAAATATGTAATATTTGAACTACAATTTAGTCTTGTTGCAAAATAAAAAACTGCAAGGACATGAACATGTATATGCAAATAGCAGTCGGAAGTTATTTAATTAATAATAAATATTTGATTTTAAGATATTCTGTATTAAATGCTTAATTTTTTGTAACATAAAGCAATAAATTACATGTAGAATAATGTGACGATAAAGCAAATTTTAATTAAAATGTAGTAGGCATAATTAAATGCATAAGATGATTTTTTTTTGCAGTCAACACCAACATTTTTGTTGCTTTATTGTCCCTTTATTACCCATTCCCAAGTTGTGCATAACCAACACAGTTATAATAATACACATTTTACCTCTGTAATTACCTTGTATCTAAGCCTCTGTCTACTTCCCCCTTATTTCAGTTCTTTTGACAGACTGAGGGATAGTGTGAGGGCTAACTGTAACTGTTCCACTACCTGAATCCTTCTGTGGAATGTTCTAGAAAAGGCCTGGTCCTCTGGCTGCTTAGGGCCTACTTGCAAGAGGTAGGAGATGTATCCATTAATCAAATGACTGAATTGGAGCCTGCCTTAAGACACAAATGTCACAAATTAGCTGAATCACTGACCAGGCAGTTCCATTACTGGGGCCCCCAATATTTGACTTTAGGACCTGGAGAAATAAAATCTGTTAAAGCTGTACCCACCTTACAGGATGGTATGATTAATTGTGCACAGATCTACCGTGTAGAATCTATTCCTGAAGAGGACATTCAAAAAGGCTGGATGATTATGCCTGAAGTCAAGGATTGGCAGAATAGGCACAACAGTCATTTTTAAAGTAACTGTCTGTAATCTGTCCGCAAGAGATGTCCATATTGATCATGGTCAAGAATTGGGAATCCTTCACCTCTTAGAGGAAATAACCCCTATTTCTGCCCTACCTGTAGAACCAGCAGTCAACTCCTCAGGAGAATTGGAGTTTGATTTTGAAGACTCAAGCTTACCATTTGAATGGAAAGAGAGACTGCTTAAAGCTCTAAAACCCAGAAGAGGAGTCTTCTCAACTAGAGACATGAATGTAGGGTGTTGCAAGAGTGCACAACACACCATAAGATTGACGGACTCTGCTCCATTTCGTGAGAGGTCTCGACGTATAGCACCATGAGATGTGGAGGATGTGAGAAACATCCTGCAATAAATGGAAGACACTGGCATTATCAAATAATCTAGAAGTCCCTATGCTTCTCCCATTACAGTGGTGAGGAAAAAGAATGGCTTTGTGTGATTGTGTATTGACTATCGAACTTTAAATAAATGAACAAATCCTGACCAGTATAAACTACCCCGGATAGAAGATCTACTGAATGCTGTATCTGGTAGCAAATGGTTTAGTGTATTGGATATTATCAAGTTCCCATGAAAAAAGAAGACCAAGAGAAAACAGCATTTATTTAGGATATAGTTTCTACCAGTTTACCCGTATGCCAAAAGGGGTTAACGGGCCCCAGCAACCTTCCAAAGATTAATGAAAAAGACCCTTGGGGACCTTAGTCCAAGAGAGTGCCTTGTTTATCTGGATGATATAATAATTGTTGGAAGAACTCCTGAAGAACATGAAAATTGGTTGCTGAGGGTGTTAGATCGATTGCAAGCTGAAGGTCTGAAGTAATCCGTTGACAAATGCAAATTTGCAAGAAGCTCAGTGACTTATATTGGACATATAGTTTCTGCAGAAGGTGTGGCCACAGACCCAGCAAAAATAGAAGCCGTGGTAAATTGGCCAAGACCAAAGAATATTGAAGAGCTACGTTCATTCTTGGGGTTCTGCAGTTACTACCGCCGTTTTGTAGAAGGTTATTCTAAGATAGCGAGAAGTCTTCACAATCTTCTGAAATTGGAGCCTGGAGAGAATGCCAAGCAGAAGAGCCTGCATTCCAAGAAACCCATAGGAGATAAGTGGACTAATTCCTGTGAAGAAGCTTTTCGGTTACTTCAAAGTAAGGTGACTGAAGCTCCTGTACTGGCATATGCAGATCTTGAGAAACCATTTGTGCTTCATGTAGATGCCAGTATGGAAGGGCTTGGGGGCGTTCTCCACCAGGCACATCCAGAGGGGCTGAGGCCTGTTGCCTACATTAGTCAGAGCTTTTCTAAAGCTGAAAAGAATTACCCAGTGCATAAACTAGAATTTCTGGCATTGAAGTGGGCTATCGTAGATAAACTACATGACTACCTGTATGGTGCAGAATTTGAGGTGAGGACTGACAAAAATCCCCTCACCTATATCTTGACCAGAGCTAAAGTAGATGTCACTGGACATCGCTGGCTTTCAGCTTTGTCCAACTATAGCTTTTCATTGAAATACACGCCTGGATCTACTAATGTGGGAGCTGATGCTTTATCTCTGAGACCTGGACTTCCTCCAGAAACAGATAAAGAAGATTGGATTGAAATTCCTGGCCCTGAAGTAAGGGCATTGTGTCAGACCTCAATCACAGAAGATGGGTGGGTTAATTTTTCTGAACTGAAATGCATCGACTCACTCAGTTGTAGTGCTGAGGCAGTTCCAGAGGCTATGTGTTACCCAGTTAACCAGCCAAAGTGGACAAGCATCAGTAATGAGGATAAACAACAAACTCAAGCTCAAAACCCAACAGTGGGCCCCTTATTAAAAGCTGTTAAGAATGGGTGCCAAAATAGATGAACTGCCTATCTGCTGAAATGCAACAACTTTTCAAGAGACAATGGAGCCGTTTCCGTATTGAGAAGAGACTTCTCTAAAGGCTCATTCAAAATCATGATCACCCAGGACAAAGACAGTTGGTATTACCAGAAAAGTATAGAGGAATGGTACTAAGATCCTTGCATGACCAACATGGACACCTGGGGGTGGAGAAAACTTTTGGATTGTGCAAGATCGTTTCTTCTGACCAAAAATGAGAGAGTCTGTGTCATTATTGTCGAAAGTGTATTCAGAGGAAAACTCTACCTACCCGAGCTTCGACAATGGGCCATCTAAAGAGTTCTGGCCCCATGGATCTAATCTGTATGGATTTTCTGTGTATTGAGACTGATTCAGCAGGAGTAGTAAATGTACTGGTAGTAACTGATCATTTCACCAGGTATGCTCAAGCTTACCCTACTAAAGACCAGAAAACCACTACAGTTGCCAAAGTGCTATGGCAGAAGTGTTTCACTCACTATGGGTTGCCTAGCCAGATTCATTCTGATTGTCATGTTCCTTTAAGGTCTGGCAGTTCCGTTGAAGCAATCAGCATATAAACCCTCTTCACTCTAACCAAGGCGCTTAGTATTGCAGCCTTGCTTTGCATTCCCTGCGCTCTACGAAGCCCTCCTACTCCTAACTACGAGACTCGCAACTGACAGGCTGATCTCTGAGTCACTTCTGGATCTTCCATCTAGCAGTGATGTCACACGCCAACCCGCTCCACGCTCCACTTGCTCTGAACAGCCGGTTCACTCTCTCCTACGAGTATTGACTCAAACCTACAAAGGACATAAACTTTTCTCCTAACCAAGTAAGACCTGCTCAGTTACCTTATTGCATCCAGCTATCTGTGCCATCCTTGCATAAAAGGATTACAGTATATACCGTTACCTGCATGCCTCATATGATCTGTATTCACTTGCTGTCAGTTACTTTTGCTTGCAACTTTATCCTGCTCATAGTTGCCATATGTATAATATCTTTTTGTTCTCTTTTACAACTTTTGCAAGCTTGTTTGTCACTATGGTTAAGATCTTAACTCTCACTGTAAAACAGGGATCTTAATGTTGTACACTGCTGCAGTTTTTAGTGAACTTCCCAGGTGGTGGCAATAGTGTATTAACAGGTAATCCCTTCTATTAACTGGACTAAAATCACTGGGCTTATCAATTACATGGTGTGTAATTCATGGTCATCCCCAGTAATCAATGTAACAACTCATACAATTTTAATTTTCCCTATTTTTTCTCAGCAGTTGTGATTCATGATTTTAACAATTTTGCCTTACAGGAAACGGCAACATTGATGCTTAAGCAAGTCGTGACAGAATACTAAGCCCAATATATATATGGATCCAGCTGAGATAACTGCTCACATGCAGACTCCTGTGTGTTTGAGAGTTATTGATGGTAATACCATGGTCTCTGGTCCAGTGAAATATGAGACTATTCCTTTGTTAACTGTGATACAAGACCATCACAGGGAATACCTAATCTTTGATGTTATCACTTCACCTATTGTTCCCCTTATCCTAGGCATAAATTGGTTGTCTTTGCACAACCCCTGTATAACATGGTCACCTTTTGCAATTACATTTAACTCTGAGTATTGCAAAACTACATGTTTCCCTCCACATATCCTACACACTAGAGAATTACCATTAGAAACTAAAATACCTGTAGAATATGCGGATTTCATTGATGTCTTCAGTAAAAAAGAATCAGAAAAGCTTCCTCCACATAGGAAGTATGACCATAGCCGCCATCAGGGGGTGACAGGGGTGACTCCTGTCAGGGGCCCAATGGGCCAGGGGGCCCCATGAGGCAAGAACTAAAAAAAAAATTTTTTTTTTTTACATTTTGGCAGCCACCAGTGGGTACTACAGCAGAGTGCTAATTGAGCATGGGAAATCTTATTACAAGGAGTAAAGTATTAGCATTTGAGAGGATTTCTGAGTGTGCACTAAACCACTTTGCACAGTGTGAGACAGACTTGGCACTTTGTTTGTATAGTGTGTGCCTGAGTCATACGGCAGATCACTTTCATTTGCAGAGGAGGTAGGACTTACTTAGCAAATGTTTTTTATTTCTTTGTGCAATTTCGGATTGTAACTCTAGTGTGGTAGTAGTTGTATTGTGGGGCCAGGGGTCCATAAAAACAATTTTTTTTTTTTTAGCAGCAGTGTATTTATGATTATTTGACAATGCTGTAGAATTTCTATATTTAAAACCCTGAAGAAATGTTTCCTCCTCAATACACAAATGGTAGGTGCCCTTTTGGCAGATATGCATTTTTTATATATATATATATATATATATATATATATATATATATATATATATATATATATATATATATAGTATATATAATTACATTGAAGAGAAAAAGAGAGGCGCCAAAACATAAAACAGTATCGTAGGTCTAAAAAGGTGAGAGTCCCACACGTAATCGTTCCACCCCATTGTGCCAAATACTCACAGACAAGGCGGCACAAGTGGCATGCCTCTAAGCGTGGATCAGGACCGTTCAGAGTCGCCTGACAGACACACCTCGGCCAGTGCACGTCACTCAGTGTCCTCCAATGGGCAGACGGCAGTCCAAGCGCCTCTGATGATTCCGTATAGCTCCGAACACACCAATACCACTGTGAGTATTGGAGTAAGATGGACGTGAAACGTAGATAGTCACTCTTAGCGATAGATGGTGATTGGTAATGTTGTGGACACAGGACAGAACAGGTATAAAATAATCCGTATTTTATTGTAAAAGAAACAACAGCAACGCTTTTCTCGGCTAGAAAGGCCGTTTCATTAGGATGTGCTATACTGAGCCCTTGCTACCAATAAATACCTTACAAACACCTGTCAGGGGGCATTCTAACAAGCGGTACCTGTGTTCCTGTTCTAAGTTAACCAATTCATAACCAGAAGTTAAGATAAAATAGTTACATTGCATAAACATGCTACATTCTAGACATAAGATTTTATAATACACATTATAATACACATTAATAATTACATTCCAGTTTACTGCCCCTTTATGCAAGGACTTTCCAGATGCAAGGAGGCATTTTATCTAAGATTTTTACATCTGCATAAAATTTTATATTTTCAGACTAAGATTGCTCAGTGTTTGCAATGAGACAGGTTAACTTAAAACTGTTCAGTTTACACAACAGTTGACTTAATTTTGAAATACATACAAACAAGCCTAAATCCTGCATTTAACCAGATCTAATGGTATGAGTACCACAGCTTATAGTTCCACCAAGACCATATAGAGTACAGCATTTTCAAAATCCATAAGTACAGCTGACAGATGGGAACATTTGTACACTATATTTGAAGTGGTGCTCTTGGTTGCGGAAAATGTGGAAAAAACAAACAAACATATGTCAACCTTTTAAAAGTACTTTTCTTCATCTAGTCATTTACCCAGATCATTAATGTACAATTTTGAATTCACAGAATTATTTTTGTTTGCACATTTACAAATATGATTCTTTAAAAAGTGATCACTTAATGTCTGCATTTTTTATCATGAATGTCCCACACTGTTGATTTAGGGGATGCAAGGTGCATAAATGTTTTCTCCTGTGAGTGTTTCTGTGGGTGTCTGTGTTTATGTCTTTGTGCTTTAGTTGGTGTCTCTATGAGTGTGTGTGTATTTTTTTTCTGTGGGTCTCTCTGTGATGTTGGGTGTGTATGTCTTTGAACTTTTTCTGTAGATGTCTGTGAGGGTGTGTGCATATGTCTTTAAGCTTTTTCTATGGGTGTCTCTGTGAGGGTGTGTGCATGTTTGTCTTTGTGTATTTTCTATGGATGCCTCTGTGAGGGTGGGTGTGTATGTCTGTGTTTTCTGTGGATGTCTCTGTGAGGGTGTCTTTGTTTTCTTTGGATGTCTCTGTGAGGGTGTGTGTTTTCTGTGGATGTCTCTGTGAGGGTGTGTGTGTGTGTGCATGTATGTATGTCTGTGTTTTTTGTGGATCTCTCTGTGAGGGTGTGTGTTTTCTGTGGGTGTCTCTGTGAGGGTGTGTGTATGTATTTGTGTATTTTCTGTGGATGTCTCAGTGAGGGTGTGTGTATGTATGTCTTTCTGTGTTTTATGTGGTTGTCTCTCTGTGTGGGTATGTCTTTGTGTGTTTTCTGTGGGTGTCTGTGTGTGTGAGTATGTCTTTGTGTGTTTTCTGAGGCTGTATCTGTCTGTGTTTTCTTGGGTGTATGTGCAAGTTTGAGTTTGTGTGTGTGTGTGTTTGTCCATTGTCTGTTCCTTTTTAGGACATTTTGACCTTACTACTGATTATTCACATCTTTCTACAGACTTTGAGACTAACGAGACCTTTCCGGAAGTCACCTAATCCGCCATTTAACCTTTAAATTATTGTTTAGGCAGTTCAGGGCCCTTCCTTTCAGCCACTGTATGCTATTGTCATCATTTAGTTGGCATCTTCCTTTACAAAAAGATAATCAGAACTCCATATTTTGTTTTCTAAATCTCCTTTTTTTTTTTTTACAAAACTGTAGTTTACCTCATTACTTGTCAGGTCAATGTAAACAAGTGCTGAGTGTCTGTTTGGGTGACTGTGTCTGAGTGTGTTTTTTTGCGTGTCTGTTAGAGTGTCTCTATGTGAATCCTTATGTGTGAGTGTGAGTTTCAGTGTATGAGTGTGTCTGTGTGTATGTTACTACCTTTACAACATTTCCAAGTTTAAATAGACACTTAAGAATAAAGTGCATATACGTTTTAGTCACTTGGTCAAAAATTGCACATGTCAAAGGGGGGGGCTGGGGGGCCCTGATAAATGGTTAAGTCAGGGGCCCCAAAATTTCTAGTGGCGGCCCTGAGTATGACTGTCCGATAGATCTCCTCCCTGGAGTGGATATTCCCTACGGACACATCTTCCCACTATCTAAGCCAGAATTAGATCATTTAAAAACATACCTAGAGGAAAACCTTAGGAAAGGTTTTATTCACCCATCCACCTCCTCAGCAGGAGCTGGGATGTTTTTTGTAAAAAACAAAGATGGATCTTTACGCCCCATAATCGATTACCGGCAATTAAATAAAAGAACAGTGAAAAATCGCTATCCGCTACCCCTAATTCCGGAGCTCATAGAGAGACTTCAGGGGGCCAAGTATTTTACAAAGCTTGATTTACGCGGAGCGTATAATCTCATCCAAGTAAGATCAGGAGACGAATGGCTGACGGCGTTCTGAACCCTCTACAGGTTGTTAGAATACACCGTCATGCCATTCGGTCTCTGTAACGCCCCTGCTACTTTTCAGCACTTGATAAACGATATTTTTAAGGACGTGTTGGATGTTTATCTTGTTATCTACTTGGATGACATCTTAGTTTATTCCAAAACTCTACCTGAACACATTTTACATGTTAGACAGGTCCTCAGCAGATTGAGAAGTAATTCCCTGTATGCTAAGGCTGAAAAGTGTATTTTTAATTCAGACAACATCACTTTTTTGGGTTATTGCATCTCCCCTTCTGGCATTAGTATGGAGCAGAGCAAGATTGAGAAAATCAAGAACTGGCCTACCCCTGAATGTAAAAAGGACATTCAAAGATTCATGGGGTTCGCTAATTTCTACTGAAAATTCATCAGAAATTTTGCTTCCTTATCAAAACCACTCAAGAACCTCACAAAAGCTAATGTCACTTTTGACTGGACTTCAAAAGCCCAGAATACTTTTGAATTGTTCAAAGACAAGTTTATTACTGCGCCTATCCTCAATATACCGAATCCCGAACTGCAATTTATATTAGAGGTTGACACTTCAGATTATGCTGTTGGTGCAGTATTATCACAAAGAGTTTCTATTAAAAAACCTCTACATCCGGTAGCTTTTTACTCCCGTATCATGACTTCACCTGAAACTCACTATCCCATAGGTGATAAGGAGCTATTAGCTATCAAAGTTTCCCTAGAGCACTGGCGACAGCGACATTTGTAGGAGGGTACCACCCTGCCAACTATCATTTATACGCATCACCGTAACCTGCAATTCCTTCAATCCACCAAAATTCTTACTGCTAGACAAGTAAGGTGGAATTTATATTTTTCCAGGTTCAACTTTCTAATCACTTATAGGCCCGCCTCACGGAATGGCAAGGCTGATGCCCTATAAAGACTACACAAGAAACCTGTTAATCTGACAGGCTACAACACTGTCATTCCCAACGATAGGATTATAACCTTTGCTTTTGATTCAACACCTTTTCTACAGGAAGAACAACGAAAAGATACCATCAAGCCATTAAACCAGTTAGAGTTACCGAATGGGCTTTTTTATCACAAGGAGAAACTATATGTACCACCTACCTCCAGGCACTTATTATTACATGCTCTACATGACACACCACTCGCAGGGCATGCGGGCTTGCATAAAAGACAAGATCTAGTAAAAAGATCATACTGGTGGCCCACAATGACTAAAGATATCACAGAGTACATCTCTACTTGTAGAGTTTGCACTTTATCGAAAAGGAGTAAAAGACCACATTACGGATTGCTAATACCTCTAGCCACCCCAAAGAGACCTTGGGAATATATAGCTCTTGATTATATTGTGGATCTACCATGTTCAGCTAATAACACCACTATCCTAGTATTAGTGGACTTGTTCAGCAAGACGAGTCATTTCATCCCTTACCACAAGTTACCGACTGCTGTGGAAATGTTACAACTCTTGCTTACTCATGTTTTCAAACACCATAGCATACCAAAGTCTATCTTAACGGATCGTGGAACCCAATTTACGAGTAAATTATGGCTCGATTTCTGCAAAACCTTCCAGGTAGACAAAAGGTTAACTACAGCCTATCATCCACAGACGAATGGGCAGACGGAGAGATGCTACCAATGGTTGGAACAATTCCTAAGAGCTTTCTGCAGTAATCAACAACATCAGTGGTCCTCCTTCCTTCCCTACGCAGAGTTTTCTTACAACAATACCGTACACTCAGCAACTAAACTTACACCATTTTTTGTCAACTATGGATATCATCCAACCTTTCATCTACTACCAGACAACCAGAGTTCTTGCCCATCAGTCACCGAGGTTACAAATACCATCGCAGCTAATTTTTCTTCAATTCATATTGCTATTGAAAATGCTAAATGAGTGCACAAGGTATATTACGACAAGAGAAGAATTCCTCCTCCTAAGTATTGTGAAGGAGATTTGGTTTGGCTCTCCACCAAGAACCTGAAACTTACTACCCCATCAAAGAAATTGTCATCCCTGTATATTGGACCATATCCAATTGAACGTGTTATTAATGAAAATGCAATGAGGTTAAGATTTCCTCCTACCATACGGGTACATCCTACCTTCCATGTTTCACTATTGAAACCCTACCGAGCTCTCAGAACGGCATCTGACCAGGACCCTTTAACCCCAATTACTGTGGACCCTGACACTGAATTCGAGGTACAGAACATATTGGATTCCAGACGATCAAGGGATACTCTCCAATACCTTATCCGATGGAAGGGCCACTCTCCAGATGATGATTCCTGGGAACCTGCTCCGAACATCTCTGCCCCCCGTTTGGTCTCTAGGTTCCATCAGCATAACCCTGATCGTCCACGACCTTGGGCCGCGGTGCTGCTCCTTGAAGGGGGTGTCATGTCATGTTCCTTTAAGGTCTGGCAGTTCCGTTGAAGCAATCAGCATACAAACCCTCTTCACTCTAACCAAGGCGCTTAGTATTGCAGCCTTGCTTTGCATTCCCTGCGCTCTACGAAGCCCTCCTACTCCTAACTACGAGACTCACAACTGACAGGCTGATCTCTGAGTCACTTCCGGATCTTCCATCTAGCGGTGACGTCACACGCCAACCCGCTCCACGCTCCACTTGCTCTGAACAGCCGGTTCACTCTCTCCTACGAGTATTGACTCGAACCTACAAAGGACATAAACTTTTCTCCTAACCAATTAAGACCTGCTCAGTTACCTTATTGCATCCAGCTATCTGTGCCATCCTTGCATAAAAGGATTACAGTATATACCGTTACCTGCATGCCTCATATGATCTGTATTCACTTGCTGTCAGTTACTTTTGCTTGCAACTTTATCCTGCGCATAGTTTCCATATGTATAATATCTTTTTGTTCTCTTTTACAACTTTTGCAAGCTTGTTTGTCACTATGGTTAAGATCTTAACTCTCACTGTAAAACAGGGATCTTAATGTTGTACACTGCTGCAGTTTTTAGTGAACTTCACAGGTGGTGGCAATAATGTATTAACAGGTAATCCCTTCTATTAACTGGACTATGATCACTAGGCTTATCAATTACATGGTGTGTAATTCATGGTCATCCCCAGTAATCAATGTAACAACTCATACAATTTTACTTCTCCCTATTTTTTCTCAGCAGTTGTGATTCATGATTTTAACAATTTTGCTTTACAGGAAATGGCAACATTGATGCTTAAGCAAGTCGTGACACTGATCAAGGTCGAGACTTTTGAAACTGCTAAACATTGAAACGTCCAGAACTACTCCATACCATCCTGAAGGGGATGCTCTTCCTGAAAGGTGCAACTGTACCCTGTTGGACATGTTAGGGACCCTTAACGATACAGTGAAAAGAACCTGGAGTAGGTATGTTGAAGCCATGGTTCATGCATACAATTGTACAATACATGAATCTACAGGATATTCTCCTTAATTACTTGCTTTTTGGTGGAGAAGCAAGGCTTCCAATAAATTTTCAGTTTGGTGCGGCCTATGGCCCACATTACCAGTATGTTCACAACTTGAAACAAAGTCTGCAAAGAGCCTATGACCTGGCAGAGAAGGCTAGTTCCCGGATTAATGAAAATAACAAAAGACATTATGACGCTAAAGTCAGGCATAGTGAAATTCAGCCAGGAAATAAGGTTCTCCTTAGAAACCTAGGTATTATCGGAAAGCACAAACTCGCTGACCGGTGGAAAGGCACCCTTTCTGAAGTGGTTTCCAAGCTTCCAGGACTTCCTGTATACAAAATAAAAGGACCTGAAGGCCGAATTAAGGCGTGGCATCGGAATAATTTGTTACCTGTTGGTCAACAGGAAGTGAAGTATGCAGATAATTCTAGTGAAGGAAACATGACAATTCAGGTATAGATCAAGAGTGGTGGACACCTCCTGTTGCTCAGCCAGAAGCTTCTAGCCCCCTCTTGCTTCTCCTCAGTCAGATATTAATCCTGAACGGCCCAACTTCATCCCTAGATCTACTGACACAGATAAATATTCTAAAGGGAGACCTAGGCCTCAGGATATATGACCCTTTCCAAACAGAACATGGAGAGGATTTCATTCTGGAGGAATTCAACAGTTGCCACAAAGAGACTCAAGAGGAAGTCAAAGACATAGGCGTCCACCAAGATTATTCACTTATGACCGAGTAGGGGAACCCACATACTGGCAAGAGTCCCACTCCAAGGTCATAAAAGTATTACATGCCCTTGACAACTTGAATACATTGTTAGGTACAGGAACACAACTGTATTAGATAAGTTTGTTACTTGGGTCGGAGTGATGTTTTACTATTTAATGTATCTGCCCTGCCAGTGGAAGGCATGAATTTTACAAGGGGGAGAATGTAGAGAGAATTTTGCTGCAGGGATTAACTGCACTTTGCCCTTTGCTCACCCCTGCATTACATGGTAGTAAGAGCCAATCAGATGCTAACAGTTTCAGTGACTTCCTGGGAGGAGAGTTTTAGTCAGGGCTGTTCAGAGCTGCTGAAAGGTGTGTGTGTGATTCTGCCTGAGATGATAAAGGCTGCATCTCGGACCCTGCATACTGTGAACACTCAGCCTGATGTCACAGTAACAAGCAGTTACCTTGGGACTAGAGTGAGCTGTCATTTCAGACTGTCAGCACTTAAGTGGAAATAAAGCATCCAGGACCCTGCATGCTGTGAACACTCAGCCTGATGTCACAGTGAGAAGCAGCTACCTAAGGACTAGAGTAAGCTGTCATTTCAGACTGTCAACACTTAAGTGGGAAGAAAGCAGCCAGAGGACCAGGCCTTTTCTAGAACATTCCACAGGAGGATTCAGGTAGTGGAACAGCTACAGTTATCCCTCACACTAAACAGATATCTGAAACTTACTAAGGGCCCCAATGTGCACCACCAAAAGGGACTTTAGTTAGCAGTGTATTTTGGGGGAAAGGGTACCCTGCAAAGTGTGGGGCTGTTATGTTATTTATATGTTGTTCTATTTGCATTTAAATATATTCTGTGTTACTTTATCATCTGCTTGTTTTATTATTGCATGTTGTGGGGAACTCATTGTCTCAATGTTGTGGGTTCCCTGAGAAATGCTATCCCTGAGTGGAGGCACTGTACGTTACATTAATCAAGATGTCCCAGACTCCCTACTCCAGCGGAGACTTAGGTCGTTCCTGTGAAGCCACAGCGTCAAAGGTGACTGTCCAACCTGTATCATTCTCACCAAAGATGGGTATGGAAGGGGTTACCCATATATATATATATATATATATATATATATATATATATATATATATATATATATATATATAAAACTATATTTGTGTGTGTGTGTGTCTGCTACAGAGAGTGATAGCCAGGATCAAGCAGGAAGTATTATCAGTAAATCTGATTGCTCCAGTTTAACCTTGCAGCAGATCTCCAGTTGTCCTTTGTGGCCTTTTCCTCTGACCTTCTGTCTCAAGAGCTGGTTTTTTCATCAGGTTCTAAAATCTCTCAACTTGATGGTTTGGAGATTGAATGCTTAGTTTTTAGACAGTTTTTTTTCTGATTCTGTTATTGAGTTCTTGAATCTGGTCCATAAACCTGTGAAAAGGAAGTTTCTTCATGATGGTTTGAATATTGTTTTATTTGACAGTTTTGGGATATTTCACATTTGTTTCTCTACTAGTTTGATAAGCGTCCTGACATTCTTAGGCCTAGATTTGGAGTTTGGCGGTAAAAGGGCTGTTAACGCTCCGCAGGCTTTTTTCTGGCCGCACCATAAAATTAACTCTGGTATCGAGAGTTCAAACAAATGCTGCGTTAGGCTCCAAAAAAGGAGCGTAGAGCATTTTTACCGCAAATGCAACTCTCGATACCAGCGGTGCTTACGGACGCGGCCAGACTCAAAAACGTGCTCGTGCACGATTCCCCCATAGGAAACAATGGGACTGTTTGAGCTGAAAAAAAACCTAACACCTGCAAAAAAGCAGCGTTCAGCTCCTAACGCAGCCCCATTGTTTCCTATGGGGAAACACTTCCTACGTCTGCACCTAACACTCTAACATGTACCCCGAGTCTAAACACCCCTAGCCTTACACTTATTAACCCCTAATCTGCCGCCCCCGCTATCGCTGACACCTGCATATTTTTTTTAACCCCTAATCTGCCGCTCCGTAAACCGCCGCAAGCTACGTTATACTTATGTACCCCTAATCTGCTACCCCTAACATCGCCGACCCCTATATTATATTTATTAACCCCTAATCTGCCCCCCTCAACGTCGCCGACACCTGCCTACACTTATTAACCCCTAATCTGCCGAGCGGACCTGAGCGCTACTATAATAAAGTTATTAACCCCTAATCCGCCTCACTAACCCTATCATAAATAGTATTAACCCCTAATCTGCCCTCCCTAACATCGCCGACACCTACCTTCAATTATTAACCCCTAATCTTCCGAGCGGAGCTCACCGCTATTCTAATAAATGTATTAACCCCTAACGCTAAGTCTAACCCTAACACTAACACCCCCATAACTTAAATATAATTTACATCTAACGAAATTAATTAACTCTTATTAAATAAATGATTCCTATTTAAAGCTAAATACTTACCTGTAAAATAAACCCTAATATAGCTACAATATAAATTATAATTACATTGTAGCTATTTTAGGATTAATATTTATTTTACAGGCAACTTTGTAATTATTTTAACTAGGTACAATAGCTATTAAATAGTTAAGAACTATTTAATAGCTAGTTAGTTAAAATAATAACAAATTTACCTGTAAAATAAATCCTAACCTAAGATATAATTAAACCTAACACTACCCTATCAATAAAATAATTAAATAAACTACCTACAATTACCTACAATTAACCTAACACTACACTATCAATAAATTAATTAAACACAATTGCTACAAATAAATACAATTAAATAAACTAGCTAAAGTACAAAAAATAAAAAAGAACTAAGTTACAAAAAATAAAAAAATATTTACAAACATAAGAAAAATATTACAACAATTTTAAACTAATTACACCTACTCTAAGCCCCCTAATAAAATAACAAAGCCCCCCAAAATAAAAAATTCCCTACCCTATTCTAAATTAAAAAAGTTACAAGCTCTTTTACCTTACCAGCCCTGAACAGGGCCCTTTGCGGGGCATGCCCCAAGAATTTCAGCTCTTTTGCCTGTAAAAGAATAAATACAATACCCCCCCCCCAACATTAGAACCCACCACCCACATACCCCTAATCTAACCCAAACCCCCCTTAAATAAACCTAACACTAAGCCCCTGAAGATCTTCCTACCTTGTCTTCACCATACCAGGTTCACCGATCCGTCCTGGCTCCAACATCTTCATCCAACCCAAGCGGGGGTTGGCGATCCATCATCCGGTGCTGAAGAGGTCCAGAAGAGGCTCCAAAGTCTTCCTCCTATCCGGCAAGAAGAGCACATCCGGACCGGCAAACATCTTCTCCAAGCGGCATCTTTGATCTTCTTCCATCCGGTGCGGAGCGGGTCCATCTTGAAGCAGGCGACGCGGATCCATCCTCTTCTTCCGTTGTCTCCCGACTAATGACGGTTCCTTTAAGGGACGTCATCCAAGATGGCGTCCCTCGAATTCCGATTGGCTGATAGGATTCTATCAGCCAATCGGAATTAAGGTAGGAATTTTCTGATTGGCTGATGGAATCAGCCAATCAGAATCAAGTTCAATCCGATTGGCTGATCCAATCAGCCAATCAGATTGAGCTCGCATTCTATTGGCTGTTCCGATCAGCCAATAGAATTATAGAATTATATCTTAGGTTAGGATTTATTTTACAGGTAAATTTGTTATTATTTTAACTAGGTAGCTATTAAATAGTTCTCAACTATTTAATAGCTATTGTACCTGGTTAAAATAATTACAAAGTTGCCTGTAAAATAAATATTAATCCTAAAATAGCTACAATGTAATTATAATTTATATTGTAGCTATATTAGGGTTTATTTTACAGGTAAGTATTTAGCTTTAAATAGGAATCATTTATTTAATAAGAGTTAATTAATTTCGTTAGATGTAAATTATATTTAAGTTAGGGGGGTGTTAGTGTTAGGGTTAGACTTAGCTTTAGGGGTTAATCAATTTATTAGAAAAGCGGTGAGCTCCGGTCGTCAGATTAGGGGTTAATAATTGAAGGTAGGTGTCGGCGATGTTAGGGAGGGCAGATTAGGGGTTAATACTATTTATGATAGGGTTAGTGAGGCGGGTTAGGGGTTAATAACTTTATTATAGTAGCGCTCAGGTCCGCTCGGCAGATTAGGGGTTAATAAGTGTAGGCAGGTGTCGGCGACGTTGTGGGGGGCAGATTAGGGGTTAATAAATATAATATAGGGGTCGGCGGTGTTAGGGGTAGCAGATTAGGGGTACATAGGGATAACGTAGGTGGCGGCGCTTTGCGGTCGGAAGATTAGGGGTTAATTATTTTAAGTAGCTGGCGGCGACGTTGTGGGGGGCAGGTTAGGGGTTAATTATTGTAGGTAGCTGGCTGCGACGTTGTGGGGGGCAGGTTAGGGATTAATAAATATAATATAGGGGTCGGCGGGGTTAGGGGCAGCAGATTAGGGGTACATAAGTATAACGTAGGTGGCGGTCGGCAGATTAGGGGTTAAAAATTTTAATCGAGTGGCGGCGATGTGGGGGGAGCTCGGTTTAGGTGTACATAGGTAGTTTATGGGTGTTAGTGTACTTTAGGGTACAGTAGTTAAGAGCTTTATGAACCGGCGTTAGCCAGAAAGCTCTTAACTCCTGCTATTTTCAGGCGGCTGGAATTTTGTCGTTAGAGCTCTAACGCTCACTTCAGAAACGACTCTAAATACCGGCGTTAGGAAGATCCCATTGAAAAGATAGGATACGCAATTGACGTAAGGGGATCTGCGGTATGGAAAAGTCGCGGCTGAAAAGTGAGCGTTAGACCCTTTAATGACTGACTCCAAATACCAGCGGGCGGCCAAAACCAGCGTTAGGAGCCTCTAACGCTGGTTTTGACGGCTACCGCCGAACTCCAAATCTAGGCCTTAGTTTTGTTGCAGTTTTAGTCAGTATCCAGCCAGTGGTAAAACCAATTTCTCCTCTTTGGAACCTCAATTTGGTTCTAAGAATATTGCAGGTTGCTCTTTTTGAGCCTAGGCACTAATTGGATACTCAGCTTTTTTTGTCGTGGACAGTTTTGTTGCTTTTAACAACTCCTACTGTTAAAAAAGTTCTGAATTGGGGGGGCGGAGCCAACTGCTTAAGGGACCAGTCGCACATAACAAGAGCTCCTGAATACTTATTATGCAAAATGGCATTATTTGCCTTAAAATCATGTTATTTACAATCCCAGCAGATAGCCCTGATAACTCTGATGCCTACTCAGTAACGGTATACATATAGAGCATTAATGAGGAAGGAAAAGACCCTGAAATCTACGCTACATAGCTTACAACAGAGGCGCGAATCGCCATCTTGGCTCACATATGCTCTTTTCTACTGACTTTCCCTATACCCGCACAGCATAATGGAGAGTTTAAATAGATGGGAATCTGAAGTGGCACAACTCTTGGCTGATCACTTCAGGGACCTAAAACGGGACTTGGAGATTGTCTTTGACAGGCTGTATAGATTACTACCCTGTCAGATACTGATTACGGAACCATCAAGCCCTGCTGATTGCCCTCCTTTACAGAGCATGGGTATGGACATTATGGATGAACTGTCGGTTAAACAGAGAGGGGTAACTACTGACGAGTGTACTCAAGCTCCTACGGAACCGCCTGACAGTCTGCACGGGCAGTTGCCGGATAATGATGATCCAGAGGCTGATATGTCAGCCCTACTATGTGTCCCAGGCAGGCATCTATACACTCCAAACACTGCCCGAACTAAAATGAAAGCGGATGTGATCCAGGAGCAAGATCGGAGCTACTCACAGTCACAGAAGATCAAACCAGCAAATATCTTAGCCTGGCGGCCCACTAGCTGTAAACGATCCAAGCTTGGACGTTCCTGGCCTCTAGCCAGGTGTGCACTTCCACCCGATCAGCGGTTCCATTGTTGCCGCCATCGCAGCCACGCACACGCATGGGTCCTGCAGTGGGACCCCGGAGGACATGACCCCTTGCCGACTTGAGGCTTCTGCCTCCTTGTTTTGGGTTGAATTGCATCTCCTATGAGGGGTCTGCATCTCCTCGAGAACTGGCGATATTGTAGATTGCCATGGCGGACTACACATAAAGGGTCCCTGGAGAAGATGTTTTCATGGTGATATGTGAATGCTCATGTTTATTAGAGGTCTCAGGGCCGATACTATTTGCAATCTCAGAGTATATCTGTTTGGCATTAATGCTGTACTCACCTATATATCTCTCACTAGCTTCAGGCATAAACTAAAGCTGTTCATATTTTAAGAGGGAGATGGTTTTGGAAATGTTGGGAATGGCAGGCCACTATATATATACTGCTTCCTTGCTGATCTGCCTGGCCCCTTATAGTACCTAGATAGCTTCTGCCCTGCAGCCTTTGTTGACAGGAATGGTTATCCCTTGCACTGCTTTTTATCAATTTAACTGATAAATTTAACTGATAAATATCCTCATAGCCTTATTTAGTTCATCTCAGAAACACCCTTCAGGGCCAAACTGTTCTTAATGGTAAAACTTGAGCTCAACATTATATTGTTAGCTGGTTATGACGATTTAACCTAGATATCATCTATACTAACTTACATTATGTTCTGCTAACAAACTGCTATTTAAAGCCTACTATGTGTGCCCAACCCTTTTATTGTTCTGTTTGGTATGACTTTTGAATTTGGGTATGCATCTAGGTTATATTATATTATACTATGCTCACAAATGGTTACTTAAGGCTCACTATACAGAATAGCCTCTACTTATCCCATCTGTATTATTTTAAGCTATTGTAATAAGGATAAGGCTTTCTGGCTTCTTGTTTCTAATAGCTCTACAATTGTGTTCTCAAATGCTGAAATGTAATTCTATCTGTTTATAGATTAATATGAGCTGCTCCTCTGAAACTTTATGTAATCCCTGTTCTGTTTGGTTTGGGGAGAGGTTTTGATGGTGCAGAAGGTTTAGCAGGAACATTGACACCTTTAGTTAAGTGCTTCGCCTATAGCAGATCTTATACTCCTTGAGATGTGGGGGACAGTTTAAATAAGGTGTGTGCCTGCTGCCGGGTATAGGGCCCGTGCCTAGGCAGCGGGAGCATACTAAAGTTTTTTTTTTTTTTTTTTAGCGTTTGTTCTCCCTGTAGGAACCATCCCCCTATAGCAATTGCATTTACACTTTTCTGCATACCCGAATATCTCTCCAGTCCACATGTGTAATTCTTTGGGGTGAGGAGACGCTTCCCTGTTCACATATTTTCAAGGACAAGACCCCCTTAGATAACTAGCTATTAATGATAATACCTAATAGGTTTGAGCCTACCTACAGTAGGTTCTGTTCCTCCCCTCGACCTAGATAGATACCAATCTCAGCATAGAATAATGTTACTCCCTATTTTTTGTTATCTCATTATTATATTGATTAGCATACATATTAAAATCACGCCCAACCATAATATGTAGTGTAACACCAATTCAATACTCCAGGTATGCGCCTGTTGCGGGCTGGCCCTGCATTAACATTTCCATTATCTGGGATCTATATACTTGTAACACTCTTAATGTAGCGTTACTATTATAGGTAGCTAATCTATATTTACTTCTCCCCTAGTTATCCACATGCTCTTGAGATCTTAATTAGAGTCATGTTAAGTTTTACCTTCCTAATCTAAACAACCACCTATAGCAGTTAGCCCAATTACAACCCATTTCATGTGCATCTATTTGGCAAATTCAGAAGACATGCTGACATCTCCTGTCTGCTTCTCATAGGCAACCCATCACCTCCACCCCTCCACTCCACCTAATATGCCTCCCCTAGTGGGAGGACTAAACACGCGGTTTTTCTCACATATACCGCACCCTATCTACCCTCCTTTCCAGCAAAATCTTGCAGGTTATCATTATACTCAGTTTTATTTCTTTCTTAACCTATGCAAGATAGCCCAAATATATATATATATATGCACGTAATAATATTATCCCTTTAGCACTTTACTTAACCTACACACTATTCATATTAGTATGAGATAAAATTATAAAAAAAAAAAAAAAAAACTGAGGTTTACTACCGAGATCCATAAGTGGTCTCCTTTGTTTGCACATGCCTTTTTTTTTATCTTAATGCTTGTGACGGTCCAAGAGTGGCCTAGGAATTTATTTAAAAGGCATCTCACTGTTTGGCATTCTATGTATCTCATGGTTGCATGATATGTCAATTGTTACACTTACGTTTATTTTCTGTGTTTGTCTTTTCATTCTAGTAATACTAAACCTTATTGTATGTGACATGCAATGCAAGAACCTGTTTTTATGACTATTGTATGCCTTTGAATATTCCTCAATAAAAATTATTTAAAAAAAAAAAAAAAAAAAAAAAAAGTTCTGAATTGTCTATTCTTTTCTGTGGGCCTTCTTGTCTGGTTTTCCCTCCAGATAAGGCATAAGGTTTTGAGATTGTTTGATTTCTTTAAAGAGACAGTATACACCACATTTTCATTTAGCTGCATGTTATAGACACTACTATAAAGAATAATATGCACAGATGCTGGTCCAGTATAAAACCTTTTAAAAACTTACTTAGAAGCTCCGAGTTTAGCACTTTTGTTTAGGTTAACAGGGACACCCAGGGAAAGCAGACACGTCCCCCCTTCCCCTGCATATGAAAAGACCCTTTACACAAACAGAAGCAAGATGGAGTATAGGTATACATCAGTATACTTCTTAAAGCTTGGTTATGAGTCAGAAAATCAGCACAATATTATTTAAAAATAAGCAAAACTATAATTGTTTTTTAAAAAAAAACTATATGGGCTATATAAATAGATCATCTACAAAACAATTATGCAAAGAAAAATCTAGTGTATAATGTCCCTTTAAGTGGTGTATTTAGACAACTGTAATCATTGATTTGTTGTTCTTTCTTTTTGCCCTAATCCAAAAGATTTTAATGAGAGGCTTCTTCATATTTTGGATGTTGATATGGGTTTGAAATTCTATTTGCATGCTTCCAAGGATTTTAAATAATTCTCTTGTTTATTATATTTCTGGCTGTAGATGGGTTCAGAAGATAACAGCTATTTTGTTGACTTCCTGACAGAAGCTTTTGATTCATAAGTGTTTTTGGAGGCGGGTTAATTTTTTTTACTGCCCATGCTATTAGGTCAGTTGTTTTTTCTGAACTTTTTAGAACAAGGATTCTGTTGATTAAATTTGCAAGGCAGCTACTTGGGTACATACCAGTGTTGCATAGCGGGTAGCTTATCTGCTTTACAAGCTTAAAGGGTCAATCTACTCAAGAATTTTTATTGTTTAAAAAGACAGATAATCCCATTTTTAATCATTCCCCCAGTTTTGCATAACCAACACAGTTATATTAATACACTTTTTACCTCTGTGATTACCTTGTATCTAAGTCTCTGCAGACTGCCCCCTTATTTCAGTTCTTTTTTCAGACTTGCATTTTAGCCAATCAGTGCCCTCTCATAAGTAACTCCACGGAAGTGAGCATCGTTATCTATATAGCAAACATGATCTAACACCCTCTAGCTGTAAAAAACTGTCAAATGCATTCAGATAAGAGACGGACTTCAAGGGCTTAGAAATTAGCATATAAACCTACCTAGGTTTAACTTTCATATAAGAATACCAAGAGAACAAAGCAAATTTGATGATAAAAGTAAATTGGAAAGTTGTTTAAAATTACATGCCCTGTCTGAATTATGAAAGTTTAATTTTTACTAGACTGTCCCTTTAAGGCTGCATGTTTGAGCACAGTTATGAGTGCTGGTTCGTCTTTGCTTATCTTTTACACATTTTCCTTCTTGATGTTTTTGATTTTTCTGAAGTGGAGTTTGGTAGGAAAGTCCTTCATTCAGTAGTTTCTGGACATTAGATTGTTTTAAAAAAAAGAAAAAGAGGGTTTTGAAGAAATATATAATTAAATATTGTTTTCTCCCTCATTACTCGTTGACTTCACAGCATGGGTATTAGTTTCCCAGGAGTAATGGCTCATGGAGTCTCACCACCTTTATGTTGAAATAATTTTATTGGATTTTAATCATTTAATTAATTTATCATGAAAATAAAAACAGTATACAAAACACAACATTTCTGTACTTACAGGTCTCATCCAACTCGCTCCTGGAGTAGAAAGGGAAAAGTCTGAAAAGTATAGCACGTTCACTGCTCATCATAATATTAATGACCTTCCACAATATATGATTAGTATCTAGTTATTGGATTTCTGTCCATTTCGCTTCAGTTACAACATAAAAGGGTTTGTTTTGCTTAGATTTAGAGTAAACGTATTACTCTGTAAGATCGTATTGATTGTTTGTGTAAAGTATAGCCTTGTTCCAAATATGTATATAAGAAATGCAACTAGCAATGAAAATTAAAAAAACAAAACAAATAAACTATACTACTGAATACCAAAGAGGTTTCTCACGGCATGAGAAAGAGGCTCCCATTGGAGTCTAGAGAAGTGCGCTCTATATATCACTTGCGAAAGCACAATTTTGCGTCCACTCATTCAGGCCCATTTATCAAGCTCCGTACAGAGCTTGAAGGGCCGTGTTGCTGGCGAGTCTTCAGACTCGCCAGAAACACAACTTATGAAGCAGTGGTCACAAACACCGCTGCTCCATAACCCTGTCCGCCTGCTCTGAGCAGGCGGACAGGAATCGCCAGAAATTGACACCTCCCTGCTGGCGGCCGATTGGCCGCGAGTCAGCAGGGGGCGGCATTGCTCTTGTGAGCTGCTGGTGCAATGTTAAATGCGGAGAGCATATTGGTCTCCGCATTTAGCAAGCCCTTTGATAAATGGGCCTGATAATCTGGCCGTTTATTGTTTATGTGTTTGTCTGGTGTGTTTACATACTATGCCATTACACATAATGGAACAAAAGGAATTTGTTCCCATTAATATTAATATTAACACATTAGAAGAATCATTTACTGATAACTCTCCCTGTACATACATTACATGTGTTTTACAAGCTTGTTCCACTATGTCAGGTCAATACACTCTCTTGGCAAGATTACAAGTTGCGCTGCAAATCAGTTGCGAAAACGACATGTGTTATGGCTTTTTCGCATTAGGGGTTGCGTACCTATTACAAGTTGCAAAATAACTTTTTTTGCACTGTGTTAAGCCTCATAATCCAAACAGCCAAAACGTGTGCGTGTTCATGTATTCCCCATAGAAGTCAATGGAGAAGACAAATTGAAAAAACAAACACTAAAACCCTAATCTTTTGTGCAAAGCCCATGACGTATTCTCGTCGAAAAGTGTACATGAAAATGTGAATATTTCATATTGCGAAAATGTTTTCGTAGCTGAATATGTTCTATTTATTTATAAATAAATATTTCTCTATATATGTGATGATTTTTGGACCGATATATCTGTTTATAGCGAGATATGTATATGATTATATATATACAGTATATGTCTAGATATCTTGAGATCTACATGCAAATATCTCTTTGAAAATCCCTCTAAGATATTGTTTAATGTGCATGAGATTGTAATGTGAAATATTTTCATTATCTCCATAGTTAAACATATGTCTATACATATAAATCCATGTTTCTCTATGTATCTGTATGTATGTCAATGTAAGATCCCTGCTTCAGCTATTTTTTCTAACACTCGAGATCTCCTATCTTTGAGCTCTTATAACTTTTGTGTGTTTTTTTTTTTTTAAATATTTTTTATTAGACAGTGTTAATATGTGTACTTTTTATTGTATTTCATGAAACTTTTATGTTGCACAAAACTGTTAACGACAGCTCTTCAAGCGCGGAAAGGATAGTTGCGTAAAAGGCGAACGTGTGCGCGCAATTGCGTTTTTTCAAGACTTGTAATAGCTGTGCTATGGAAATTTATTGAGAAAAGAACCTATTGCGCACAGAAAACTCATAACGCGTGACTTGTAATCTTGCCCTGTGAGAGCTATTTACCTTAAATTGTGCATGTAATTCAGCCACAATATGTTTACTTCCTCAAAGGAATTATGTACTGTTTATGTTGCTCATTACCTACTCAATTTACCCCTGAGTATAAGAATATCTAGCAAGGCTATGACATCATATGTTGTGGCTATTATTATTGAGTTTATACTCTTATTAAAATCTCTGCTGATAACCTAAAGATTCAGACTTGATAACATCCTCTATGAAGGTATTTTTTGCAAAGACCTTTAGGCAGCTATGATTATGCTATCTACAGTGTACCCAATTTACTATAATATGTGCAATTATATATTGTACTGAACATAATGACATATGGTACCATTATAATTTATTATAACCATATGTACTTTTAATACTTCTTTATAAGTCAATAAAGCGTTGTTCTCCAATCATTGCCAGGGGATATAAACAGCTTTTTGTGTCAGTCTGCATTCTATATACTGTTGTACATTTTATGCTCTTTGGAATATTATTTGCAGTAATGTACTTCATGTACGGTTATGTACACTTTCTCTTGTTAAGTGTATCCAGTCCATGGATCATCCATTACTTATGGGATATATTCTCCTTCCCAACAGGAAGTTGCAAGAGTCCACCCACAGCAAAGCTGCTATATAGCTTCTCCCCTAACTGCCATTACCAGTCATTCTCTTGCAAGTCTCAACATAGATAGGAGGTCGTGAGAGTCTGTGGTTTTTTATACTTAGTTTATTTCTTCAATCAAAAGTTTGTTATTTTTAAATGGCACCGGAGTGTGCTGTTTATCTCAGGCAGTATTTGGAAGAAGAATCTGCCTGCGTTTTTTCTATGATCTTAGCAGACGTAACTAAGATCCAGTTGCTGTTCTCACACATTCTGAAGAGTAAGGTACTTCAGAGGGGGAATGGCGTGCAGGTTTTCCTGCAAATAAGGTATGTGCAGTAAAATATTTTTCTAAGGAATGGAATTGACTAAGAAAATACTGCTGATACCGAAGTAATGTAAGTACAGCCTTTAAATGCAGTGAAAGCGACTGGTACCAGGCTGATTGATAGAGATATATGCTAAGGTATGTGCAGTAATATATTTTTCTAAGGAATGGAATTGACTAAGAAAATACTGCTGATACCGAAGTAATGTAAGTAAAGCCTTAAATGCAGTGATAGCGACTGGATCAGGCTTATTAATAGACATACATACTCTTATAAGAATGTGTTTTAAAATGTTTGCTGGCATGTTTAATCATTTTTTAACATATGTTTGGTGATAAAACTTATTGGGGCCTAATTTTTCCACATGGCTGGCTTAAATTTTGCATAGAAACAGTTATAGGGAAGGTAATCCACAGCTCAGCTGTGGCAGTTTTGTTGTGTCTGTTTAAAAAAATGTCGTTTTTTTTTTTTATCTGTTTTTGCATTAAGGGGTTAATCATCCATTTGCAAGTGGGTGCAATGCTCTGTTAACTTATTACATGTACTGTAAAAATTTCGTTTGATTTACTGCCTTTTTTCACTGTTTTTCAAATTTTGACAAAATTTGTTTCTCTTAAAGGCACAGTAACGTTTGTTATATTTGCTTGTTAACTTGATTTAAAGTGTTTTCCAAGCTTACTAGTCTCTTTATTAGTTCTAACATGTCTAACATAGAGGAGGCTCTGTGTTTATTATGTTTAAAGCCATGGTGGAACCCCATTTTAGAATGTGTACCAGATGTACTGATTTCATGTTAAACAATAAAGATAATTTTTTGTATTTAAAAACATTATCACCAGAGGATTCTGTCGAGGGGGAAGTTATGCCGACTAACTCTCCCCACGTGTCAGACCCTTTGACTCCCGCTTTAGGGACTCACGCTCAAATGGCGCCAAGTACATCAAGGGCACCCATAGTGTTTATTTTACCAGAGGATTCTGTCGAGGGGGAAGTTATGCCGACTAACTCTCCCCACGTGTCAGACCCTTTGACTCCCGCTCCAGGGACTCACGCTCAAATGGCGCCAAGTATATCAATGGCGCCCATAGCGTTTATTTTACAAGACATGGCAAAGGTTGTGTATAATACACTGGCAGCAGTATTAGTCAGACTACCTGAAATTAAAGGAAAGCAAAACAGCTCTGGGGGTAGATACAGAGCATACAGACGCTTTAAGAACCATGTCTGATACTACCTCACAATATGCTTAGTCTGTGGGTGATATTTGTGACTCAGGGAAGATGATTTAACCTGATTCTGATATTTCTACATTTAAAATTTATGCTTGAGAACCTCCACTTGTTGCTCAGGGAGGCTTTAGCTGCTCTGAATGAATGTGTACAATCGCAGTGCCAGAGAAATTGTGTAGACTGGATAAATAATATGCAGTGCCGGTGTGTACTTATGTTTTTCCAATACCTAAAGAGGTTTACTAAAATTTTTCATAAGGAATGGGATAGACCAGGTGTGCCGTTCTCTTCCCCTCCTATTTTTTAGAAGAATGTTTTCTAATAGTTGCCACCACACGGGACTTATGGCAGACAGTTCCTAAGGTGGAGAGAAGAGTTTCTACTCTAGCTAAGCGTACCACTACCTCTGGCGAGGACTGTTGTGCTTTTTTAGATCCAATGGATAAAAAATGTTTATTCAACAAGGTTTTATCCTGCAGCCCCTTGCACGCATTGCTCCTGTCACTGCTGCTGCGGCGTTCTGGTTTGAGTCTCTTGATGAGGCTTTACAGGCTCCATTGGATGAATATATTTGACAAGCTTAGAGCACTTAAGCTAGCCAATTCCTTTGTTTTCTGATGCCTTTGTTCCTTTGACTAGACTAACGGCTAAGAATTCTGTTTTTTACTATACTGGCGCGCAGAGCGCTATGGCTTATATCATGGTCAGCTGTCGTGACTTTAATAAATAAGCTACTTAACTTCCCTTCAAGGGGCAGACCCTATTCAGGCCTAGTTTGAAGGAGATTATTACTTATATCACTGGAGGAAAAGATCATGCCCTTCCTCAGGACAGGTCCAAATCAAGGGACAAAAAAGGCCTAATTTTCGTGCCTTTCGAAAATTCAAGGCAGGTGTGGCATCAACTTCCTCTAAGGCAAAATAAGAGGGAACTTTTGCTCAGTCCAAGGCGGTCTGGAGACAACCGGACCTGGAACAAAGATAAGCAGGTCAAGGAGCCTGCTGCTGCCTCTAAAACAGCATGAGGAACGGACCCCTATCTGGTAACGGATCCTATAGGGGGCAGACTTCATTCTTCGCCCAGGCGTGGGCAAGAGATGCCCAGGATCCCTGGGCATTGGAAATTATACCCCAGAGGTATCTTCTGGATTTCAAAGCTTTCCCCCCCAAAAAAGGGGAGTTTTTGCCTTTCACATTTATCTGCAAACCAGATAAAGAAAGAGACATTCTTGCATTGTGTACGTGACCCATTCAGTTCCAATAGAGGAACAGGGACACAGTTTTCCTCAAATCGGTTTGTGGTTCCCAAGGAAAGGAAACCTTCAGACCTATTTTGGATCTAAAAGATCTTAAACAAATTCTTTAGAATTCTATCATTTAAGATGGAAACTATTCGTACCATCTTAACTATGATCCAGGAGAGTCAATAGAGGACTACAATGGATTTGAAGGATGCTTATCCTCACATTACGATGCATAAAGATCACCATCGGTTTTTCAGGTTTGCCTTTCTAGACAGGCATTACCAGTTTGTAGCTCTTTCCTTTGGGTTAACTACAGCCCCTAGAATCTTTATGGAGGTTCTGGGGTCACTTTGGCGGTCCTTAGGCCGCGGGGCATAGAAGTGGCCCCTTATTTAGACGACATCCTGATACAGGCGTCAAACATCCAAGTTGCCAAGTCTCATACGGACGTAGTACTGGCATTTCTGAGATCGCATGGGTGGAAAGTGAACAAGGAAAGAGTTATCTATCCCCAATATCAAGGGTTTCCCTCCTAGGGATTCTGATAGATTTTGTAGAAATTAAAATTTACCTGACGGAGTTCAGGTTGTCAAAGTTTCTAAATTTCTGCCGTGTTCTTCATTCCATCCGCGCTCTTTGGTGGCTCAGTACATGAATGTAATCGGCTTAATGGTAGCGGCAAGGGACATAGTACCGTTTGCACGCCTACATTTCAGACCACTGCAACTATGCATGCTCAGCCAGAGGAACGGGGATTACACAGATTTGTTCTCCTGTTAAATCCGGACCAAGAAACCAGAGATTCTCTTCTCTGGTGACTATCTCGGGTCCATCTGTCCAAGGGTATGACCTTCCGCAGGTCAGATGGGACAATTGTTACAACAGATGCCAGCCTTTTAGGTTGGGATACAGTCTGGAACTCCCTGAAGGCTCAGGGATAGTGGACTCAGGAGGAGACCCTCCTTCTAATGAATATTCTGGAACTGGGAGCGATATTCCATGCTCTTCAGACTTGGCCTCAGTTAGCAACTCTGAGGTACATCATATTTCAGTCGGACAATATCACGACTGTGGCTTACATCAACCATCAAGGGGGAACAGAAGTTCCCTAGCAATGTTAGAAGTCTTAAAATAATTCACTGGACAGAGACTCACTCTTGTCTAAAAGCTATCCCTATCCCAGGTGTTGAGAACTGGGAGGCAGATTTTCTAAGTCGTCAGACTTTTCATCCGGGGGAGTGGGAATTCCCTCCGGAGGGGTTTGCACAAGATCAAGCAGGAGAGTGCTTTGGTGCTTTTGACAGCGCCTGCGTGGCCACGCAGGACCTGGTATGCAGATCTGGTGGACATGTCATCCTTTCCACCACGGTCTCTGCTTCTGAGACAGGACCCTCTACCTCAGGGTCTTTTCAACCATCTAAATATAACTAATCTGAGATGGACTGCCTGGAGACAGAACGCTTGATGTTATCAAAGCATGGCTTCTCCGAGTCAGTAATTGATACCTTAATACAGGCATAAAAGCCTGTCTCTAGGAAAATTTAACATAAGATATGGTGTAAATATCTTATTGTTATGAATCCAAGGGTTACTCATGGAGTAAAGTCTGGATTCCCAGGATATTATCTTTTCTCCAAGATGATTTTGAGAAAAGGATTGTCAGCTAGTTCTTTAAAAGGACAGATTTCTACTCTGTCTATTCTTTTGCACAAGCGTCTGGCAGGTATTCTAGACGTTCAGGCATTTGGTCAGGCTTTGGTTAGAACCAAGCCTGTGGTTAAAAATGTTGCTCCGCCATGGAGCTTAAAGCTGGTTCTTAAGGTTCTTCAAGGAGTTCCATTTGAACCTTTTCATTCCATAGATATCAAACTTCTATCTTGGAAAGTTCCTTTTTGGTAGCTATTTCCTCGGCTCATAGAGTCTCCGAGTTATCTGCGTTGCAATGTGATTCTCCTTATCTGGTTCTCCGTACGGATAAGGTAGTCCTGTGTACCAACCTGGGTTTTTACCTAAGGTGGTATCTAACAAGAATATCACTCAAGAGATTGTTGTTCCATTCTTGTATCCTAATCCTTCTTCAAAGAAGGAACGTCTATTACACAATTTGGACGTGGTTCGTGTTTTAAAGTTTTACTTACAAGCTACTACAGATTTTCATCAAACATTCACCTTGTTTGTTGTCTATTCTGGACAGAGGAGAGGTCAAAGGACTTCAGCAACCTCTCTGTCTTTTTGGTTAAAAAGCATAATTCATTTAGCTTATGAGACTGCTGGACAGCAGCATCCTGAAGGGATTACAGCTCATTCTACTAGAGCTGTGGTTTTCACTTGGGCCTTTTTTAAATGTGGCTTCTGTTGAACAGATTACAAGACGGAGTCTTGGTCTGCGTTTCATACTTTTTCAAATTTAACAAATTTGATACCTTGCTTCTTCGGAGGCTATTTTTGGGAGAAAGGGTTTTTTACAGGCAGTGGTAACTTCCGTTTAAGTACCTGCCTTGTCCCTCCCATCATCCGTGTACTTTAGCTTTGGTATTGGTATCCCATAAGTAATGGATGATCCGTGGACTGGATACACTTAACAAGAGAAAACATAATTTATGCTTACCTGATAAATTTATTTCTCTTGTAGTGTATCCAGTCCACGGCCCGCCCTGTCACTTTAAGGCAGGTAATTTTTCCATTAAACTACAGTCACCACTGCACCCTATCGTTTTCCTTTCTCTGCATGTTTTCGGTCGAATGACTGGTAATGGCAGTTAGGGGAGGAGCTATATAGCAGCTTTGCTGTGGGTGGACTCTTGCAACTTCCTGTTGGGAAGGAGAATATATCCCATAAGTAATGGATGATCCGTGGACTGGATACACTACAAGAGAAATAAATTTATCAGGTAAGCATAAATTATGTTTTTTTGATGCAAATTGCTAGAAGCTTTTTATATTTATTGCATGTTCAGCAGCACACATAATGATTTTTACATAGGCAGAACTTTCTTTTTCTGTAGATATGTAAGACATTATGGGCCAGATTACGAGTGGAGTGCAAAATCACACTTTCGCAAGCACGATATTTTCTCTCCACTCAGTAATACCAGCACATGCAAATGTGAACACGACCTTGCATTGCATTGCATGGAAGCTTTGTGCTCACAAAAGCAGGCTTTCATAGGCTCAAATGTGAGCCTCGTTCATATGCTGGGAGACACGGATGAGAACCTAGAGCAGCGAAGGGGGTAAGTAGTGAAGCGATGGGCAGCAAAGTTGAAATATATATGTATATGCTTATATACATATATATTTATGTGTTTATATGTGTATATAAACATATTAACACAAACATATACATATATATTTACAGGAATAACACAGTCCCCATAGACCGCTATGTAAAACCACTTTTCAGTGCTGTTTTTTTTCTTCTAACACCCCATTACCTGCTCACTTTAACCCCTAAAAACTGCTTTGTGCAGTTAATTTTATAAAAATTAAAGATGGTCATATTTTTTATGATATGCACACTTAAGTTTGGGGGCAATTGGGGCACATTTTTAAAATTAACCAGAGATCTGATCTCTGCTGGTTATTAATTGTGCGCCCGTAAACAGCAAGTTTTCCTGTTTAGGGTCGCGTGATAAATTAGCACTCTACTTGTAATCTAGCCCTGTATACTCTATGATATTAGTGTACACAATACTATAATATATGCTCCTCTAGGTATTTACCTTTCATGCATTTTACTCAGCATGTTTAATTCCAAATACAGTTGTGCAGGATTTATCTGTATTTTAGTACAACACTGGCGATCCTTTAGAGATAAAATCTATAGGTATCTCTTTTATACCTATGTTATGTGTAATTTATATCTAAGCACAAAGCATGTCATATCATGCATGAACTGAACATTGATCATGAATATTTTCATTCACAGTGGAGATTCTTTAGAGATAATATATATTTGTTTATATCCATTGTATGAGTAATTTATACATATGCACATATGTTTAACATACAGATACTAAACATTAATCATGAATATTTTCATTAACAAAGGCCTAGATTATGAGTTTTGCGTTAGGGTGTGGTACGGCTATACCGCTGAAAAATTGGTTATTGCACGTGGAATGGCCGGTAATGCATATTACAAGTCGCGGCGGTATAGCTATACCGCAAGCATTTTAGCCTGTACCGCAACGTCCATTACGCACTCAAGAAATGACATTTGAGTGCGGGATTTTCCATAGCACCATATTACAGGTTGTGCGGTCTGGCTAAAATGCTTGCGTTACAGCCTATACCGACACGATCCATTCCGCTGAGACCAGTAATTATGGATTTTGAGAAACAAAAATGTTTCACAAAACTCATAACTAAAATGTTACAAAGTACACTAACACCCATAAACTACCTATTAACCCCTAAACCGCAACCCTCCCACATCAAAAATACTATATTACACCTATTAACCCCTAATCTGCAGCCCACCCACATTGCCAACACTAAATAAATCTAGTAACCCCTAATCCACCGCTCCCCGGCATCATCAACACTAAATAAAATGATTAACCCCTAATCTGCCGCCCCCGCCATCGCCAACACTAAATAAAACTATTAACCCCTAAACCGCCAGCCCCCCACATAGTAACTAACAAACTAAACCTATTAACCCCTAAACCGCCAGCCCCCCACATCGCAAAAACCTAAATTAAACTATTAAAACCTAAACCTAACACCCCCTAACTTTAAATTAAAAGTTACAATATAACTATCTTAAAATAAATAAAACTTACCTGTGAAATTAAAAAAAAACTAACATTAAAATATAAATTAATCTAACATTACTATTCTAATAAAATAAAAAAAAACTACCAATTAATAAACCTAAATTTGAACAGCCAAAAGGATTTCAGTAGCTCTCAACCTATTGGCTGATTTGAATTTGAAGAATCAAATCAGCCAATAGGAATGCAAGGTACGCCATTTTTAAATGGGTACCTTGCATTCAACTTCAGTGTATGGTTAATAGGTTTATTTAGTGTCGGCGATGTCAGGGAGTGGCGGATTAGATGTTAATCACTTTATTTAGCGTCGGCGATGTCAGGGAGTGGTGGATTAGATGTTAATCACTTTATTTAGCGTCGGCGATGTCGAGCAGCGGTGGATTAGGCGTTAATCCCTTTATTTAGGTGTCGGCGATGTCGGGGGGTTTGGTGGATCAGGGGTTAATCATTTTATTTAGTGTCGGCGATGTTGAGGGCGGTGAATTAGGGGTTAATCATTTTATTTAGTGTCGGCTAAGTCGAGGGCGGCGGACTAGAAGTGTTTAGTCTAGGGGGTTATGTTAGGGTGTTAGGTTTAAACGTAACTTTCTTTTCCCAAAAGACATCAATAAGGTTGCATTACGGCAATTTGCCATTCTGCGATTGCAGGTGTTAGATTTTTTCTAACATCCAACCGACACCTAAAGCACCAGCACTCCACAATAGGTTCCAAGTCACTCAGACACAACCCCACGCTGTGTACGCTACCATACAATCACATATTATGTAAATTAAGTACAACACTCTCTTAAGAAATATAAGAATATGGGAATATTAAAAGCGGACTTACACGAGATGCAGCTTCTGACAGTTACGCCGCTCCCTTCTTCACCGCCGCTGCTCCGAGAGTGTTGCACGTATGCTTCCGGTTCAAAGTCCAGGTTAGCGTTCTCTGAGTGTTCAAACAACTGCTGTTAGAGAGCCCTATGGACTGGTCATATAGATAACATGTAGAAAAGAGAAATGTCCAGACCGGCTCCTCCTTCACCAAAATCGCTCTTTATTTAAAAACCAAAGAGCTATAAAACAGCACACATCATATCGACAATGTCGAAGCACCTACAGGCAAAGATAAAAATACAGATAATGACAGGTACCCCCTCACATCTGACGCTTTCGGTGGTTACCGTAATCATAGAAACACGTCAGATGTGAGGGGGTACCTGTCATTATCTGTATTTTTATCTTTGCCTGTAGGTGCTTCGACATTGTCGATATGATGTGTGCTGTTTTATAGCTCTTTGGTTTTTAAATAAAGAGCGATTTTGGTGAAGGAGGAGCCGGTCTGGACATTTCTCTTTTCTACATTTTTTCTAACACTCTCTCCCCATTGATGTCTATGGGGGAAAGTGTGCATGAGCACGTAAACTCAGCCCTTGGCTTTTGTGCGGTATGGAGCTTAATGCACCATAATGCACAGCCCAAGGAGGTTTTTCAGTAACTCGTAATGGCAGCGCTATGGAAAGTGCGGTACAGCTCATTTTATTGCGTTCTTTACGCACCCGTTATAGAGCAAAACTCTTAATCTAGGTGAATGTGCATTGTGTATTCACGTTGTAAGTATACGCAGTCTCTGCTTATTCTGGACATGGATTTACAAGTATCTACTGTTTAACCTGTTGGTCTCTATGTGGTGCTTCTCTAGTCAGTAAGGTGACATGACAGGCTAAATATGTGTGTATGCTTAAGTATATACATTTACACTACATACTGATGCTTATGTCATTTACAGATTTATAAACTTTGAATAAACTTATGTAGAAGTTTTTACATATTTTAGGATACATCAGGAAAAATAGTTCGGATATCCGGACTGATTCTTTTTGTTTTTCGAGAGATTGAAAGTTTTGTTCTCTTTGAAGCAGAGTCCTTATTGACCAGCAGTCGTATCTCATGTTGCCAAAAATCCTTCAGAGGCGATAGCCTTTATAAAATGATTTAAAGGATATGGAAATAATTAATTTGAGTACCTGTGTTTGGTCAAGGGTTTTACCCCAATCTCTTCATTGTCTAAAGGGGACTTAAAGTCCTGTCCTAGATTTAACATTGATAAACATGTTTGTCAGAGTTACCACTTGCATAATGGGAACATTCCTCAGCATTTTACCCTTAATCCGAAAAGGTTCAGTTTATAGCTACTATAAACCTCAATAATTCATATCTGCGCATCCCTATACACAGCGATCACTTTTAGTTTGCATATCTGCAAAACACTGCCAGTTTGCCACTCTTTGTTTGATACAATCTTGGCGGTGATCAGAATTCAGGGTGTTTCAGTTGCTCTATTTCTGGACGACATACAAGTGCAGGATTATTCCCTGTCACTAGCTATTGCTCATACTCACAAGCTTCTGTTTTCCTTCGAAACCATGGTTGGAGAATCAATGTACCCAAAAGTTCATTATATCCTGCTATAAGGGTAGCATAATATTAGTTATAAAAGACTCAATCCTTATGCATCTAGTTCCTGACAGAACTTTGCAAAATAAAGATTCAGAGGGCATGTCTCTCCCTACAAAGAGCTTCATTCAATTAGTAGCTAAGTATATGGAGGTGGTGGGTCTTATGGTAGCTGATTCAGACGCAGTTCCTTTTGCCCCTCTTCACTTGAGACCCCTTTAATTGTCTACCTTAGTGGTTAAAGAATTACCTACATTTGGAACAACAGATTGTTTTTAACTTCTCTGTCAGACAATCTTTATCTTGAGGACACAAAGTCTTTATTTGACCCTTGGGACATCCTTTCTTCATCAGTCTTGTTCTATTGTGCCAACGGACACCAGTCTCTCAGGCTGGGGTGCGGTCTGAGTTTCAGCCCTGGCCCTTATTGAAGGAGGAAAAGTTAATCCATTTCCAGTTGGACAATATAATGGCGGTGGCCTACATAAATCATCAAGGTGGTACTCGCAGTCCACTGGCCATGCAGGAAGTGTCTCGGACTCTGTCTTAGGCAGAGAGGATTGATTGCTCCCTATTAATTCACATGCCATGTGTGAGCAACTGGGAGGTGGATCATCTTAGCAGTTAATAGGTCCATCCAAGAGAGTGGTCTCTCAATTAGAAAATTTTCCGATTGCTTAGTGATTGCTTAGTGATCAAATGGGGCTTAAAGAACATAGATCTGATGGCCTCTCTCTTAAATCACAAACTTCCAAAGTATTGTGCAAGAGCAAAAGATCCAAAGGCTCACATGATAGATGCCTTGGTAGGTCCATGTGAGTTTCATCTAGCATACATTTTTATTTGTTTGTTCTTCTTCCAAGAGTCATTAACCGGATCAAACAGGAGTCAACATCAGTAATATTAATTGCTCCAGCTGGAACTGCAGGACATGGTATGCGGATCTAGTGCAGATATCCTCATCTCATCCATGTTTTCTTTCAGTGAGACAAGACTTGTTGTCTCAAGGTCCACTTTTCCATCAGGATCTCAAATCTCTAAATGTAATGGCATTAAGGTTGAACACCTAGTTTTGAGAAATAGAGGTTTCTCAGATTTAGTCATTGAAACTTTGATGCAGGCCAGAAATTGATCTTGATATTCCTTAGGATTCCTAGAATCATTCTGTTTTTACAGGATGGCCTTGGCAAGGGTTTGTCTGCTAATTTCCTAAAAGGTCAAATTTCTGCTTTATTTGTTCTTTGTTATAGGAAGTTGCCGAACTTCTGATGTTCAGACTTTTGTCCAGGCCTTAGTTAGAATTAGGCCAGTTGTGAAACCTATTTTTCAACCCTGAAATTTGAATCTAGTTCTCTCTGTCCTCCTCTTGAACCAATGCATTCCATTGACATCTACTGTTATCTTGAAAAGTTATTTTCCTATTAGCAATCTCTTCAGCAAGGAGAGTTTCTAAATTGTCAACCTTGTCATGTAATTCTCCATTTCTAATTATTCACTAGCATAAGGATGTACTTTGTACTAAATATGATTTTCTTCCTAAGGTAGTTTCTGTGTAAAATACCATTCAAGAAATTATTGTTACTTCATTACTTCATTGTGTTCAGATCCTGCTTAGGAGTGGCTATTACATAATGATGATGTTGTCAGGTTTTTGAAATTCTATCTCTAAGATTTCAGACAAACTTCTAGTTTGTTTTTTCACTACTACTGGAATTCAAGGGACGCCATCTTGGATGACGTCATTTAAAGGAACCTTCATTCTTCGTTAGGACATCGTTTGAAGAGGATGGCTCCGCGTCGGCTAAATTGAAGATGGCTCCGCTCCGATGAAGATAGAAGATGCCGCTTGGATGAAGCCTTCTGCTGTCTGGAGGACCTCTTCTGCCCTGATCGGATGAAGACTTCTGCCGTATGGAGGACCACTTGTGCCCGGCTGGGTGAAGACGGCTCAAGGTAGGGAGATCTTCAGGGGGTTAGTGTTAGGTTTTTTAAGGGGGGATTGGGTGGGTTTTAGAGTAGGGGTGTGTGGGTGGTGGGTTTTAATGTTGGGGGGTATTGTATTTTTCTTTTACAGGTAAAAGAGCTGATTACTTTGGGGCAATGCCCCGCAAAAGGCCCTTTTAAAGGCTATTTGTAATTTAGTATAGGGTAGGGAAATTTTATTATTTTGGGGGGCTTTTTTATTTTATTAGGGGGATTAGATTAGGTGTAGTTAGTTTAAAATTCTTGAAATTCTTTTTTATTTTCTGTAATTTAGTGGGGGGGTTTTTCCGTAATTTAGTTTATTGAATTTAATTGTAATTAATTGTAGGTAGTTTAGGTAATTTATTTAATGATAGTGCAGTGTTAGGTGTAATTGTAACTTAGGTTAGGATTTATTTTACAGGTAATTTTGTACTTATTTTAGTTAGGTAGTTATTAAATAGTTAATAACTATTTAATAACTATTGTACCTAGTTAAAATAAATACAAAGTTGCCTGTAAAATAAATATAAATCCTAAGATAGCTACAATGTAACTATTAGTTATATTGTAGCTAGCTTAGGGTTTATTTTATAGGTAAGTATTTAGTTTTAAATAGGATTAATTTATTTAATTATGTTAAATGTATTTCCTTTAATTTAAATTATATTTAAGTTAGGGGGGGTTATGGTTAGGTTTAGACTTAGGTTTAGGGGTTAATAACTTTAATATAGTAGCGGCAACGTTGGGGGTGGCAGATTAGGGGTTAATAAATGTAAGTAGGTGTCGGCGATGTTAGGGACGGCAGATTAGGGGTTTAATAAAATGTAACTAGTGTTTGCGCGGCGGGAGTGCGGTAGTTTAGGGGTTAATACATTTATTAAAGTGGCGGCGATGTCCGGTCGGCAGATTAGGGGTTGATAATTGTAGGTAGGGTGCGGCGACGTTGGGGGCGGCAGATTAGGGGTTAATAAATATAATGTAGGTGTCGGCGATATTAGGGGTAGCAGATTAGGGGTTCATAGGTATAATGTAGGTGTCGGCGATGTCCGGTCGGCAGATTAGGGGTTAATAATTGTAGGTAGGTGGCGGCGATGTTGGGGGCGGCAGATTAGGGGTTAATAAATATAATGTAGGTGTCGGTGATGTTAGGGGCAGCAGATTAGGGGTTCATAGGTATAATGTAGGTGGCGGCGATGTCCGGTCGGCAGATTAGGGGTTAAAAAAATTTATTTTAGTGTTTGCAATGTGGGGGGGGGGCTCGGTTTAAGGGTTAATAGGTTGTTTATGTGTGTTAGTGTACTTTTTAGCACTTTAGTTAAGAGTTTTATGTTCCGGCATTAGCCCATAAAACTCTTAACTACTGACTTTTAAATGCGGTCGAAGTCTTGACAGGAGAGGGTCTACCGCTCACTTCTTCCAAGACTCGTAATACCAGCGTTAGGCAAATCCCATTAAAAAGATAGGATACGCAATTGAGGTAAGGGGACTCCTAATACCAGCGTTAGGTAAAAAGCAGCGTTGGGACCTCTTAACGCTGCTTTTTAAGGCTAACGCCAAACTCATAATCTCAGTGTATATTTTTTCTGGCTGCATTTTAAGTGTGCTCTTGTCCTTTCCTACCTTTCTTCTTCTCCTTGCTTGGCTACGTTAGATTAGTTTACCAGTGGGGTGGGAGAGTTTTTAAGGGCTCTTGGAGTTTTAGGAATCTTTGCCTCCTCTTAGTGACCAGGAGTGGAATTCCCAGGAGTAATGGCTCATGGACTCTCCCCATCATGAAATAAATTAATTTACCTTGTAAGAATAAATTATAATTTTTGCTAATATAGTGACTGTAACTAACCTTGTCTACTCCAGTAACAAGTCCAGATTTGCTTCTCCAAATAAGGCAAATGTATCTATTAAAAAATACAAGTGCAGCAAACAAGATTTTAATTTTGTTTTTAAAATGTATACACTTGAAATGTTATTTTATTTCATTAGTTTCTGAAATTACTAGGTTTTAGTATCCCTTTAAATACTCATCAGAAGTGCTGCTATTGCAAACAAATTAATAAGGTCCAAACTCAACATATTGGGGCCCATTTATCAAGGTCTGGATGGAGCTCGAGGGCCCGTGTTTCTGGCGAGACTGCAGGCTCTCCAGAAACAGCAGTTATGAAGCAGCGGTCTAAAGACTGCGGCTCCATAACCTGTCCGTCTGCTCTGAGGAGGCGGACAGAGATCGCCGAAAATCAACCCTATCGAGTATGATTGGGTTTATTCACACCTCCCTGCTTGCTCCCGATTAGCCGTGAATCTGCAGGGGCCGGCGTTGCACCAGCAGCTAACAAGAGCTGCTGGTGCAATGCTGAATACGGAGAGCGTATTGCTCTCCGCATTCAGCGAGGTCTGGCGGACCTGATCCGCACTGTCGGATCAGGTCCACCAGACCTTTGATAAATATCTCCCATTATCTTATTTCTGCATTCAATTCAATTGTTAGCCACAGTGTTTTTCTTTGACTCTAGAAATAATTGTGAAAATGTGTAGAACATGTCTGGCTACTGATACATATTTAGCAGCAAATTATATATCCTTTGGCAATGCTTCAAATCTTGTTTATACTTTTGAGTACGTCTTGCACATATATTTATATTTATTATCATGAAATTGCCAGAAAATATTTGCATACATCACCACTTGAGATTTGTGAGGTTTTACTGGAAGTTAATAAGTTGTCTAATTAGTTTGTTTAATCTGTTTCTTTCTATTTTGACTTAACGGCCATAATATATTGACACTATTAAATCTAAACTGTGTGTTCATTCTCCTTACTAGCTTATGACATTTTGTAATTATTTGTTTAATTATTAAATTGAAAATATAATAAGGCTTTATTGTGAAGCTTGAGATCATTTTTATGTTATACACATGAACTGCTATAGCTCCCTATAGGCTTTACCATAGCTGTTGTTTATTATTATTATTATTATTAAGGATTACTTTGCATTTAACATTATACTTTTGGGTAAGCACTCACACTATAACCAATAAAACAGCAAACAAGGTTAAATATATGATATTCATTTATCATATTAAGATTTCATTTGGATTTTGGGGAGTAAAGCAGGGAAGATGTAGCAGACAATTTCTTTCTACCTAAATATTTTTGATATAATGTTTAATTTTCTCTGTGTAACTGATTTATTGTTCTGCGTAATAATGACACATTTATTACTATTTATATCCCTTTTTGAACTTGCTCTTTGATATTTTTAAAATGTAGGCATATATTCATTTTTATTTAAAAGATGCCATTAATAATAATAATTATCACCCTAATATGTGTCTTTATTAGAAAGTGGATATGGATTTGTTTGATTTAAACTAGGTAAAAATGTGAAATACATACTTTAAGGAGAAGACAACTTTAAGGAGAAGACAACTGTGGCAACCCACAGGTTTGATATCAAGTTTGTATAGTCTCTTAAAGGGACAGTTTAGTCAAAATTTAACTTTCATGATTCAGATAGTACATGCAATTTTAAACAACTTTCCAATCCTTTTTAAATTGTAGCTGCACTCGACTGACTATTGGAATGTCCGGTAAGAACCTATTCCCAGTATCTCAAGTATTTCTGGCTTATACAAATTCAGCAAGACCTTTTCATATATAAATATATACACACATATCCTACATAATCAATGCGATATGCACTATACAATTATTGATGTCCAATAATAAACTCAAATGGCTGAATCAGCCTTGATATATACTTGATATTCCTTGAGATGTATATTTCCCATATAGGTCAACACACTCATGTGTGTAATGGTCCTTTTAAATCACTTCCAAAGTCTGGTGTCGCATTTCTCTTGGACTGCTGTAGCTTGTCAGTCCTTTAGATGCAAGAAACTGTGAAGAATAAAATTAATTGATAAGGAAATGGAAATAACAAAAAATTGGAATAGGTCTAAGGAATTTGTTATAAATCATCAAACAACATGTAAATCCACATTTGTGGTCTATCAAATGACGTGCAAATGTGGATTGATTTATATAGGCCCAGTGGCGACTCTAGGAACAATATATAGGGGGGCACATAAGATACCACAGTCAAAACTGGGGGGGGGGGGGCACTAATAATTTTCACCACTAAATCATACCACTGAAAAAAAGCTAAATTTTATATATATATATAAATATATATAAATTATATTCTAAAATACTAGAGTAATGCGGTATGCAATGATACCTTTTTATTCTACTAACCTAATACTTAAAAGACAAGCTTTCAAGAGTTTTCATTTCTTCCTCATGTATTGCTCTTAAAAGCTTTTCTTTATAGTTTAAAGCAATTTCAGCAAACACCAGGGCTCTGTAAATAATCCCCTATATTAAATATGTCACTAATGAAGACCAATTAACAGACCTTGAGTGTTTGTTGGTGTGTGTTTAAATAATACTAAGTACCATGTACCAATTTTACACAGCCAGCCACTTCCTACTTCAAAATGAAAATTCGGCACACTCACACACAAATGGGCACAAACACACACTCAGGCACATTCAGAGACACAGACAGGCACACTCAAAGACATAATCAGACAAATACACACTGAGGAACACCCATTCAGGCACACTCAAAGACACACACTCAGACACACAAACAGCCAACAATGAAACATAGTTGGCCTCCGATGAAATGCAATAGTGATTGATAAAATATACAATAAAATAGAAGATGTAACTCAGATGTATTATGGCATTATGTAAGACTGCTAGAGTTTACACTAATACCTAAAAAATATAATCCCTCAATCATTATTAATAGAGCAACACTTATTGAAAAAGACTTTGACAAACTAATAATACATATAGACATTACACAATAATGCCACAAATACTATACAATACAACTAAATAGCCTATGGCCTTCAATCCAAACTAAATCATCTATGCACTGTACATCATGTGCAAATAAAATGCATCAAGCTACAAATACAGTTAGCACAATCTGGTGCAAATAAGGTGCATAATTCTCAGCAATATACGTTTATCATGTGAAAATAAAGTGCATACCATGATTAAACTAAACACATCCACCATATGCACAGAATACAAGCTGCAAACACATTGACCATTAGCATAAAGTACAAATTGTTAACACATAGGCCATGTGCACCAAGTGTGCTTTTTACCAAGTGTTATTTAGTACACAGCACAAAATAAAACTCTGTGTGGAGGATCTCTCAGTGATTACATAGTCTGGGTATTAAATATATCCCAAAGGAATCCATATTGCAATTTTAAGCATTCATATTCACCCTTAGTTAGTTATACAGTTACCTATGAACTAGGGATGCACCAATACAATCTTTTATTTACAGAGTACGAGTACCAATACTTTTTTTTAGGTACTTGCCGATACCAATACTTTTTTTGTAATGTCATGTGACAGAGAGAAGGGGACTTAGCAAACCGATGTATTTTAACACTGGCTTGCTATTCAGATCAGGTAGTGATTATGGCATGTAGTCATTCTCACTACCTGATCTGTGGCTATTACTATTACAACCATTAATTGTCCAGTGACAGCTGATCCCAGAATGCACTGGGATCAGCTGTCACTCTGGGCTTCTGATGGCTGTGACTGGTTGTTACAGCCATCAGAAGCCCTGACCAGCTATTAAGAGCTGTTACTAAATGTCTCTAAGCAGTGGCACTTAGCAACAGCTCTGTACATGCTGGGATGTCACACATCCCAGCATGTACAGGCTGTCTGAGATTGATAGGAGTGTGATTGCTATTAGCAATCACAATCCTATCATGCCCAGGCAGCCAGTACATAGTGGAATCTAAGTGATTTCCGCATATTCTGCCCTGTACATACTGGAGTCACTCAGGTTCCAGCATCTACAGGCTGCCTGATAGTGATAGCTGTAGAGGGGGGATAGGGGCTGTATTGGGGGGATAGGGGCTCTAGTGAGGGGATAGAGGAAGTAGTGAGGGGATAGAGGCTGTATTAGTAATATAGGGACTGTAGTAGTGGGATAGGGACTGTAGTGGTGGGGGTGAGGGCTGTAGTGGCGGGGATAAAGGCTGTAGTGGCGGGGATAAGGGCTGTAGTGGCGGGGATAAGGGCTGTAGTGGTGGGGATAAGGGCTGTAGTGGTGGGGATAAGGGCTGTAATGGTGGGGATAAGGGCTGTAGTGGCGGGGATAAGGGCTGTAGTGGTGGGGATAAGGGCTGTAGTGGCGGGGATAAGGGCTGTAGTGGTGGGGATAAGGGCTGTAGTGAGGGGATAGGGGCTGTGGAGGGGATAGGGGCTGTAGTGGGGGATAGGGGCTGTAGTTGGGGGATAGGGGCTATATTGGGGGAATAGGGGCTGTAGTGGGGGGATAGGGGCTGTAGTGTGCTATAGAGGCTTTATGGGCTGTTAGGGGATAGGAGCTGTATTGGGGGTATAGGGGATGTAGTGGGCTATAGAGGCTCTATGGGCTGTAGTAAGGGGATAGGAGCTGTAGTGGGGGTATAGGAGCTGTAGTGGGGGGTAGGGGCTGTAGTGTGTGGGATAGGGTCTGTAGTTGGGGGATAGGGGATGTAGTTGGGTATAGAGGCTTTAGGGGCTGTAGTAAGGGGATAGGAGCTGCATCGGGGGGTATAGGGGCTGTAGTGGGTATAGTATTTTTACACAGATGCATACATTTACAAATTAGTTTGTAGTAATCCCCCTGACTAATTGGTAAGTGTATATAATCCCTGCAAAATAAAAATGCATATATTTATACACATACACACATACTATATGTGTATAATTATATAATCTTCAAATAAAAAAACCCTACATGATAGCATAGTATGACTGCATAATGAAATTTAATATTTTGAAAAGATATTTGAGCCCATAACAAACAACAAAATAAAAGAAGATTCATTATAAGAATATATGGTACTTTTTAAAGGACTGCATCAGATAAGCCTTACATGCACACACACAGCATTAAAAATGACAAATCACATAACCAGTAGGAGGGGCAATACTAAAGGCTAGCTGTTAGATGCATACACAGCACTGACCTTAAACTGCACTAGGAGTTGTTGTTTTTTAGGCTGCTTGTTCTGCTGTTGCATGCCTTACTGAAGCAGGCAGAAGAATATGAAAGGCTGGTGCAAACCCAGGAAGCCAGCAGCAGAGTGCAGATAGAGCACACTCTCAAGACTCCTAGTGGGAAACTCCTCCCCCTGATTCCTTAGGGCAAACATGGAGTAATGCATTAGAACACTTTCAAATGACAAAAATCAGTTTTGGAAAGATATTCAGGCCAGAAAGAGGTACATAATTACAGTCTAGCTAGGTATTATTTATTTATCACTGCACTGAGGTTTTTATTAGGCTGCTTGCTTTCTGTTACCTCACTAAAGCAGATAGTAGAGTCTGTAAGGCATGGGCTGGCAGTGGCACTACACCAGCAGGGAAGCCGGCTGCAGAGAGCAGATACAGAGTACACACTGCACTGAGGTTTTTATTAGGCTGCTTGCTTTCTGTTACCTCACTAAAGCAGATAGTAGAGTCTGTAAGGCATGGGCTGGCAGTGGCACTACACCAGCAGGGAAGCCGGCTGCAGAGAGCAGATACAGAGTACACTCTGCTCGTAGAAAACTCCTCCCACCTGCCCCCTTCAAGTGTTGATAGTGACGCACCAATTGGATTCCATGCAGTGTCTTTAGCACAAAATATATTGAATGTTAACTGACCTCTGCAGTTCCGTTGTCACTAAGGTCCTGAATCAAGGCTGCTATAGCTCTGCTCCAATGGCTCATCCCGCCCACATCTTTCTTCATAAAATCTGCCACTCAGTATAGAGTATAGACTATGTGCAAAAATTAAATACAAATGTTTAAACATCTGACAGCTGCACAATCTTAGTGCCTTTTTTTTACTAGTAGTACTGTTGTTGTGGTGCTTATATGCAGCCTTAGGCGACCACCTATTTTGCCTAATGCTAGGGCTGCCTCTGCTTACACCACGCACACACAGTCCTAGCTGTTGGGAGGGGCAATTACCCCGTTGCCCTACCCCTGGATCCACCACTACCTTATACTAGGGAGGGGGAGTCCTGAACCCTGGTGGTCCTGTGGGATATGGAACTTGTCTGCCCACAGACAGCTCCTTCTTTTCCGATTAGCAGCAAATGTTTCAATGCTCTGATTTAAAAGTTAACTGTCAGGGTGGTGGGCGCAACAGGCAGACGAAGGAGATTTCTGTGGGGGGGCACACAGGGGGCAAATAATTGTCTTAGGGCGGTAATTGCCCCCTATGCCTCCCTGTAGCGACGCCTATGTATAGGCTATACGAAAATAAAAATAAAACGCAGAGTGTGACAACCAGGGTTATCCAACCCTGCGCCAGTCACTTATTTGGCACAGAAAGGGTTATCAGACCCCTTCTACTGTCACTAATATGTCACAATCTAGCCACGCCAGGCAAGCTTGTGATTTAGTTCAGTGGGTGCAAGGGTTAACAACACTGTTTAGTCTGTACTAGACATAAAATAAATGCCCCAAACTCCCCTTTAATGCCACCCACACTAAACTAACTATAATATCTAGCTGCCACCACTTAAGATTATATGATATGGGAAATCTTAAGGAAACCCCAGATTTACACATTAACTCTTAGAATACCATTTAGCCAAAATAACCTAAAATATACAGTTCTAATACTCCAGTTCTTTCAGTAACGTGGTTCAATTATTAGACAAAGGCCAAAACTTAATAAAGGAATTATTTATTATGCCAAAAATATTATGCACAATGCATTATTAATAAAAAGTTGTTACAAATAAAATTACACACAGCAAACAGGTTAAAATAAAATGACGAAAATAACACGCCTAATACTTTCCTAGCTTATAAGTCTGCCCCAGGGAGATGGGCAAGAGAAGATGGTCACTCACGCTGTTGCAGCCTACCATGTAGAATGAACAATCTTATTGTTAAAACACAAGATTCTTATACATGTTTTCCAGAGATCAAGTTGCCTGACCACACCCCCCTGGGCAGGGGCTAAAACCCCCTTATTTTTATGACCTTTAATAAACTATCTGCTAGATTACGAGTCTTGCGTTAGCCTTAAAAAGCAGCGTTGAGAGGTCTCAACGCTGCTTTTTAACACCCGCTGGTATTACTGTCTGGCAGGTACAGGTGTACTACTCACTTTTCTTCCGCGACACGAGCATACCGCAAATCCACTTACGTCAATTGCGTATCCTATCTTTTTAATGGGATTTGCCTAATGCCGGTATTATGAGTCTTGGAAGAAGTGAGCGGTACAGCCTCTCCTGTCAAGACTGATACCGCATTTAAAAGTCAGTAGTTAAGATTTTTATAGGCTAACTCCGTAACATAAAGCTCTTAACTAAAGTGATAAAAAGTACACTAACACCCATAAACTACCTATTAACCCCTAAACCGAGGTCCCCCCACATCGCAAACACTTAAATACATTTTTTAACCCCTAATCTGCTGACCGGACATCGCCGTCACTATAATAAACATATTAACCTCTAAACCGCCGCACTCCCGCCTCGCAAACACTAGTTAAATTTTATTAACCCCTAATCTGCCATCCCTAACATTGCCGACACCTACCTACATTTATTAACCCCTAATCTGCTGCCCCAATGTCGCCGCAACTATATTAAATGTATTAACCCCTAAACCTAAGTCTAACCCTAACACCCCCCTAACTTAAATATAATTTAAATAAAACAAAATAAAATTACTACAAATAAATAAATTATTCCTATTTAAAACTAAATACTTACCGATAAAATAAACCCTAAGCTAGCTACAATATAACTAATAGTTACATTGTATCTAGCTTAGGTTTTATTTTTATTTTACAGGCAAGTTTGTATTTATTTTAACTAGGTAGAGTAGTTATTACATAGTTATTAACTATTTAATAACTACCAAGTTAAAACAAAGACAAATTTACCTGTAAAATTAATCCTAACCTAAATTACAATTACACCTAACACTACACTATAATTAAAATAATTTCCTAAATTAACTAAAATTAACTACAAATAAATTAAATAAACTAAAGTACGAAAAAAACAAACACTAAATTACAGAATACAGAATAATTACATTTTTTTAAACTAATTACACCTAATCTAATCCCCCTAATAAAATAAAAAGCCCCCCAAAATAATATAAATCCCTACCCTATACTAAATTACAAATAGCCCTTTAAAGGGCTTTTTGCGGGGCATTGCCCCAAAGTAATCAGCTCTATCTTCATCCATCCGACGAGGAGCGGCTCCATCTTGAAGACATCTGACGCGGAGTATCCATTCAGACAGACGAATGACGGTTCCTTTAAATGACATCATCCAAGATGGCGTCCCTTGAATTCCGATTGGCTGATAGGATTCTATCAGCCAATCGGAATTAAGGTAGGAAAAATCCTATTGGCTCATGAACTCAAATTTTTTACCATCTGCCACAAATCCACAAGGACCCCATTAATCCCCTGGGGAGACCCATCATTTCAGGAATTGATTCTGTTACTGATCACTTATAAAAAATATATTGATGGCTTTTTACAGCCTATTTTTAAAAATATAAAACCTTATGTTAGAGATACAATGGATGTGATCAATAAATTTGAAGGTACTCCCTGGGGACCAGGGTCCTTGTGGATTTCTTGTGATGTTTCAGCACTGTACACCTCAATTCCCCATCAAAAGGGTATTAAAGCTGTAGCTTCACATTGTTCAAAAGTCAACATAATGGAGAAACATATTGTATTTATTCTCAAGGGAATTCAATTTATGTTGGATCATAATAGCTTTTTATTTGAGAACAAATTTTATAGACAAATACAAGGGACGGCCATGGGTACCACCATGGCACCTTCATATGCAAACATATATATGGGGGAATTTGAGGAATGCTATATATGGTCCAATAATCCTTATTTGAATAATATAAAGAATTATTATAGATATATAGACAATCTGCTTTTTATTTGGGAAGGTAATTTACAGGATGCTTCAGATTTTGTCAAATATCTTAATAGGAACACATTTAATTTAAAATTTACCAGTTCAATAGCTGAGGAGGCTATTAATTTTTTAGATTTAACATTGTATATTGATGCCTCTAATAAAATTGCTGTAAATTTTTTTAGGAAAGATACAGATAGGAATAATTGTTTAAGTGCAATTAGTGGACATTTGATGAAATGTATCCAAAATGTACCCCTTGGGCAAATTAACGCCTTAAAAGAAATTGTACAAAGGAATCTGATTATTTAAAGGAAGCAGAAATGTTATCAAATAAATTTAGAGAAAAGGGCTATAAAGAAGAGTGGCTTCTAGACGCAAGAAATAAAACAGATATAATATCTAGAGAACACCTGTTAATTCCTAAATCTGAAAGAACCACTACTTCATCTCAAAAGAACACATATTCTCATGATGATCCATTGTTTATTACAACTTATTCAGAAGGATCCAATCAGATACATAAGATCCTAAATGAAAATTTGAAAATCCTAAAACAAGCGATAAACCAAAAATTGTGTTCAGAAAGAATAGAGATTTAAAACATTTTTTAGCACCCTCTAAATTAAAAAATGCTCAGACAATTACTCCAATATCAAATTGGTTAACACCACAACCTGGTATGTTCCCATGTAAAAAGAGAACATGCAATATGTGTAAACATGTTCTACAGTGTAATTATTTTTCCAATGCTCTTGGGGACAAAAATTATAATATGAAATATAGATGTACTTGCGAATCTACTCACGTAGTCTATCAACTTATTTGTCCATGTAAAATAATATATTTAGGAAGAATCAAAAGAAAAAGAAAAACAAGATTTTGGGAACACACTAATAACATTCTAAAAGGTGCAGTTAAGCACAGTGTAGTTGATCACTTTAGGGATTTTCATGCTGGTAATCCAGATGGTTTAAAAATCAAGGTGATTGATTGGATCCCATTTAAAATAGAGGGGACCAATCGTCTCACCAATCTTAGAAGGAGAGAAACATTCTGGATTACGGAATTTAAAAGTCTTATCCAATGGGATTATATATTGATTTGGATTTGGCAGCCTTCTCCTTATGAAAATATAGGTATAAACATAGACCTTTCGGTGTTTCTAAATAAATGGAGATATATCCTAAGATGAGGGAATTCTAAGTAGTTGTCTGCTGACTAGTATGTAGTACTAACCATAACCCCTTATAACATATTTTATATATGCAAAATATAAAATGTATATAAAAAATAAAAAATAAATAATATAATAAAAAATATATAAAATATAAAAATAATTAAAAAAAAACAGAAATAAGGTTTTTCTTTTCCTTCTTTCCCAATGGTTAAGGGGTTGTTACATCAATTGTTAATTCCAAAAGTAATCTTTTGGACATCTGTTTGCCAATTTAATTATTTCCATTATAATTCCTTAAGCGTAATACTGTTATATTGATACTATGTAATATTAAAATTATATTGAAGATCAGAACTATACTGTCTGTTCGCCAACTATTATAATACGATGTACTATAATGAAAATGAACAGTATGGGTATTAGGACCCAGTAGAAACAGATGTATCCATACTAACCGGCTTTTTCACGTCATTTCCGGTTTAGGTATTTTAAATTTCGCTGTTTTTTAAAGTATATAGTAAAGTTTTTGAACAAACACCCCTGAAGAAGTTTGCCTGCTGCAAACAAAATGCGTATGGTTTATCAAGGGTTAAATTCAGTGGCAGTGTTTTGTTGCATAGACTGTGTTTGGACTAGTGTGTTACGGTCTCTCTGTGGAGGTAATTAATAGCGTCTGGCTAAAAGATCCGGATATACTGGACAGTGATCAGTCCAGGGAGCCACAAGTAAAGACTGTATTCCAGGATTTTAGAGTGAGGACGCTGCGGAAAAAAACGGCACATATAGAACACATCCGAATCACGTAGGACTGTGGTCACATCTATGAAACGCTGTTATAACACTGCTACCTTGTGAGTGCAACTTTTATCTTTTTGCGCATGTAAATACATTGTTTTTATGCTACCTTGAATTGGTGGGCGCTGTGTGTTTATTATATCTTTCAGTTGCCTTTATTGCCAGGACCAGGACACTCGGATCACACACCAAGCTGCAACCGTTCAAGGGAAGAAAATGTTTTGAACTTGAATACTAACTTTCATTTTCTGGTTGGACTTATTTATTAATTACTTATAATAATCTATTTTAATCTATTTTTTCTTAAAAAGTAGCCATTATTAATTTTTATCTAACCTCTGATGAATTGTTACTAAGTCTACATTTTAATTGCATTTGAGCTTATACTATTAGAAGGATTTACATTTTTGTGACAATGCTAAGAGTATATGACTAATTAAGATTGAATTGGTTGCTGTTTTATGTGAATAATATTTGTAAATTTCAAATAATTTGACAGACTTTTAGACTAAGGGAGAGCTGATATTTGTCCAAAAAATATATACTTTATAGATGTAAAATGCTCCTTTATTTGCTTTGACTTTTTTCTAGTGGAGCGGTAAGATTTTCAATACTGTCAAGGGCTTGATTTTTGGGATGTAACAATCTATGCTTATGTATTTACTCGTCTATTTTCCTTAATTAGGATTTTTTATTTAAATCCTTTAACCCCTTAATGACAACTGACGTACCAGGTACGTCATGCAAAAACAACCAGTTAATGACAATAGACGTACCTGGTACGTCAGTTGTCTAACAGAGTGCTGGAAGCAATCGCAATCACTTCCGGCAGCTCTCAGGGTATTGCAGTGATGCCTCCATATTGAGGCATCCTGCAATACCTTTTTAGAAGACTCCGATGCAGAGAGAGCCACTCTGTGGCCCTCTCTGCACCGGTAGCGATGGTGCTGTTCGTTGGTGGGTGGGAGCGTAACAGGGAGGCGGGTGGGCGGCCCATCGCTACCCGGCATCCGGTTCCTGTAAGTGCAATGTGCACGCCGGGTGCGCGCGCATTAGCTGGCCACTGACACCAATGAGGAGGAAAGAGGGGGGGAAAAAAGATTTAAAAAAAATAAATATATAAGGATCTGGGAGAGGGAGGGGGATGGGGGTATTGTGGGGGGCTGCTACACTACAGAAAACATTAAGAATTGCAAAAAGAGAAAAAAATACTTTTGTTTTTGGGGCAAATTGGGTAATGGCAGACAGCCATCTTCGGTTACCTCTCTCTTTTTCTGGCTTCGTAGCATAATACGTTTAGCCTATGAGACTGCTGGACAGCAGCCTCCTGAAAGAATTACAGCTCATTCTACTAGAGCTGTGGCTTCCACTTGGGCCTTTAAAAATGAGGCCTCTGTTGAACAGATTTGCAAGGCTGCAACTTGGTCTTCACTTCACACCTTTTCGAAATTTTACAAATTTGACACTTTTGCTTCTTCGGAGGCTGTTTTTGGGAGAAAGGTTCTTCAGGCAGTGGTTCCTTCCGTGTAAAGATCCTGCCTGTCCCTCCCATCATCCGTGTACTTTTAGCTTTGGTATTGGTATCCCATAAGTAATGGATGACCCGTGGACTGACTACACTTAACAGGAGAAAACATAATTTATGCTTACCTGATAAATTCCTTTCTCCTGTAGTGTAGTCAGTCCACGGCCCGCCCTGTTTTTACGGCAGGTCTAAATTTTAAATTAAACTCCAGTCACCACTGCACCCTATAGTTTCTCCTTTCTCGTTTGGTTTCGGTCGAATGACTGGGTATGACGTAGAGGGGAGGAGCTATATAGCAGCTCTGCTTGGGTGATCCTCTTGCACTTCCTGTTAGGGAGGAGATATAATCCCATAAGTAATGGATGACCCGTGGACTGACTACACTACAGGAGAAAGGAATTTATCAGGTAAGCATAAATTATGTTTTTTTATACATTGGTTCAGCTTGCAAGATAATGAATATATGTGCCACACTCTCTCTCATATATATATATACACACACTGCCAGCAGTTCAGTCTGCACTGATTGAGGACAGAGGAAGGCTGTTGGGATGTATTTTCTTTACTTGTGTCTTCAGCACATTATGCATATATATGTATCAGTGTGTGTGTTTATTTTGTTAAATAAAACATATATATGCATAATGTGCCGAAGACAAGTAAAGAAAATGCATCCCAACAGCCTTCCTCTGTCCTCAATCAGTGCAGACTGAACTGCTGGCAGGAAACTGATATAGGGCAAAATGTTCTGCCTTCAATGCTTAAATATTGCCTAGATTTAGCACAAGACCAATTTCTATGCCTTGCTTCTGAAATTAAAGTGCTAAACAAGTAGCCACAGACAACGTAGCGCCACCATTAAAATAATCCCATCCCAGTTGAAGAAAAAAAAAATACACTTCACAAAGCTGTGCATATTTTTAGAATACATATGCGCTTCCCTGAAAGAGGGTGTGCGTGCAATAAACCCCAGCAACCTGTGACCATAGTCTATTAATTTAATTTTCAATTGAATTTCGCTAAGACTTAGGAAAATTTAATTGAAAATGAAATTAATTGCATTACATTGGAGTTCAGTTAATTATGGGTGATGGAGGAGGAGCTGCGGCCGGCGTTTTTATTTTTAGAGAGTATCACTCACTACTATTACTATAATCATGACCTTAAACTTTACTCAGCCTTCACGCACTGTCACCCGTTTAAGAAACTTTAAGTCAATTACTTTATTGTCATTTAATAGTAAATTAATAAGAAATCGTTGTTTTCTAGATACAACTGTATTTTCCCACCTTATATCATCTTCTGCATTTCCGTCTCGCCTTTGCGTTAGTCCCTGAAGCTAATTGCAGGTCACTCCAAGTCAAGACCACCAAAACCAGAAGACCCTATTAGCTTTCCAGCACCGCAGCCAACCTTGCCAGATCCCCGGTACCAGCTCCCTTCCCTACCTGCAACGGCAGCTCCTCCCCGGTCAGTGCAGAAGACTGACTGAATCCCGGCGCTCTCTTCTGTTGTATCCCCGCACGCACTGCTACTGCAGGATTGTCCTGCCCTCGCCCCTCACCTGTCTAGGAGGTCCATTAAACTCGGTCCTGGGCCGGGAGTCACTTGCTTCACAACTTCGCAAGCGCAGCCATGCAGCACAGCAGCTACCCAGCGTTGACTACTAGTCTCAGTCTGACTCTGAGCTCACTAATGGCTTACGGTTACGGCTCCCACCCTCACGTGACGGCTCGTATCATTCAGTCTCCACCTCGCTCAGTGGCTCCTAGATGTGAGAGAGGAGAGAGCGGGCGGCTGATTGGCCCGAGGCTACTTAGAGAAAAGCCTCATTGGGAGCAGTATGGGCCGTTTAGAAACTTAAGCGCCACTGGGTGGCGCAGTCTCTAGCGGCTCATAGAAAAATTCAGTAAAACTTCCATATTGCGCAATGGAGGGGACCTGAATGGTTCACAGCCTCAACTTCATTGCGCAATATGGATGGATATGGGATCATCGCAGCCTTAGTTTTTTTGTATGGTGGTGGAGTCGGTGGCAGGGGGTGGGGGGGCACTTCCTTGGGTACATTTTTTTTTTAAATAAATTAACTTAACACATTTTTTTTAAAACATAATAAAAAAAAGTGTAATTCACACATAGGACAGGGGAGGCGCTGCCTCACCTGCCTCCTATGACACCACGTCACTGGCTCGATACATAGAGCTAATAATAATGGTGACAGGGGGCATCCCTGCCTGGTACCATTAAGGATGGAATAGACGCTAGATTTATATCTGACACCTGAGCCTGGGGTTCAGAGTAAATTGCCTGTATTGCTGTCATGAAAGTGCCATCGAAACCCATCTTTTGCAAAACCGAAACCATGTATCCCCAATCTATTCTATTGAACGCCTTCTCCGCATCCAGCGCCAACAGTAGAGAAGACGTTCAGAATTCCCCTAAGTAGTGGATGAGATCAATAGTCCTTCAGATATTATCTGGGGCCTCCCTGTCCCTAATAAACCCCACTTTATCAGGATGCACCAAGTCAGACAGGATCATCTTAAGGCGATTGGCCAGAATCTTGGTGAAAATGTTCAAATCCTGGTTAATCAATGAGATTGGTTGGTAGGTCTGGCACTTTTTATGATCTTTATCAGGATTTGGAATTACCACTATTTTTGCCAGCAATAATTCCCTTGGGATGGGGTTTCCTTCTAGAATGTAATTACAAACTTGGGTCAAATGGGGGAGCAACACCCCTCAAAACAATTTGTAGTATTACCCTGTGAACCCATCTGGGCCAGCCGCCTTACCCGGCTTAAGGTCCTTGACAGCTCTCAGTATCTCCATATTGGATATCGGGGCATTAAGGCTTTCCCTTTGGTCGGTGGATTGGGATTTCAGTGAGCAGTCTCTAAGAAAGTAATTAGTCAGAGTTTCTGTTTCTGTGTCGTGATTAACCTTCTTCCTGTCGTATAATGTACTATAAAAGGTTGCAAAGGTATCCACAATTGCTTGTGGGTGAGAGGTTAAAGACCCACGTACAGTTTCTATTAGTGGGATAGCAGAAGCTCTACATCGCTCCCTGATCCTATGGGCCATATATCTATCAGGCTTGTTAGCATAGATAAAGTATTGTGCTTTAAGTTTGTGTACTGCCCTGGCGGCTTGTGAGTTAAGGATTGAAGCTAAAGTGGTCTTCTTGGCCTGAAGGTTGTGTAGCTTTAATTTTAAAAAGGATATTTCCTTTTTTTGACATAGACCTTTGGGAAACTATGCCTAAGATAGATGGGGATATTTCTACTTAGGTTAAAAGTACTACTATCCTCATCAGGATAGTGTTTTTTTTAAGACCCTATGTATAGAAAGTTAACGTCTTTTCATATCTAGGCTTTTCAGCAAATGGGCTTCCTTTTAAGGCCAGCAATTAGTATTGCTTGTGTTGATCAGTGATAATTTTGTCGACTAAAACTAGACTAAAATGAGCATAAAACTAAAGAAATTCTGATGACTAAAATACGACTAAAACTAAAATGGCATTTTAGTCAAAAGACTATGACTCAAACTAAATCAAAATTACATTTTAGTCAAAAGACTATGACTAAAACCTTTACTCCAGGAGTATATAATAAGTTTGGAAGTTCTAGAGCAGTGTTAATTTAGTTGCTGAAAATTTTCTGTGAACAATCAATTGATTCTTCATATAGAAATAAGAATAACCCACGAGTATGGGTTTAAGTTATGCTGTGCCTGTGCTAGCTGCACAAACTTTTTGTTGTGTTGAGTTACTTGACACTTGTTTTAATTATTAACAGAGAACTGTCAAAGTTTTTATATTGGGTAATATGTGCAATGGCGTTACAGGCAATACAGTTTACATTTTATTTTTTAATATTTTAAAGTTGCACTTTTTGTGCTTGGTCAATATGTGAGTACCCATTTGGCATTAGTAAATTATATATGGTTATACTTGATTGATCTGCACATGTAGTGCCTTTTGTCTATGCTTTATATATCCTTTGCAGCATACAGAAAATCATTGCTGTGGGTGAGCTGTTACACCCGATAATTCTACAGCCTGTATCTACTAGCACATTGGTGTGCTCTACTAATATGTGAAATTATGTCAAATTATATTGAGTCCAGATTTGTGTTTGATGATTATACACATGAGGCACCCCTCTGTTCTTCTTTGGTTTGGCTATTGGTCCTAGAATTTTTTTTTAAAGTTCTGAGAATTTTCTTGCTTGTATTAATAGTTCAAGGGTATTTTGATGTTTCTTTTCCTGATGATATCTTGGTACAGGCTTCATTTAACGGTATCAAATATCAACAGACTCTTGTTGTTTTTTTAAGACCATGAATCAAGTTTCCAAAGAGCTCTCTTTCCATACCAGGATTATATTCCTAGGTGTCAGATAACCGCCCCATTTTTGTTACACGATATTCCAATCAATATAAAAAGATATGTCAAATTGTTAATAATTATATACCAATCCTTTATGGAGATGAAGTAATTTCATTAAAGGTTGCAGATTTGTATACTCCAAGTGATTAAATTTGCAGAATCTGTTAGCCATCAGTATGTTAAATGTCCCTCCTTCAAATAGTTCCTCGATGAGGTTTAGCTGGACTTTTAGATGTGGTAATAATAGATGTAAGGCATGTAACTACATTAAAGTTACCAAACAATTTTCTTCACATACAAAAGGGGAAGTTTTATTATACAAGGGGATGTATAAGCTGTGCATAAAAATTTGTTATCCATGTTATTGAGGCAATCTGTGTAAGGGACAATATATTGGTATGACAACATGAGATGTCCAATCTTGTACAAGAGAACACCTGTCATATATTAGTAATAATAATCCATGCTGAACTTTAGCCAACCTTTTTATATTTGTGCAAAAACAAAATGTAAATTCTTATTTTTGGTCAACTATAGAACAAGTTAAGAGCCCATCTAGGGGTGGTAACAAATTTAGACTTTTGTGTTGACAAGAGGTATATTGGATACACAGACTAAAGAAACAAATTCCCTTTAGATACAACTCTGATCTGGATATAATGAACTATTGGGAATAATCTGAGTATATGAATTATGAGTGTGTGTGTATGTATATATATATATATATATATATATATATATATTTATATATAAAACATTTGAAATTGTATATAATATGGCATTGAATATATAGGTCTCTTTAGAAGGTGATCTTAATTTTTATTTGGATTTCATTATATTTTTTCAGTTCTTTATTATAGATATTTAAGAGTTTGTGTATACAGTGAGGTATGATATGCAATAGATTGTTCACATTGTTACTATATAAAAAAGATAGTCTATCATATTGTAGATAGATAGCTTTAATATATGCGTAATCTGTTAAGCAACATAAGTGGTTAAAAAACTGGGTGTATTGTTTTTACAAGTGGAATTGGAGTGAGACTTTGAAAAATTTCTGCTAACTTGATATGGTCTATGGTTAATGCTCACGCCGAAACAAGCAAGACCTAGCTGACACGCACAGTTTTCATATGGCGGTATGCTGTTTTTAAACTGATTGAATAAATGTGAAGGTTTTATTTATATGGAATAATGAGTCAGTGGATTTATATATATATATATATATATATATATATATATATATATATATATATAGTAGGTAAATAATTCAAAGCACTCTCTGGACTTCTGATAACAAAGGCAAAATTTATTGTGATAGTGACGTTTCGGGACCAAACCTGTCCCTTCTTCTGACAGTCAAACAGTGCAAAAACCAAACTTAAATAGGCTATTCAGACCCTCCCCTGTATTGCTACCAATCACAGGTAAGCGTGTGCAAAAGTGAAGACCACACCAAAATAAGGTATGGACAAGTGCTTTTCTGGGTACACCGACGGACAAGAAAGTTCATACCAAGACCACAGATAACAACTCCAAGAGGCAACAAGTATACCTACATAGGAAGTTTTGGGAGACCATTACAGAAGGATCAACACTTCCTTCTACTCCACTACACTTGGATCTACATTACCACACCTCATCTAAGGAAATATATAAAACATATATAGGACAAACATGCACTCTCTGGGTTTACCAAATCAAACCTTTATTGTGAATGTTTTCAGGGTTGTCACCTCTTCCTCAGACAAATTGCAAGTGTGCAAACTGAAAATATATACCCCAAGTGAACTCCACTCATAAAAGAGCATATCCAATCAACAAAATAATCAAACTGAAAATATATACCCCAAGTGAACTCCTCTCATAAAAGAGCATATCCAATCAACAAAATAATCAAACGCAAATTAATCACATACAGCTTCAGGACAAACTTATGTGAAATTCAATATAAATTGTAAGGACACATTTCAACATGTGTCTATGCCTGTGCATAGAGTGATATCATATCTGTCAATATATAGAGATATATGGTGGAAAATAATCTTGCTAACATAAAGTTCATAATAAAACAATGACTAAATAAATAAATATTACTACTAAACTGTGAACTCCAAATATCCCGCCAAAAGCAGCATGTCTGCCATGTCTGAGATCCGGTAATCTGGCAAGCTCTGATGACGTCATCAAACTGCTGGTATTAATAGTTCAATCAAGACAGCTATATATATTCCAAAGGAGCTGTGGTATAAGCGGCAAACACCCATGTATGTAAAGGCAGGTTACCATGCCAACAAACTGAATCTGTGCCTGCATGGTAACAGATACTGTCTGTGAGAGTGTGCTATATATATAAGAAATATATGTGTGTCTGTGTGTATAAATGCAACACAATTATATGTAGGCAAATGAAATAAGAAAAATAAAAAAGATAAATTATTAAAATGCAAGAGTATAAACAGATAATTGAATGAGACTACATATCTGCACAGAGCAGCAAGAAGAAAGAGGATTTGGTGCTGCTTGCTTATGACCACTTTGGATGTTCCTATTGGTTACTTTCCAGAGCAACAACTTTAAAGGGACAGTCTAGTTGAAGTTAAACTTTAATGATTCAGATAGGGCATGTAATTTTAGACAATTTTCTAATTTACATTTATCATCAAATTTGCGTTGTTCTCTTGCTATACTTGAAAGCTAAACCTAAGTAGGCTCATATGCTAATTTCTAATCCCTTGAAGACTGCCTCTTATCTGAATGCATTTGACAGTTTTTCACAGCTAGAGGGCATAGGTACATGTGTGCCATATATGATATAAATAACATTGGCTAAAATGCAAGTCTGTCAAAAGAACTAAAATAAGAAAGACGTTTGCAGAGGCCTAGATACAAGGTAATCATCAAATGGGTGATGAAGGGATTATCTATCTTTTTAAACAATAGGAATCTGGAGTAGACTGACCCTTTAAGTGCCCTCTCATTGGTCACTTTGTGCTTTTATCTCTGCATGTTTTCATGTTCTGATTCTGTATGTTAATTTTACTGTAAGAAGCTGCATAGATTAATAAAGAAAGTGAAAGCAAAATAGGTGTCTCTCTTCTTGTAATAAAATCCTTTTCCCTAGGTAAAGGCCTAGTTAGCTAAGACCAAAATACTCCCCTGTAATGTTGTTAATAATAAAAGAACCAGTAAGGAAATATACTCTCTTAAATATAATTTTAAAATTAATTAAAAGATTTAGAAAGGGTTCAAAAGGGATATGGTACATCAAGGTGTTTGACTGGAAAGGTCTCCAATGTGTATATGTGTCTATATATATGCGTATACATGTGTATTTTATGTAAAGGTGTATTTGCTCACATACATACATATATACGGTACACATATAAACATTTATATAGGCATTTATACACACACACTTATATGCAGTATCATTTTAAATCAATGTAAATTTCTTTTTAATAGAAATACTGTAAATGCTTCTGTTTTTCACTTTTTTTTAAAATTGAAATATATTTTTCTATATTTATTTATAAAATATTTTACCAGGAAGGTATACAATACAATGCATACATGTGTTTTTATGAGTCAGTATCATACCTCATATGTTTGAGGATTTTAAAGTGAGTGGTCATTTGGCTTGTTTTTTTATATATTTTTGTTTTAATAAAAACTGTATTACGCTATGTACCCTCTTTGTGTTTATTACTTGGCATAACGCTTTGAACCCACGGAGGAGCTACTTAAGAACGTACCTTTTGGCCCTACACCATACTCCAAGGGGAGAAGAAGTAATACATCCTTGTCTCCAAAACAGATGTGAGATATCACCGGAGGCTTGTCACTGATAGATGCGGCAACTTACCTCATATGTTTGGGGTAATTTCAAGTAAGTGCACACCCACCGGCAATCTGTGTGTTTTATTATACTCTGGATGCTCTTAATACAATACGGGACTGATCCTTGTATTTATTTTATTCATTAATTTAAATGTCAATTCTAATTGATTTATTACCTACCTATTTATCGTGTCAATTATTATTCATATGTTGAAATAATTATTACACATATGTGGTATATAATCACTGTCTATAACTGCATTTCTTCTGGGATCTTGATTAAGCGCTATCTCGTCCTCTTTCTCGCATACCCAGTGTCCCCATTCTCTGTACCTCCTACTGTGGTACTAGAGTTTGGAACACATACTCTGAGACTATAGAAGCATATTTAAGGCCCATCCACTGAAATTAGTTTTTGTAGAGCAGACGTCTGGGCAGCTTACCTTCCCCCCCTCGTTTTGGTGGGTTTGGTATTCTAATCTCTTGTTCATATATATAGATATATATATATATATCGCTACATGTATATGTACGTTTTTATATGTGTAAATATGTATGTGCTCACATACATACATTTCTATATACATCTTTATGAAGACACATGTATATATATTTATACTTTTGAGCCCTTTCCAATCTAATAGCTTGAAATATAATTTTTAATCAATGTTAATGTGTTTTTAATAGAAATACTTGACAGTTCTTTGTTCTTCACTTTGAAAAATATGTAACTATCTACCTATCTATCTGTCTATCTATCTATCTATCTATCTATCTATCTATCTATATATATATATATATATATATATATATATATATATATATATGTGTGTAGGAGGAGGAGATAATACTACTTAAACAAACAAAAAAAAATATATATATATATATATATATATATCTGGTGCAACCCTTTAAAGAGATTATATATATATAAAAACTGTAGAAAAGACCAAAGTGGCATATGGTATTGTCACTTTAAAGAAAGGGATAATTGCACACATATTTCTTAATGTAAAAACTTAATTTATTTATATCCCATTGGAAAATATATAATTGACCGAAATCTGCTCAGTGGCCCTGAACAGACTAACATACATAATACACAACACCTAAACAAGTAAAATCTAAATAAATATGGGGTACCTTGCATTCAATCTTCAGTGTGCGATGGACGATCGCATAAAGATGAGCCTCCCCGCCGATGAGGACCGCCGTCATTGAGGACTACCGCTGAGGATCCGTGCATCGTGGAAGCCAGCTCTGCACCTCCGCTCTGTGCCGCCTTCGCTCAAATGAAGATAGCAGATGATGGAGCCGCCTGGAAGAAGACCTTCTCCGCCGGACCTCAGGAATGGCGAATACCTATTTGGGGCTTAGTCTTAGTATTTTTTAATTTTTTTATTTTTTTTAATAATTTTTAAGATTAGGGATTTAATGGGCTGGAAAAGAGCTGATTGCCCTTTTAAGGGCAGTAAAAGAGCTGACTGCCCTTTTAAGGGCAATGCCCATACAAATGCCTCTTTCGGGGCAATGGGTAGTTTAGGTTTTTGTAGGGCTGTATATTCTTTAGGCCCTATACTGTGCCTCATGTCTATGCTATATTACTGTATGCTGTTATATGGTTCATATTTGCAAACTCCATATTGTTTTATTTTCACTATAACTGTAACTTTGTGCTTGCTTCTCATGTTTATTGCTTAAATAAGCTGTTTTGCTAACAACCACAAATTACTGGCAATATGTCAGGTGCTGATGAAAATGTATTACTAATGAGAAGAATATTATTTACTGATGACAAGGATATTATATGTTTACTGATAAACTCACATGATATATCCGGATGTGATACAACCATATATGGCAGAATCATGAGTAACTTCTGCAAAAATTGTAGAAACTATAAAACCAATTGCATTGTTATAAAGATTTCAGATTTGCCAAGAATCCATCTTGTGTCTGTGTCAGTTTCTTGGGATCTCTCCAGAGCTCTGTGAAAGAAGGTGTCAGCCACTCTCAGTCAGGGATTCTCTCCGGCAGGAGACCCCTGCCTAAAAAGACCCCTACAACTTGGCGGCAAGCGGTGGGATATGATAGCGTGATCCCGTGAGGTAAGTGTTGATTGGTTATTATTATTTATTTTTTAAACCCTTCACTTATTTACGGGATCCACAAAATATCCTATCTTGCTTAAAAATAGGGGTTAAATAATTTGGTATTATAGTCTAAGGTAGACTGAGGGAGGTTTTTTTGTTGTTGTTTTTTTTGTAAAAAAAAGCGTGGTTTTAAGGATTTAGTTTGTTAGGGAGAAACATAAAGGAAATATGGAAATATTTGGACCTGACTGAGAGATTTGCTGAAGCCTGATTTCAGGTTTTTTGTGTTTATGTGGTGTGTCATTCTTTTATATGTACTAAGCTGCTTGACTGATGTATTGCTTATATGTATATCTCTAATAGTGTATACATAACGTTTACTGTTTTATTTTTCATAAAATAGTTTTTTGTACTAATCTGTTTATATGTAATATATAGAATAAAGTTATGACATCTTCCGTGACGTTTCAAGACGCACAGCTTTATCTAGAGCATGGTGGTTACTGAACGGAAGATAGATTAACTATTATAAAAATTTACCCTTTTGCACAAATTAAGCGTTAAGCACAATATTTAGTTACTGTATTGACGGAGACCTTCACGGATTCCATACAGCCGGGCTAAAATAGTACGGGTTTTTTGCAAAAGGATAGATTACTAACCTTGCTGTTGTCATTTTGTTGTTGTGCATGAAACTGTTGTTGCCTGTATGATAAAATAAGAGTTGATAAGTTAAGAGTTGAGAATGGGCAGATCCCAGTCTAAAAACGTTCCATCACCTAGTCCCGGGGAGACTTGCAAAGATTATGTGGGGAGAGTATCACCTGATGGGTATGCGTTTGTCATACCCTGGCTGAATTGTATCATGGGCTAGACGGAGGCCATGAGAAGCTCCGATCCATTCCCTAGAGATGGGGCTAATGATAAATTTCACATGAATATGATAAAAGGGTTGTTTCTGGGTGATGAAGAGGTTTTTCCTTGGTATAAGGGTGATCCGAGCTGGAATATGGAGTATATGAAAAATGGTGGGGAGAATTGGTTAGCTGTTGCCCCACATTGGCAGTACACTAACACTAACACTAAAGGGAATAAGAAGTGGAACAAGAAGACTCATAGACAAATAGTGTATGTATGTCCTTCGGCCACACACCAGTCACAGCCTCCTTTACCATCATATAATAAATTATATCCTAGTTTAGTGACCCCCCTAGATGATGAACTACAAACTATTGCAGTAGCAACCCTTCAGGCAAGGCATAATAATTCAAAAACCTCAGTGATTTCTGATTCTTCTTCCACCTATACTCTCCCTTATCCCCCTCTACACCATTAACACCACCCCCTAACTCCTCTATCCCTACGTAACCTTTTTGTCCACCTGTACCTTCTGCTATCTTTTAAAATCTTCCTATATCAATAACACCACCTTCTAGCTCTTCAACCCCCCTTCTCTATCCGTCTTTACCTTCTGATGAAAGTAGTTCTTCTCTCCTCTCTCCCCAAATCCCATCTTATCCTGTATCTCTCACACGCCCTACTATATCACCTCCTTTGATGCCTTTAACTAGAGCACAGGCTGCAGAGCTTAAGAGATATGAAAGACAGAAAAAGGATTCATATATTAAGATTGAGGAGGAAGATGAGGATTTATTGTGACAAATGCCTTTTCTTACTGTAGGTGATCAGTTCATAATGAAACCTTTGACACCTAGTGAGTTACGTGAAATTACGTTTGTTAGAAGGACAGAACATGACACAGACAGACATGCGTATTATTATAGACGCACTATTAGATCATGACACTGAATCGGGATGGGATTGGGAAAGGGTTAAGTCCATTAATGAAATTGACACTGATACCTCTACGAGGTATTCATTAAATAATCCTGAGAGAAGAGCAGCTATGTGGGAAGAGTTGTCTGTAGAAATGCATAGAGTATGGAAAGATAAGCAAAGTATGTTGATTGCATTAAGTTGTAAACAAGGTCAGAAAGAAACATTGGATGAATTTGTTAAACGCTTTTATAAATGCTGGAAGGAGGAAGCTGGAATGGAGTCAGATAATGCAATGGGCTCATTAAAGGTCCAGACTTGCATAGGTAACATGCAGCCTCAACTTTATTTGTAGGTAAAACAGCTTATCTCTGAATGGCCGGAGTTAAAACCCGGTGAATTCTTGAAAAGAATTCATGAAAAGGAGGGGGCAGGCTGTTTTGACATAAAAAAATTAGAGGGAAAAAATGTTGCTTTTTATCAAAAGCAAGGATTGCAGCACTGTGATCCATTCCAAGCCAGAGAAAGAGATAATTCAGGTGGTTATAGAATGTATGGGAGAGGACGAGGTAGAATGAGGGGGCGTGGATGGGCTAATTATCCTTCTAATAGGACACAGTGTTTTAATTGTGGGGAGCAGGGTCACTGGAAAAATTAAAGCCCAAACCCCCCCCAGTAATTCAGGCCCCCCTTACAGTTCCCGACAATGGAACAGACAGCCTTACATCCCCCCATCCCCTGCACCCACAGACTCGCCCAAACATAACATACAGTGGCCATAGGGGTGCCTAGAAGAAGGTAGCACTCCACTTTTTCCAGTGGTGTCCACAACTTATCGCGAGCAACCATTCAACCAACATTTCTGTTCTATACAAACTAATTTCTATCCTCTCACTCTTCCTCTTGATGTCCATATTTTTCTTTGATCTCTGAACAGCCTTGATTTTTCTTGTGGGTTTAAATTCCTCAAGCCAGTATCTCCTTTTTTTGGCCCTTTGCTTGCGTCCCACAAATTGTTCTCCATAAAGCCTTTCTCGTAGCTATATCAGCATCAAAAGAGCATCATTGCACTTACAGTGCCTTATCCTACAAACCTCATGCTCTAGATTTTCACTAAAATAAAACAGCCTTCATCAATCCCATCAAAAGGATGTCCTACACAACATAGTCACAAATTGTTCAAATTTATTTAACAAATTGCCCTCATCTATTTACTAATCACAAGACTCATATATTGATTACAACTGATCAATGCTCTAAAAATAGTTACTAAAACCTATCACATAGCTAATGTTCTATGGTTCATGCAATGGGTACCCCAAATTATTGTTTTTCCATTGCCTCTAGTCGGCTATTGTATGTGGAAGTGGGAAATAAGTCAGAGTATCCCTATTACTACTGTTTTGATTGTATCCTGATGGGCAGCCTGGTATGAGAGCTTGCTTGAGCAGCCACTTGGTCTTTTTTAAGATATATAGCAGTTATATTGAAGTTTTGCTTCAACCAAGCTATCCTTTAGGAGGAAAAAAAAAACATTATTTCTCACTATTAGATTTTTTGTTACACTATTTTTTGTCTGTTTATGGTTCTTTTTTGTTACAAGACCCAAATTCCCAACTAAATAGTAGTTTTCAGTACTTGTGTACATTGTTCAGCTATGTAGAATTATCACCTGCAGCATGTCTTGGGTGACAGAACATGAAGACTCATCCTTCCAGGTTTTTATGCTTTTGGGTAAACTTACCAATTTTTCCCCCTCTTACCTTCCACCAAGGAAATGGCTGGGAACAAGAGGTTTCCTGTTGAACAGATAAATGCAGATGGCTTCCTATAAACTCAATTATCTGGAATCAACTTCTGCTTCATGACATTTCACTCTGAACATGAGATTTAATGGTAATAGCAAAAATGCTTTTTACAGACCGTTTTGCTAACAAAATGTCAATACTATCCTACATTAAATTATTTACTTCTGTACTTAAAAAGAAATCTCAATCCTTACCTTCGTATAACGTAAAAAAAATACCTTAAAAAGCTTTATCAGCAGTAGCAATATTCTACAGTTATATTCATTGTATGGCGATAAATATTGGTGTCATACAATACAGAGATAGTAGCCTGCATGATCTATAAAAATGAAACGTTTTCAAAGCTATGGCATATCTTTTGGCGAAGCAACCATATATATAACATATTACCTTCCATGTTACAATTTTGCTAACACAAGGGGGAAGACGTAAGGAATATTTGAGCTTTTCATGTTCGAGTTAGAAAACCATCTGGCTAGCAGCTTAAGATTTATTTCTGATATACCAATTGAGGAGGAAGATTTGCTCATGGTTTTAAAGATTTTTTGCCAGTCCTATATTGGTAAGGAGATGTCTAGTTTTACTTCCCATTTTTTTACATAAGAGGAAAGGTGTTTATTAGATTGTTCTAATTATATTTTGTGTGTCTTACAGTGTACCCCTCTGATGGGTTGTATGACATTGCAGAGAAATTCAAAGTTTGTTAAATTTCTGCAAATTCTAGGTTCAACTTACTTCTTTTATCAAATTTGCTTTGTTCTCTTGGTATCCTTTGTTGAATAGTAAACCTAGGTAGGTTGCTAGGTACTGTTAATATGGTGTTTAGTGGAAACCTGCACAAGCACCTGCAATTCATAACCAATACCCCCAATTTTAAGCTTTTTTGCTGCCTATATTTAAACACTATTGTAAGTCAAATTTCAGTAAGTGACAAACGCAAATTATATATATATATATTTTCAGCAGGCCAAGGAGGTTAAAAATGTACCATTATTATATTCGTATTTCATGACATGCAAGATAGTTGCAGAAAGAACTGTAAAAAAAAATATATATATATATTATTTTTTATTTTTTTTTGTTAAGATTTTAATAAATAATATTGAAAATAGCTCAGTGACCACTGCTGTTACTGTGATCAACTTACTAGATTGTCATCAAGGGTAGCCACACGTGAAATTTGGGGATTAGTGATCACCTGGCTATACAGACAAAGGGGCATATTTATCAAGCTCCGTATGATGCCTGAAGGCTCGCCGGAAACAGAAGTTATGAAGCGGCGGTCTAAAGACCGCTGCTCCATAACCTGTCCGCCTGCTCTGAGGCAGCGGACAGAAATCAACCCGATCGAATACGATCGGGTTGATTGACACCCCCTGCTAGCGGCCGATTGGCCGTGAATCTGCAGGGGGCAGTATTGCACCAGCAGTTCACAATAACTGCTGGTGCAATGATAAATGCCGAGAGCGTATGCTGTCGGCATTTATCGATGTGCAACGGACATGATCCGCTATATCGGATCATGTCCACTCGCACAATCATAAATATGCCCCAAAATGTATATGTTTAAACATCTGCTTTGCAGTAGCTTTCCAGGACTGTGGCTAATATGAGAGCTAAGATCGAGGTGTTCTTTCAACAACCTCCCATCCAGCTCCTTTACCTGCCTGTCATATTATATTGTGGCCCAACCCCCTCTATGATGTCACCACACAGTTTGCTGTGACATCTCTGGCACTCCAATGTAGCTCTGGGAGTACCACCCATTATGCCACCAACGGCCGGCCCAGAAGTGCAGGGACTCACTGAGCAGGTGCTGTGATTAAAGATTCCCCTTCATGACGAGAATGGGTCATCATATGCTCATAGGCAGCAATTTGCATGATGACCTGTTATTGTCACGTGTAGTGAAAGGGCAAAATATCTGTTTAACCCCATATGGGGGGTTAAACAAAGTTGCAGGTTATCTGGTAGAAACATGCATTTAATTATTTTGCTAAACAAATGCTGAATATGGCCACGAGTAGTGGCATTAGACTATTTTTGGTGCTGAATTTTTACGTGTGAAAGTACAATACAAAGATCGAGATCTTTGTGTGCTGCACTCTCATATGAATAATTCCGGCCTAGTGATGTCGCAAACTTAAAATTTTCGGTTCGCGAACCCGCGAACCGCGCAAACCGCCATTGAATTCAATAGGCAGGCGAACTTTAAAACCTACAAGGACTCTTTCTGGCCACAATAGTGATGTAAAAGTTGTTTCAAGGTTACTAACACCTGGACTGTGGCATGCTGGAGGGGGATCCCTGGCAAAACTCCCATGTAAAATTACATAGTTGATGCAGAGTCTGCTTTTAACCCATAAAGGGACTAAATCAACTAACATTCCCAAATTGTTTGCAATAACGTGCTTTAAAACATCATGATGTCGTATCTATCAGGTAGTGTAAGGGTTACGGCCGCGTCACAGTGACAGAGCAAACTCCAAGTGTAACGCACTGCAATCAACAGCAAACAGTCCACTTGCAGAACCACGAGATAGGTAGATTTGATAGATAGATACATAGATTACATAGCTCAATCGATGCAATATACATATGATCGATACACTGTACATAGCTCAATAGATGCAATATACATTTGATAGATACGAATTACATCGATCAATAGATGCAATATACATTTGATAGATATGAATGTTATCAAATCAAAGATGCAATATACATTTTATAGATACGAATGACATCAACCAAAATATGTAATATACATTTTATAGATACGAATTACATCGATCAAAAGATGCAATCTACATTTGATCGATACGTTTGCTAGTTCGATCGATTTGATATATAAATAAATCGATTTGAAATATATATAATTTCCCTGACAGAGTATAACAATAAGACATGTGGTCTGTGACCCGTGGTGTGTAAAGTAGTACTATTCTTAACATTTTACTACAACCTGTTACTCCCCCTATAGGTTGAGGTCTATATGGCCTTCATTTTTGGAACCGGGAGATGGAAGAAGATGATTGTTCTGTCCTCCTACTTCAAATTTGTCAGAAACACAAGTGGCTGTCTCAAAACAGTCCAGACAGAAGATAGATCGATCGATAGGATAGATAGATATACATAGATTGATAGATAGAATCAATAGAAGAAAAATAGATAGATTTTTTAGATATATAATTACCCTGATAAAGTCTAATAATTAAACATGCGGTCTTGGACCCAACTAGGTTGTGTTAAGTAGTACTATTCTTCGCACTTTCAGCCCTGTAACTCCCCCTATTGGTGGAGGTCTATATGGCGGTTATGATTACCCTGACAAAGTATAACAAGACACGCGGTCTAGGACCCATGGTAATTTTGTTGTGTTAAGTCAAACTTTTCTTATCACTTGAATCCCTCTTACCCACCCTTTTGTTGGAGTTCTATATGGCCTGCATGATTAGCCTGACAAAGTATAATAAGAAAACATCTGGTCTGGGACCCATGGTAACTAGGTTGTGTTTAAGTAGTACTATTCTTAGAACTGTAATCCCTGTTACTCCCCCTATCAAGGGCGGTCTATATGGCCTGCATGATTACCTTGTCAAAGTATAACAACAAGACACACGGTGTTGGACCCATGGTAACTAGCTTGTGTTAATTAGTACTTTTCTTAGCACTTTAATCCCTGTTACCCCCCCTATCGGGGGAGGTCTATATGGCCTGCCTGATTACCCTGAAAAAATATAATAATAAGACATGCGGTCTGGGACCCATGTTAACTAGGTTGTGTTTTAAGTAGTACCATTCTTAGCACTTTAATCTCTGTAACTCCCCCTATTTGGGGAGGTCTATACGGCCTGGATGATTACCCATACAAAATATAATAATAAGACATCTGCTCTGGGTCTTGGACCCATGTTAACAATGTAGTGTTAAGTAGTAATGTCCTTAGCATTTTAATAGCTGCTACTCACCCTATCGGTGGCGGTCTATATGGCCTGCATGATTACCCTTACAAAATATAATAACAAAGCATGCGGTCTGAGACCCATGATAACTAGTTTGTGTTAAGTAGTAATTTCCTTTGCATTTTAATACCTGTTAGGGGAGGTCTATATGGCCTGCATGATTACCCTTACAAAATATAATAACAAAACATGCGGTCTGGGACCCATGGTAACTAGGTTGTGTTAAGTATTACTCTTCTTAGCATTTTAATACCTGTTACTCACCCTATCGTGGGAGGTCTATACGGCCTGCATGATTACCCATACAAAATATAATAAGACATCTGCTCTGGGTCTGTGACCCATGGTAACTAGGTTGTGTTAATTAGTACTGTTCTTAGCATTTTAATACCTGTTACACCCTTTTGGGGGAGGTCTATATGGTCTGCATGGTTACCCTGACAAAGTATAACAACAAGACATGCGGTGTGGGACCCATGGTAACTAGCTTGTGTTAATTAGTACTGTTCTTAGCATTTTAATACCTGTTACTCACCCTATCTGGGGAGGTCTATATGGCCTGCATGATTACCCTTAGAAAATACAATAACAAGACATGCGGTCTGGCACCCATGGTAACTAGGTTGTGTAAAGTAGTACTCTTCTTAGCATTTTAATACCTGTTACTCACCCTATCTGGGGAGGTCTATATGGCCTGCATGATTACCCTAACAAAATATAATAATAAGACATATGCTCTAGGACCCATGGTAACTTTGTGTTAAGTAGTACTGTTCTTAGCATTTCAATACCTGTTACTCACCCTATTGGTGGAGTTCTATATGGCCTGCATGATTACCCTTACAAAATATAATAACAAAACATATGCTCTGGGACCCATGGTAACTAACTAGCTTGTGTTAAGTAGTACTGTTCTTAGCAGTTTAATACCTGTTACAACACCGAATGGTGGCAGGTCTATCTGGCCTTCATGATTAGCCTCACCCAAACCCAAAAAAAAAGCAAAGAGGTCTTAGACTAACACCCATGGCTAACTCGGTTGTTTCAATTAGTACTATTCTTAGCACTTTCATCCCTGTTACTTTCAGGCCTCTTGGGGGTGGTCTACATGGCCATCATGATTAGCCTAACAAAATACTACAATCCAACCTCTGCTCAGTCTTCATAGGCCCTTCATTGGCTGTATTTTGGTAGTACTGTTCTTATTAGTTTAATAGCTGATACAACACCGAATGGTGGCAGCTCTATATGGCCTGCATGATTAGCCGCACCCAAAACAAAAATAAATCCAAGAGGTCTTGGATTAACACCCATGGCTAACTCGGTTGTTTCAAGTAGTACTATTCTTAGCACTTTCATGTCATCCCTGTTACTTCCAGGACTCTCGGTGGTGGCCTACATGGCCATCATGATTAGCCAAACCAAATACTACAATACAACCTTGGCTCAGTCTTCATAAGGCCCTTCATTGGCTGTATTTTGGTAGTTCTGTTCTTATTAGTGTAATAGATGATACAACACCGAATGGTGGCAGCTCTATATGGCCTGCATGATTAGCCGCACCCAAAACAAAAATAAAGCCAAGTGGTCTTGGATTAACACCCATGGCTAACTCGGTTGTTTCAAGTAGCACTATTCTTAGCACTTTCATCTCATCATCCCTTTTACTTCCAGGACTCTCGGTGGTGGTCTACATGGCCATCATGATTAGCCTAACCAAATACTACAATCCAACCTTGGCTCAGTCTTCATAAGGCCCTTCATTGGCTGTATTTTGGTAGTACTGTTCTTATTAGTTTAATAGCTGATACAACACTGAATGGTGGCAGCTCTATATGGCCTGCATGAGTAGCCGCACCCAAAACAAAAATAAAGCCAAGAGGTCTTGGATTAACACCCATGGCTAACTCGGTTGTTTCAAGTAGTACTATTCTTAGCACTTTCATGTCATCCCTGTTACTTCCAGGACTCTCGGTGGTGGTCTACATGGCCATCATGATTAGCCAAACCAAATACTACAATACAACCTTGGCTCAGTCTTCATAAGGCCCTTCATTGGCTGTATTTTGGTAGTACTGTTCTTATTAGTTTAATAGCTGATACAACACCAAATGGTGGCAGCTCCATATGGCCTGCATGATTAGCCGCACCCAAAACAAAAATAAAGCCAAGAGGTCTTGGATTAACACCCATGGCTAACTCGGTTGTTTCAAGTAGTACTATTCTTAGCACTTTCATGTCATCCCTGTTACTTCCAGGACTCTCGGTGGTGGTCTACATGGCCATCATGATTAGCCAAACCAAATACTACAATACAACCTTGGCTCAGTCTTCATAAGGCCCTTCATTGGCTGTATTTTGGTAGTTCTGTTCTTATTAGTTTAATAGATGATACAACACCGAATGGTGGCAGCTCTATATGGCCTGCATGATTAGCCGCACCCAAAGTCCAAAAAAAGCCAAGCGGTCTTGCACTAACACCCATGGCTAACTCTTTGTTTTCAAGTTGTACTATTCTTAGCACTTTCATCTCATCCCTTACTTCCATGCCTCTCGTGGGGTGGTCTACATGTCCATCATGATTACCCTCACCAAAATATAACAACAATACGTGCGTGCAGGGAACCATGGTAAGGTTACTTTCTTTTGCAAAATCGAGTATAACAGTTGCAGGCAGAGGTTCTGACCCTGCATTATGGCTGCACCTCTCCCTAAAAGAGGCATGCGTTACAGAGTCTGTGGGCATGTATGCAAAGAGCTGGCCTGCCTAAAAGGAGCAGCAAGGCAGTACAGGTCATTCTCCTTCAGCCGTTTTATACGCTGTCCCACGGCCACGACCCTCAACAGCCACAACAGAATGAAACACCACATATGCCATCCTTTTGAACAATAGAGTACATGTATGGCATTGATTTTAGTTACACAGCGATATTTATTATGAACCGTGAAATTGAAAACAAAAACAGGATTCGACACCCAGTACAGTACAGGTCGTTCTCCTTCGGCCTTTTTAGAAGAGTGTTCCGGACCCTCAAGAAAAACAACAGCAGGCAGTACAGGTCGTTCTCCTTCAGCCGTTTTATACGCTGTCCCACGGCCACGACCCTCAACAGCCACAACAGAATGAAACACCACATATGCCATCCTTTTGAACAATAGAGTACAGGTATGGCATTGATTTTAGTTACACAGCGATATTTATTATGAACCGTGAAATTGAAAACAAAAACAGGATTGGACACCCAGTACAGTACAGGTCGTTCTCCTTCGGCCTTTTTAGAAGAGTGTTCCGGACCCTCAAGAAAAACAACAGCAGGCAGTACAGGTTGTTCTCCTTCAGCCGTTTTATACGCTGTCCCACGGCCACGACCCTCAACAGCCACAACAGAATGAAACACCACATATGCCATCCTTTTGAACAATAGAGTACAGGTATGGCATTGATTTTAGTTACACAGCGATATTTATTATGAAACGTGAAATTGAAAACAAAAACAGGATTGGACACCCAGTACAGTACAGGTCGTTCTCCTTCGGCCTTTTTAGAAGAGTGTTCCGGACCCTCAAGAAAAACAACAGCAGGAAAGAGGACATATGGCATCCTTTTGAACAATAGATGACAGGTAAGGCATTGATTTTATAAACCCATAGATAATTTTTTTGCAACTGTGAAATAAAAAAAAACATTGATTGGACACCCAGTACACTTCTTTCTCCTTAGGCCTTTTTATAAGAGGGTCCCGGAGCCTCAACAGAAACAACAGCATGAAAGAGGACATATGGTATCCTTTTGAACAATTGATTACAGGTAAGGCATTGATTTTAGAATCCCTGAGATAATTTATATGAACAGGGAAATAGAAAAAAAATTGATTGGACACCCAGTACACTTCTTTATCCTTAGGCCATTTTATAAGAGGGTCCCGGAGCCTCAACCGAAACAACAGCATGAAAGAGGACATATGGCATCCTTTTGAACAATTAATTACAGGTAAGGCATTGATTTAAGAATCCCTGAGATAATTTATATGAACCGGGAAATAGAAAAAAACATTGATTGGACACCCAGTACACTTCTTTATCCTTAGGCCTTTTTATAAGAGGGTCCCGAAGCCTCAACCGAAACAACAGCATGAAAGAGGACATATGGCATCCTTTTGAACAATTAATTACAGGTAAGGCATTGATTTAAGAATCCCTGAGATAATTTATATGAACCGGGAAATAGAAAAAAACATTGATTGGACACCCAGTACACTTCTTTATCCTTAGGCCTTTTTATAAGAGGGTCCCGGAGCCTCAACAGAAACAACAGCATGAAAGAGGACATATGGCATCCTTTTGAACAATTGATTACAGGTAAGGCATTGATTTTAGAATCCCTGAGATAATTTATATGAACAGGGAAATAGAAAAAAAAATTGATTGGACACCCAGTACACTTCTTGATCCTTAGGCCTTTTTATAATAGGGTCCCGGAGCCTCAACCAAAACAACAGCATGAAAGAGGACATATGGCATCCTTTTGAACAATTAATTACAGGTAAGGCATTGATTTAAGAATCCCTGAGATAATTTATATGAACCGGGAAATAGAAAAAAACATTGATTGGACACCCAGTACACTTCTTTATCTTTAGGACTTTTTAGCAGAGGGTCCAGGACCATCAACAGAAACAACTGCAGGAAAGAGGACATATGGCATCCTTTTGAACAATAGATGACAGGTAAGGCATTGATTTTAGAAACACAGAGATAATTTGTTGCAACTGGCAACTGGATAATTTGTTGCATCCTTTTGAACAATTGATTACAGGTAAGGCATTGATTTTAGAATCCCTGAGATAATTTATATGAACAGGGAAATAGAAAAAAAATTGATTGGACACCCAGTACACTTCTTTATCCTTAGGCCTTTTTATAAGAAGGTCCCGGAGCCTCAACCGAAACAACAGCATGAAAGAGGACATATGGCATCCTTTTGAACAATTAATTACAGGTAAGGCATTGATTTAAGAATCCCTGAGATAATTTATATGAACCGGGAAATAGAAAAAAACATTGATTGGACACCCAGTACACTTCTTTATCCTTAGGCCTTTTTATAAGAGGGTCCCGGAGCCTCAACCGAAACAACAGCATGAAAGAGGACATATGGCATCCTTTTGAACAATTAATTACAGGTAAGGCATTGATTTAAGAATCCCTGAGATAATTTATATGAACCGGGAAATAGAAAAAAACATTGATTGGACACCCAGTACACTTCTTTATCCTTAGGCCTTTTTATAAGAGGGTCCCGGAGCCTCAACAGAAACAACAGCATGAAAGAGGACATATGGCATCCTTTTGAACAATTGATTACAGGTAAGGCATTGATTTTAGAATCCCTGAGATAATTTATATGAACAGGGAAATAGAAAAAAAAATTGATTGGACATCCAGTACACTTCTTTATCCTTAGGCCTTTTTATAAGAGGGTCCCGGAGCCTCAACAGAAACAACAGCATGAAAGAGGACATATGGCATCCTTTTGAACAATTGATTACAGGTAAGGCATTGATTTTAGAATCCCTGAGATAATTTATATGAACAGGGAAATAGAAAAAAAAATTGATTGGACACCCAGTACACTTCTTTATCCTTAGGACTTTTTAGCAGAGGGTCCAGGACCATCAACAGAAACAACTGCAGGAAAGAGGACATATAGCATCCTTTTGAACAATAGATGACAGGTAAGGCATTGATTTTAGAAACACAGAGATAATTTGTTGCAACTGGCAACTAGATAATTTGTTGCATCCTTTTGAACAATTGATTACAGGTAAGGCATTGATTTTAGAATCCCTGAGATAATTTATATGAACAGGGAAATAGAAAAAAAAATTGATTGGACACCCAGTACACTTCTTTATCCTTAGACCTTTTTATAAGAGGGTCCTGGAGCCTCAACCGAAACAACAGCATGAAAGAGGACATATGGCATCCTTTTGAACAATTAATTACAGGTAAGGCATTGGTTTAAGAATCCCTGAGATAATTTATATGAACCGGGAAATAGAAAAAAACATTGATTGGACACCCAGTACACTTCTTTATCCTTAGGCCTTTTTATAAGAGGGTCCCGGAGCCTCAACCGAAACAACAGCATGAAAGAGGACATATGGCATCCTTTTGAACAATTGATTACAGGTAAGGCATTGATTTAAGAATCCCTGAGATAATTTATATGAACCGGGAAATAGAAAAAAACATTGATTGGACACCCAGTACACTTCTTTATCCTTAGGCCTTTTTATAAGAGGGTCCCGGAGCCTCAACAGAAACAACAGCATGAAAGAGGACATATGGCATCCTTTTGAACAATTGATTACAGGTAAGGCATTGATTTTAGAATCCCTGAGATAATTTATATGAACAGGGAAATAGAAAAAAAAATTGATTGGACATCCAGTACACTTCTTTATCCTTAGGCCTTTTTATAAGAGGGTCCCGGAGCCTCAACAGAAACAACAGCATGAAAGAGGACATATGGCATCCTTTTGAACAATTGATTACAGGTAAGGCATTGATTTTAGAATCCCTGAGATAATTTATATGAACAGGGAAATAGAAAAAAAATTGATTGGACACCCAGTACACTTCTTTATCCTTAGGACTTTTTAGCAGAGGGTCCAGGACCATCAACAGAAACAACTGCAGGAAAGAGGACATATGGCATCCTTTTGAACAATAGATGACAGGTAAGGCATTGATTTTAGAAACACAGAGATAATTTGTTGCAACTGGCAAATAAAAAAAAACATTGATTGGATACCCAGTACACTTCTTTATCCTTTTGCCTTGTTATAAGAGGGTCCCGGACCCTCAACAAAAACAAGAGCAGGGAGCTGGGCATAGGAGTACAAGGGAGTGTGACAATAATAATGTGAAGGGGAATATTGCGGAGTTGTGGCATTTTGAATTTGTTATTGTGGGAAGTACTTGCAATGACCTTGCTCTGGTGAATCCATATCGCAAATGTCTTTTTTAAGGCACTGTTTTTCTATTGTTTCAATATCAGCATTTGGTAAATGAAGCGTGACTTAAGGCTGGTGAGAACCAACCTTTCTTCTGGATGTTTGAAAATGTTGTGGCTCTGGACAAACATGTGAATAAGGGGCCATCTGCCATATTCTGCACGCAACCCCTTTGATGATTGACGCTAAAAATGTGTCACCTGCAAGCAGAGATCGTTACTTCTATCTAAATCTTCCTGGTATGGACAGGCCACTGTTTCCCCCAGCAAGTCATAAGCTTGAACTACAATATTGTCTTGAGTATGGTAGGAAATCATAGTGTATTAAAGTCTGTACTATCACCACAAAAGCTGAACTTCTTGAAGCAATGAAAATGCCAGCAATTTCCTGTGCTTATGGATGACAAGGAGGACGTCCTGTCGTGCACAGAGATGGAGAGGATTTTTGGTTTCCCTGTACACAACACAGAGATGTCTCCAACATCACCATAAACACAAGACAGCGACTCTTGGGAAGTTCCTGGAGTGTTCCGGTAGCCATCTCTTTGCGCCCCGAAAGGAATACTTTATCAGTCTTTTTGTATACATTTGACATCAGATTTGGAGACTGTGGTGACGCACATTTTATTTACTGTTGTGCAAGCTGTGGCAATTTCAATTGGCATTAAAAAGTAAGATTTGGAGAGGTGACGCACATTTTATGCACGCTGTGGCAATTGCAATTTGCAGTGAAAAGAATCTGCTAACAACCACTACCTAGGACCACGCCTGACTCCTGAAGTCATGCTTCAGTTAGTAGTAAATTAAAAATAAATAAATTTATTATTATGCTCAGCAGATTCAAAACATACCATTCTTCTAGTCATATCACACGACATGTCAAAATGCTGCATGGAAAATGGCAGTGTGCAAAGTCATAATCTTAGTGAACCTATAAGTGCATTACATTTTCTAAAATAAACAAAAATACAGAGAAAAAAATTAAAAAAAAAAAAAAAGGAAATAGGACATATGGCATCCTTTTGAACAATAGATTACATTTAAGGCATTGATTTTAGAAACCCAGAGATAATTTGTTGCAACCGTGAAATCTAAAAAAACATTGATTAGACACCCAGTACACTTATTTATCCTTAGGCCTTTTTATAAGAGGGTCTCGGAGCATCAACAAAAACAGCAGCAGGAAAGAGGACATATGGCATCCTTTGGAATAATAGATTACAGGAAAGGCATTGATTTTAGAAACCCAGAGATAATTTGTTGCAACCGGGAAATCTAAAAAAACATTGATTAGACACCCAGTACACTTATTTATCCTTAGGCCTTTTTAGCAGAGGCTCCAGGACCCTCAACAAAACCAGCAGCAGGAAAGAGGACATATGGCATCCTTTTGAATAATAGATTAGAGGAAAGGCATTGATTTTTGAAACCCGGAGATAATTTGTTGCAACCGTGAAATCTAAAAAAACATTGATTAGACACCCAGTACACTTATTTATCCTTAGGCCTTTTTAGCAGAGGCTCCAGGACCCTCAACAAAACCAGCAGCAGGAAAGAGGACATATGGCATCCTTTTGAATAATAGATTACAGGAAAGGCATTGATTTTTGAAACCCGGAGATAATTTGTTGCAACCGTGAAATCTAAAAAAACATTGATTAGACACCCAGTACACTTATTTATCCTTAGGCCTTTTTATAAGAGGGTCCCGGAGCATCAACAAAAACAGCAGCAGGAAAGAGGACATATGGCATCCTTTGGAATAATAGATTACAGGAAAGGCATTGATTTTAGAAACCAAGAGATAATTTGTTGTAACCGTGAAATCTAAAAAAACATTGATTAGACACCCAGTACACTTATTTATCCTTAGGCCTTTTTATAATAGGGTCCCGGAGCATCAACAAAAACAGCAGCAGGAAAGAGGACATACAGGGAGTGCAGAATTATTAGGCAAATTAGTATTTTGACCACATCATCCTCTTTATGCATGTTGTCTTACTCCAAGCTGTATAGGCTCGAAAACCTACTACCAATTAAGCATATTAGGTGATGTGCATCTCTGTAATGAGAAGGGGTGTGGTCTAATGACATCAACACCCTATATCAGGTGTGCATAATTATTAGGCAACTTCCTTTCCTTTGGCAAAATGGGTCAAAAGAAGGACTTGACAGGCTCAGAAAAGTCAAAAATAGTGAGATATCTTGCAGAGGGATGCAGCACTCTTAAAATTGCAAAGCTTCTGAAGCGTGATCATCGAACAATCAAGCGTTTCATTCAAAATAGTCAACAGGGTCGCAAGAAGCGTGTGGAAAAACCAAGGCGCAAAATAACTGCCCATGAACTGAGAAAAGTCAAGCGTGCAGCTGCCAAGATGCCACTTGCCACCAGTTTGGCCATATTTCAGAGCTGCAACATCACTGGAGTGCCCAAAAGCACAAGGTGTGCAATACTCAGAGACATGGCCAAGGTAAGAAAGGCTGAAAGACGACCACCACTGAACAAGACACACAAGCTGAAACGTCAAGACTGGGCCAAGAAATATCTCAAGACTGATTTTTCTAAGGTTTTATGGACTGATGAAATGAGAGTGAGTCTTGATGGGCCAGATGGATGGGCCCGTGGCTGGATTGGTAAAGGGCAGAGAGCTCCAGTCCGACTCAGACGCCAGCAAGGTGGAGGTGGAGTACTGGTTTGGGCTGGTATCATCAAAGATGAGCTTGTGGGGCCTTTTCGGGTTGAGGATGGAGTCAAGCTCAACTCCCAGTCCTACTGCCAGTTTCTGGAAGACACCTTCTTCAAGCAGTGGTACAGGAAGAAGTCTGCATCCTTCAAGAAAAACATGATTTTCATGCAGGACAATGCTCCATCACACGCATCCAAGTACTCCACAGCGTGGCTGGCAAGAAAGGGTATAAAAGAAGAAAATCTAATGACATGGCCTCCTTGTTCACCTGATCTGAACCCCATTGAGAACCTGTGGTCCATCATCAAATGTGAGATTTACAAGGAGGGAAAACAGTACACCTCTCTGAACAGTGTCTGGGAGGCTGTGGTTGCTGCTGCACGCAATGTTGATGGTGAACAGATCAAAACACTGACAGAATCCATGGATGGCAGGCTTTTGAGTGTCCTTGCAAAGAAAGGTGGCTATATTGGTCACTGATTTGTTTTTGTTTTGTTTTTGAATGTCAGAAATGTATATTTGTGAATGTTGAGATGTTATATTGGTTTCACTGGTAAAAATAAATAATTCAAATGGGTATATATTTGTTTTTTGTTAAGTTGCCTAATAATTATGCACAGTAATAGTCACCTGCACACACAGATATCCCCCTAAAATAGCTATAACTAAAAACAAACTAAAAACTACTTCCAAAACTATTCAGTTTTGATATTAATTAGTTTTTTGGGTTCATTGAGAACATGGTTGTTGTTCAATAATAAAATTAATCCTCAAAAATACAACTTGCCTAATAATTCTGCACTCCCTGTATGGCATCCTTTGGAATAATAGATTACAGGAAAGTCATTGATTTTAGAAACACAGAGATAATTTGTTGCAACCGTGAAATCTAAAAAAACATTGATTAGACACCCAGTATACTTATTTATCCTTAGGCCTTTTTAGCAGAGGCTCCAGGACCCTCAACAAAATCAGCAGCAGGAAAGAGGACATATGGCATCCTTTTGAATAATAGATTACAGGAAAGGCATTGATTTTTGAAACCCGGAGATAATTTGTTGCAACCGTGAAATCTAAAAAAACATTGATTAGACACCCAGTACACTTATTTATCCTTAGGCCTTTTTATAAGAGGGTCCCGGAGCATCAACAAAAACAGCAGCAGGAAAGAGGACATATGGCATCCTTTGGAATAATAGATTACAGGAAAGGCATTGATTTTAGAAACCAAGAGATAATTTGTTGTAACCGTGAAATCTAAAAAAACATTGATTAGACACCCAGTACACTTATTTATCCTTAGGCCTTTTTATAATAGGGTCCCGGAGCATCAACAAAAACAGCAGCAGGAAAGAGGACATACAGGGAGTGCAGAATTATTAGGCAAATGAGTATTTTGACCACATCATCCTCTTTATGCATGTTGTCTTACTCCAAGCTGTATAGGCTCGAAAACCTACTACCAATTAAGCATATTAGGTGATGTGCATCTCTGTAATGAGAAGGGGTGTGGTCTAATGACATCAACACCCTATATCAGGTGTGCATAATTATTAGGCAACTTCCTTTCCTTTGGCAAAATGGGTCAAAAGAAGGACTTGACAGGCTCAGAAAAGTCAAAAATAGTGAGATATCTTGCAGAGGGATGCAGCACTCTTAAAATTGCAAAGCTTCTGAAGCGTGATCATCGAACAATCAAGCGTTTCATTCAAAATAGTCAACAGGGTCGCAAGAAGCGTGTGGAAAAACCAAGGCGCAAAATAACTGCCCATGAACTGAGAAAAGTCAAGCGTGCAGCTGCCAAGATGCCACTTGCCACCAGTTTGGCCATATTTCAGAGCTGCAACATCACTGGAGTGCCCAAAAGCACAAGGTGTGCAATACTCAGAGACATGGCCAAGGTAAGAAAGGCTGAAAGACGACCACCACTGAACAAGACACACAAGCTGAAACGTCAAGACTGGGCCAAGAAATATCTCAAGACTGATTTTTCTAAGGTTTTATGGACTGATGAAATGAGAGTGAGTCTTGATGGGCCAGATGGATGGGCCCGTGGCTGGATTGGTAAAGGGCAGAGAGCTCCAGTCCGACTCAGACGCCAGCAAGGTGGAGGTGGAGTACTGGTTTGGGCTGGTATCATCAAAGATGAGCTTGTGGGGCCTTTTCGGGTTGAGGATGGAGTCAAGCTCAACTCCCAGTCCTACTGCCAGTTTCTGGAAGACACCTTCTTCAAGCAGTGGTACAGGAAGAAGTCTGCATCCTTCAAGAAAAACATGATTTTCATGCAGGACAATGCTCCATCACACGCATCCAAGTACTCCACAGCGTGGCTGGCAAGAAAGGGTATAAAAGAAGAAAATCTAATGACATGGCCTCCTTGTTCACCTGATCTGAACCCCATTGAGAACCTGTGGTCCATCATCAAATGTGAGATTTACAAGGAGGGAAAACAGTACACCTCTCTGAACAGTGTCTGGGAGGCTGTGGTTGCTGCTGCACGCAATGTTGATGGTGAACAGATCAAAACACTGACAGAATCCATGGATGGCAGGCTTTTGAGTGTCCTTGCAAAGAAAGGTGGCTATATTGGTCACTGATTTGTTTTTGTTTTGTTTTTGAATGTCAGAAATGTATATTTGTGAATGTTGAGATGTTATATTGGTTTCACTGGTAAAAATAAATAATTCAAATGGGTATATATTTGTTTTTTGTTAAGTTGCCTAATAATTATGCACAGTAATAGTCACCTGCACACACAGATATCCCCCTAAAATAGCTATAACTAAAAACAAACTAAAAACTACTTCCAAAACTATTCAGCTTTGATATTAATTAGTTTTTTGGGTTCATTGAGAACATGGTTGTTGTTCAATAATAAAATTAATCCTCAAAAATACAACTTGCCTAATAATTCTGCACTCCCTGTATGGCATCCTTTGGAATAATAGATTACAGGAAAGTCATTGATTTTAGAAACACAGAGATAATTTGTTGCAACCGTGAAATCTAAAAAAACATTGATTAGACACCCAGTATACTTATTTATCCTTAGGCCTTTTTAGCAGAGGCTCCAGGACCCTCAACAAAATCAGCAGCAGGAAAGAGGACATATGGCATCCTTTTGAAAATTAGATTACAGGAAAGGCATTGATTTTAGAAACCCGGAGATAATTTGTTGCAACCGGGAATTTGAATCAAACAAATGATTCGATGGACACCCAGTACACTTCTTTCTCCTTAGGCCTTTTTATAAGAGGGTCCAGGACCCTCAAACAAAACACCAGCAGGAAAGAGGACATATGGCATCCTTTTGAACAATAGAGTACAGGTACAGCATTGATTTTACAAACCCAGAGATAATTTTGGGCAAATGGGAAATAGAAAAAAACATTGAGTGGACACCCAGTACACTTCTTTCTCCTTAGGCCTTTTTATAAGAGGGTCCAGGACCCTCAAACAAAACACCAGCAGGAAAGAGGACATATGGCATCCTTTTGAACAATAGAGTACAGGTACAGCATTGATTTTACAAACCCAGAGATAATTTTGGGCAAATGGGAAATAGAAAAAAACATTGAGTGGACACCCAGTACACTTCTTTCTCCTTAGGCCTTTTTATAAGAGGGTCCAGGACCCTCAAACAAAACACCAGCAGGAAAGAGGACATATGGCATCCTTTTGAACAATAGAGTACAGGTACAGCATTGATTTTACAAACCCAGAGATAATTTTGGGCAAATGGGAAATAGAAAAATACATTGAGTGGACACCCAGTACACTTCTTTCTCCTTAGGCCTTTTTATAAGAGGGTCCAGGACCCTCAAAAAAAACACCAGCAGGAAAGAGAACATATGGCATCCTTTTGAACAATAGAGTACTGGTACGGCATTGATTTTAGAAACCCAGAGATAATTGTTTGGAAAAGTGAAATTGCCCAAAAAACCATGCTTGGACACCCACTCCAGGTCGTTCTCCTTCAGCCTTTTTATACCATGGGCCACGACCCGCAACAGGCACAACAGCATGAAACACCACATATGCCACCCTTTTGCACAATAGAGTACAGGTATGGCATAGATGGAACACGAAGATAATTTAGAGCAACCAAGAGACGGATAAAGATGCTTGGTCGGTCCTCCTCCTTCAAATTTGTGGCAATTCGCGTTCAATTTAATGGTCCACCAGATATGAGTGGTGTGCTAATTTGTACTATTCGTAACAGTTTAATCACTGTTATGTGCCTTATTTTTTTTATTTGAGTTTTGTACCCACAGAGCAGCAGCAGCAGAGACCAGAAACATTAGGAATGTACAAATGACTGAAAAATGTGGGTATTGTTGTAGCAACTGCTGTAGCAGCGGCCAGAAAAATTGATGTTTGTAAAACATTTATAAAGTGCCCTAAAAGCTTGTGGTTTGAACACTAGTTGTTGGCGGATAAGTCAAGCAAGTCCTCTGGCTTTATAACAAAAAAAAAAAGGCCAGCCTGTGTACCAGTTGTAGCCCAAGCCAGCTCATCTCATCATCAGGCCTTTTTTATTCAAATGTATCGCCCAATGTCAGTCCCTTCGGGATCCATCCCTCAATCATTTTTATAAAAGTGAGATAGTCAAGGCTTTTTTGACCTAGGCGACTTCTCTTCTCAGTGACAAAACCTCCTGCTGCACTGAAAGTCCTTTCGGACAGGACACTTGAAGCGGGGCAGGCCAGAAGTTCCATTGCAAATTGGGATAGCTCAGGTCACAAGTCAAGCCTGCACACCCAGTAGTCAAGGGGTCCATCGCTCCTGAGAGTGTCGAGATCCACAGTTAAAGCTAGGTAGTCTGCTACCTGTCGGTTGAGTCTTTCTCTAAGGCTGGATCCCGAAAGGCTCTGATGATGCATGGGAGTTAAAAAGGAACGCATGTCCTCCATCAACAAGACGTCAGGAAAGCGTCCTGTCCTTGCCGCCATGGTCGTGGGAGGAGGAGGAGGATTAATTTCATCTCTTCCCCTGTTACATTCCCGTGGTGCTGTGACATCACCCTTATACGCTGTGTAAAGCATAGATTTTAATTTATTCTTAAAATGCTCCATCCTTTCCGACTTGCGGGAATTTGGTAACATTTCAGGCACTTTATGCTTATACCGGGGGTCGAGGAGCGTGGACACCCAGTACAGGTATTTCTCCTTCAGCTTTTTTATACGAGGGTCCCTCAACAGGCACGACAGCATGAAAGAACCCATTTGAACAAGGTTGGATGCCGAGCTAATCATGTCCCGTTCCTCATCCTCCCTGATCTCACTGAGGGTATCTTCTTCCCCCCAGCCACGTACAACACCACGGGTACCAGAGAGGTGACAACAACGAGCACCCTGGGATGCCTGTTGTGCTCTGTCTTCCTCCTCCTCCTCCTCCTCAAAGCCACATTCCTCCTCTGACTCCTCTTCCTCACAATCCTCTTCCTGCATTGCCGCAGGTCCAGCAAGCGATGCTGATAAGGCTGTTTGTGGGGGTGATGGACACCACAACTCTTCCTCTTCCTCTTCACGCTCATCTACTGCCTGATCCAGCACTCTTCGCAGGGCACGCTCCAGGAAGAAAACAAAGGTATGATGTCGCTGATGGTGCCTTCGGTGCGACTGACAAGGTTTGTCACCTCCTCAAAAGGATGCATGAGCCTACAGGCATTGCGCATGAGCGTCCAGTAATTTGGCAAAAAAATCCCCAGCTCCCCAGAGGCTGTCCTAGCACCCCGGTCATACAAATACTCATTAACAGCTTTTTCTTGTTGGAGCAGGCGGTCAAACATTAGGAGTGTTGAATTCCACCGTGTCGGGCTGTCGCAAATCAAGCGCCTCACTGGCAGGTTGTTTCGATGCTGGATATTGGACAAGTGCACCATGGCCGTGTAGGAACCCCTGAAATGGCCACACACCTTCCTGGCCTGCTTCAGGACGTCCTGTAAGCCTGGGTACTTATGGACAAATCGTTTTACAATTAGATTACACACATGTGCCATGCACGGCACATGTGTCAACTTGCCCAATTTCAATGCCGCCACCAAATTACTTCCATTGTCAGAAACAACCTTGCCAATCTCCAGTTGGTGCGGAGTCAGCCACTGATCCACCTGTGCGTTCAGGGTGGTCAGGAGTGCTGGTGCGGTGTGACTCTCCGCTTTCAGGCAAGTCAACCCCAAGACGGCGTGACACTGCTGTACCCGGGATGTAGCATAGTACCTGGTGAGCTGGGGGGGTGCCATAGATGTGGAGCAAGACGCAGAAGTTGAAGAGGACTCAGCCGAGGAAGAGGTTATGGAAGAGGATGGAGTAGGAGGAGTAGAGGAGGTAGCAGCAGGCCTGCCTGCAAGTCGTGGCGGTGTCACCAACTCTTCTGCAGAGCCACGCATTCCATGCTTGTCAGAAGTCAGCAGGTTTACCCAATGCACAGTGTAGGTGATATACCTGCCCTGACCATGCTTTGCAGACCAGCTATCCGTGGTCATATGGACCCTTGCCCCAACGCTGTGTGCCAGACATGCCATAACTTCCTTTCTTACAACAGAGTAAAGGTTTGGGATTGCCTTTTGTGAAAAGAAATTTCTGCCAGGTACCTTCCACTGCGGTGTCCCAATAGATACAAATTTTTTGAAAGCATCAGACTCCACCAGCTTGTATGGTAAAAGCTGGCGGGCTAAGAGTTCAGACAAGCCAGCTGTCAGACGCCGGGCAAGGGGGTGACTTTGAGAAATTGGCTTCTTACGCTCAAACATGTCCTTGACAGACACCTGACTGTGGGCAGATGACCAGGAACTGCTACGTAAGAGAGACTGAGTGGAGGATGGTTGAGAGGGGGCAAGGAGGACAGCACTGGTTGACGTGGCTGAAGATGCTGGAGCAGGAGGAGGAGGGCGGCTTTCACTTTGTGTGCTGCTTCTACTCATGTGTTCTTCCCATCGGCCTTTGTGATGGGAGACCATGTGCCTTCGCAAAGCAGTTGTACCTAGGTGGCTGTTGGACTTCCCACGAATCAGTTTCTTTTGGCACAGGTTGCAAATGGCATCGCTGTTGTCAGAGGCAGACACACAAAAAAAATGCCACACTGCTGAGCTCTGCGATGACGGCATTCTGGTGGTGGCAACAGCATGCGTTGATGGGCGTCGGCGTGCTGTCTGGCTGACCCCGGGTGCCAATGCATGCTGTCTGACTGTGCCACTAGCTCCTTGAGACGACCTCCCCATGCTTCCAAATCGTCTCCTCCTCCTCCTCCCTGTCTCCCCATCTGAACTTTCCCCCTCTTCTTCTTCTCTTCTAGCAGGCACCCACGTGACATCCACTGACACATCATCATCAACCGCTTCACTTGTATCTGACACATCAAGAAAGGAAGCAGCAGCGGGTACAACATCATCATCCTCACACCGTACCTCCATGTCGGTAATGCTGCCTGACTGAGACTGATCACTATTATCTACATCCTCTGTCAATGATGGTTGCGCATCACTCATTTGTTCCAACTGATGTGTCAATAACTCCTGTGACAGATCAAGTGAAGCGGCTGTGGTGCTAGTGTTGGTGGTGGCGACAGGTGGGCGAGTGGCACTGGTCACTTGAGACCTGCCCAAAGCACAGCTGGACATAGATGGTGCGTCAAGGTTAGGAGGACTAGCAGCGGAAGCTGAAGAAGATTGGGTGTCCTGTGTTAGCCATTCAACTAGGTCCTCCTCAGAACTTTTCGCGTCCCCCCTGGCACCCGGCGTCTGAACAATGTGCATATTTGTAGGGTCTAAAGGAATCACAGCACCACGACCACGGAACCTGCGGGGTGGCCTGCCTCTGCCTGTCATTTTTTTTTTTAAATGGACACTAACAATACTATTACACAAATTACATGAGTGGTGGCACTGTGCAAGTGGGCACAGTATACGCTGTGAGACTGACAACATCAAAAAAGACAGATGTTTTAAAAATCACAAATTGTTAATTTTTTTAAATATTAAAAGTACTGTGACAAAAAATATGATTGTTGGCACTAGTTGGCAAATGAGCATGTCTGGCACACACGCTGGGAGAAAGGAAACTGCAATTCAATGGCACTAGGAGACTGAAGAATCACAGTCAAAACAGTTATGATTAACAAAAATTCCAATCCTGTTACAATAAATATGATTGGTGGCACTAATTTGGCTAGTTGGGACTGGCACACATGCAGGCAGGCAGGGTGAAAATGCAATTCAAGGGCATTAGTAGACTGCAGATTGACAGTCAAAACAGTGATGATTGACAATGTTTGCAATACTGTTAAAAGAAATATGATTGCTGGGAATAATTGGCTAGGTGGGCCTGGCACACAGGCTGCAAGGCAGGAGGAAAGTGCAATTCAATGGCACGAGCAAACTGAGGATTCAGAACAACAATTACCAAGAATTTTAATTTTTAATTATTAAGAATACTGTGACAACAAATATGATTGGTGTAAATATTTTGAAAGTCGGCCTGGTACACAGGCTGGCAGGCAGGAGAAAAGTGCAATTCAATGGCACGAGCAAACTGAGGATTAAGAACAACAATCAAAATTTTTTTAATTTTAATTAGTAACAATACTGTGACAACAATTATGATTGGTGTAAATAGTTGGCAAGACGGCCTGGCACACAGGCTGGCAGGCAGGAGGTAAATACAATTCAAGGACACTAGGAGACTGAATACTGACAGTCAAAACAGTGATGATTGACAATTTTTGCAATACTGTTAAAAGAAATATGATTGCTGGGAATAATTGGCTAGGTGGGCCTGGCACACAGGCTGCAAGGCAGGAGGAAAGTGCAATTCAATGGCACGAGCAAACTGAGGATTCAGAACAACTATTACCAAAAATTTTAATTTTTAATTATTAAGAATACTGTGACAACAAATATGATTGGTGTAAATATTTTGAAAGTAGGCCTGGCACACAGGCTGGCAGGCAGGAGAAAAGTGCAATTCAATGGCACTAGCAAACTGAGGATTAAGAACAACAATCAAAACATTTTTAATTTTAATTAGTAACAATACTGTGACAACAATTATGATTGGTGTAAATAGTTGGCAAGACGGCCGGGCACACAGGCTGGCAGGCAGGAGGTAAATGCAATTCAAGGACACTAGGAGACTGAATACTGACAGTCAAAAAAGTGATGATTGACAATTTTTGCAATACTGTTAAAAGAAATATGATTGCTGGCAATAATTGGCTAGGTGGGCCTGGCACACAGGCTGCAAGGCAGGAGGAAAGTGCAATTCAATGGCATGAGCAAACTGAGGATTCAGAACAACTATTACCAAAAAAATTTATTTTTAATTATTAAGAATACTGTGGCAACAAATATGATTGGTGTAAATATTTTGAAAGTCGGCCTGGCACACAGCCTGCCAGGCAGGAGGAAAATGCAATTCAATGGCACTAGGAGACTGAATACTGACAGTCAAAAAAGTGATGATTGACAATTTATGCAATACTGTTAAAAGAAATATGATTGCTGGGAATAATTGGCTAGGTGGGCCTGGCACACAGGCTGCAAGGCAGGAGGAAAGTGCAATTCAATGGCATGAGCAAACTGAGGATTCAGAACAACTATTACCAAAAAATTTAATTTTTAATTATTAAGAATACTGTGACAACAAATATGATTGGTGTAAATATTTGGAAAGTCAGCCGGGCACACAGGCTGCCAGGCAGGAGGAAAATGCAATTCAATGGCACTAGGAGACTGAATACTGACAGTCAAAAAAGTGATGATTGACAATTTTTACAATACTGTTAAAAGAAATATGATTGCTGGGAATAATTGGCTAGGTGGGCCTGGCACACAGGCTGCAAGGCAGGAGGAAAGTGCAATTCAATGGCACAAGCAAACTGAGGATTCAGAACAACTATTACCAAAAATTTTAATTTTTAATTATTAAGAATACTGTGACAACAAATATGATTGGTGTAAATATTTTGAAAGTCGGCCTGGCACACAGGCTGCCAGGCAGGAGGAAAATGCAATTCAATGGCACTAGGAGACTGAATACTGACAGTCAAAAAAGTGATGATTGACAATTTTTGCAATACTGTTAAAAGAAATATGATTGCTGGGAATAATTGGCTAGGTGGGCCTGGCACACAGGCTGCAAGGCAGGAGGAAAGTGCAATTCAATGGCACAAGCAAACTGAGGATTCAGAACAACTATTACCAAAAATTTTAATTTTTAATTATTAAGAATACTGTGACAACAAATATGATTGGTGTAAATATTTTGAAAGTCGGCCTGGCACACAGGCTGCCAGGCAGGAGGAAAATGCAATTCAATGGCACTAGGAGACTGAATACTGACAGTCAAAAAAGTGATGATTGACAATTTTTGCAATACTGTTAAAAGAAATATGATTGCTGGGAATAATTGGCTAGGTGGGCCTGGCACACAGGCTGCAAGGCAGGAGGAAAGTGCAATTCAATGGTACGAGCAAACTGAGGATTCAGAACAACTATTACCAAAAATTTTAATTTTTAATTATTAAGAATACTGTGACAACAAATATGATTGGTGTAAATATTTGGAAAGTCGGCCCGGGCACACAGGCTGCCAGGCAGGAGGAAAATGCAATTCAATGGCACTAGGAGACTGAATATTTGCAGTCCAAAAAAATATGATTTTTATTTTTTTATATACTGTTACAAGAATTATTATTGGTGCCACTAATTGGCTAGTTGGGCCTGGAAAACACGCTGGCAGGCAGGAGGAAAGTGCAATTCAATGCACGAGCAAACTGATGAATCACAAGCGATCAATTTGGAATTTTAAAGATTAACAATACTTTTACAACAACTAGGATTGGTGGCACTAATTGGCTAGTTTGTGCCTGGCACACAGGCTGCCAGGCAGGAGGAAACTGCAATTCAATGGCACTAGTAGACTGAATATTTGCAGTCCAAAAAAATTATGATTTTTAATTTTTTTGATACTGTTACAAGAATTATGATTGGTGCCACTAATTGGCTAGTTGGGCCTGGCACACAGGCTGCCAGATATGAGTCGTGGCTGGTAGGTAGGGCAGCAATTTAACACAGTATGCTGTGTAAGTGACAAAAACACAGGCCTGATAGAAAATTAAGTTAGATTACACTAGCAAAATATTTTAAAATTTTAGATTGTATTATTAAAATTATGTTAAGAAGTGCAATGCACATATGAGTGGTCGCACTGGCTGGCTGCTACGTAGGGCAGCAATTAACAACAGTATGCTGTGTAAGTCAGATAGACAGTTAGACACAGGCCTGATAGAAAATAAAATTAGATTACACTAGCATAATGATTTAAAGACTTTTTTTGGGGAATTTAAAGAAAAAGGTTAAGCACATACATATGAGTCGTGGCTGATAGCCTTGGAAGGGCAGCTATTAAAAACAGTAGGCTCTGTAAGTCAGATACACACACGCCTGATAGAAAATACTATTAGATTACACTAGAAAAATGATTTAAATTATTTTTTTGGGGGGGGGAATTAAAAAACAAAGCTATGTTCGCTGTGAACCGTTTGCGGGCGAACAGTTCGGGACATCACTATTCCGGCCAAGAAAAGAGCTGAATGCCACTACCTAATGAATAAGAGCATGTTATTTTGCCACTAGAATGCCCCTTAAAGGGAACATTATAATTACAAGACATTTATGTTGTGTTGCTATAGACCAAGTCTTAATGTTTTTAAAGCAAACAACATCCTTTTTTTCTGCAATTATCATTCAATAGCAAAACACCCCCCATCATTTGCATTGTTTGGAGGATCCAATCTGGGCTTTAGTTAGCTGACTACCAGGCTAGCCACAGTCATAAAGTTAGTATGAGATGCATTATGTGCAGTTGTCTGTTAAAGCCAATTATGGACAAATAATTAAAGAGTTAGCCTTGAGAAGTCAGCAGGGGGCATTTTAAGTTCTGAGTGTTAGAAATTGCTAAATTTTCAGAGCTAAATTACATGAAAGGGTGGCTAAATAATTAATGAAAATATTTTGCAAAGTAGTTTAATTATGCATAAACAACCATTTTATATACAAATCTCAAGGTGTTTACTGTTCCTTTAATGTAATAGGAAGCAGGCACAAACATTTTAAAATAAAAATAAAAGTTTAACTTAAAAAGTCTTGTGTAGAACATTTTGTTATAAGCATCCATCTTTGAACTACAATTTCTTGTTACATAGTAAGATAAAATTACTAACGCTACTGGTATGAATCTTGGCATAAATGTATTTGCCTGCTGATTTGTTCATGTTGGGAGATTAATGCAGAAAGCCTATTGAAATTGCAGTTATTGATGTTGAGAAGCTAATTAAATCCAAGTTATACAATGAGTACTAAATTAGTACAGGTGGTCATTATTTGAATTACATAAAGGGAAAGAAAGTGAATGAAGGATTTGGCTTATGAATTTGGATAATGTACTGCTTTTGCATGCTGCATGTATTTATCAGTGCTTGTAAAAACAACCTTCCTGCATTTGGATCTTTTTATTGGTTTATCTATGAACAGATACCAAATTTAAATTATTTATATTTATTGATGTAATTATTTATTGATTAATGATCAACCTTATTAAAGAATTTGATCAAATTTGAAAACAGCTTGTTTATGGGAATTCACCTGAAGAGGCTGAGTCTTAAATATCTATCTATCTATCTATCTATCTATCTATCTTTTTTTTTTTTTTTTTTTTAAATAACAATTAAGTGATATTTGTTAAGCTTGTGCTATCTTCATCTAGTACTCTTTTATAGTTAACATTCCAATAAAAGTACAAAAATTGTTTATTATTTTAATTACATCACACCGTACAACCAAGAGTCAGCACATGCCCTATCATTGATTATGGATGGCCTTGGTTCTCACTTTGTGTAGAAGTGGCATATTTTATCTAACAATATGTGCGAGTCATAGTAGAGATCATTTAAAATACTCCAAGGTACACACAGTTACTTGCCCCTAATAGAATACACAGTACTGTAGTTTACTATTTTTGTATTCCTGATTTTGAATCTAGAATTGGCTCTTAATATTATGTGCAATGTAGCCAATTAAGAGCAGGTGTATGTAAATATGTTAAGGTTTTTGTATTCCTTACTTCGAATCATTAATTGGCTCTAAATATTCTGTGCAATGTAAGCAATTTATAGCAGGCGTATGTAAATATGTTAGTCTTAGTTAACCCCTTAAGGACACGGCCATTTTTCAATTTCTTTCCCTGAAGGACCAGGGCTATTTTTAAATTTCTGCGGTGTTTGTGTTTAGCTGTAATTTTCCTCTTACTCATTTACTGTACCCACACATATTATATACCGTTTTTCTCGCCATTAAATGGACTTTCTAAAGATACCATTATTTTCATCATATCTTATCATTTACTTTAAAAAAAATTATAAAATATTAGGAAAAAATGGAAAAAAAACACACTTTTTCTAACTTTGACCCCCACAATCTGTTACACATCTACAACCACCAAAAAACACCCATGCTAAATAGTTTCTAAATTTTGTCCTGAGTTTAGAAATACCCAATGTTTACATGTTCTTTGTTTTTTTTTGCAAGTTATAGGGCCATAAATACAAGTAGCACTTTGCTATTTCCAAACCATTTTTTTTCAAAATTAGCGCTAGTTACATTGGGACACTGATATCTGTCAGGAATCCCTGATTAACCCTTGACATGTATATATTTTTTTTTAGAAGACATCCCAAAGTATTGATCTAGGTCCATTTTGGTATATTTCATGCCACCATTTCACCACCAAATGCAATCAAATAAAAAAAATTGTTCACTTTTTCCCAAATATTTTCACAAACTAGGTTTCTCACTGAAATTATTTACAAACAACTTGTGCAATTATGGCATAAATGGTTGTAAATGCTTCTCTGGGATCCCCTTTGTTCAAAAATAGCAGAAATATAGGACTTTGGCGTTGCTTTTTGGTAATTAGAAGGCCGCTAAATGCCACTGCGCATCACACGTGTATTATGCCCAGCAGTGAAGGGGTTAATTAGGGAGCATGTAGGGAGCATCTAGGGTTAATTTTAGCTTTAGTGTAGTGTAGTAGACAACCCCAAGTATTGATCTAGGCCCATCTTGGTATATTTCATGCTACCATTTCACCGCTAAATGCGATCAAATTAAAAAAAACTTAAAATTTTTCACAATTTTAGGTTTCTCACTGAAATTATTTACAAACAACTTTTGCAAGTATGGCATAAATGATTGTAAATGCTTCTCTGGGATCCCCTTTGTTCAAAAATAGCAGACATATATGGCTTTGGCGTTGCTTTTTGGTAATTATAAGGCCGCTAAATGCCGCTGCGCACCACACGTGTATTATGCCCAGCAGTGCAGGGGTTAATTAGGTCATTTGTAGGGAGCTTGCAGGGTTAATTTTAGCTTTAGCGTAGAGATCAGCCTCCCACCTGACACATCACACCCCAGGATCCCTCCCAAATAGCTCTCTTCCCTCCCCCATCCCACAATTGTCCCCGCCATCTTAAGTACTGGCAGAAAGTCTGCCAGTACTAAAATAAAAGGTATATTTAAAATTTAAAAAAAAATTGTAAAGCATATTTACATATGCAGCTGTGTAGGATCCCCCCTTAGCCCCCAACCTCCCTGATCCCCCCCCCAACAGCTCTCTAACCCTCCACCTCTACCTTACTGGGAGCCATCTTGGGTACTGGCAGCTGTCTGCCAGTACCCTGTTTGCAAATACAAATGTTTTTTTTTTTGTTTTTTTTAAAAAAAAATCCATTTTTTCTGTAGTGTAGCTTCCCCCCCCCCACAGACAAATCCCCCACCCACTCCCAGATCCCTTAGATTTATTTTTGTTGGGGATTGTATCCCCCCTTACTGCCAGTTTTATATAATTAATTTGCTGTAGTGTAGCGGTTCCCACCCGCTCCCTCCCCGTGCACGCGCCCACCCACCGGCTCCCGTGCGCGCGCCCAACAACCCCGCCCCCGATCTCGCCCCCCTCTCTCTTCAATTTGTCACCGATGGCCGCCCACCCGCCTCCCACGGTCAGCTCCCACCCACCAACGATTGCGGCCATCGATGCCGGTGCAGAGAGGGCCACAGAGTGGCTCTCTCTGCATCGGATGGGGGAAAAAGGTTATTGCAGGATGCCTCGATATCGAGGCATCACTGCAATAACCGTAAAGCGGCTGGAAGCGATCAGGATCGCTTCCAGCCGCTTTAATCCCCAAAGTCGTACAGGGTACGTCGCTGGTCTTTAAAGACCAGGTTGTGTGCGACGTACCCTGTACGACTCATGTCGTTAAGGGGTTAAGGTCTTTTTGACATAGAATTAATGTGAAAATGTAGTAGCACTGAAATGGTTAACAATTTGTCCACTATTATGATTGTCCAATAGGAGTCTTTCACTTGTTTTAAAAGGCGGGGGGTTTAACCTCTAAAGCCAACAGCTTTGATAACGGCGTAAGCCAAAACATGTCAGCTGGACTAGTTGACTCCTAAGTTGGACAATCCAAACTTTTCCACTTTGTGTTTTTTGCTGGATATTCCACTTTTATTGATATTTTTCTAGTAAAGCAGATTGCTAATTTTACTTTAGCCGGTGCTCCGCTTTTTCTTTGATAAATACTACAACAGTTGTGACCACCACAGCGTGCAGCACGGCTTTTGAAGGGGCATTCCCCTAGCAACTCTTTTCCCTTGAGCCCTGAGCCTAACAGTTGGCCTTATTGCCTGCACTTTTACCCAATACGGACGCTGCTTTGTGGACAACACCCCCAAACGAGTGAGGTTTGAGGAGGGAGCCTATTGGATGATCAGAGTTTTCCAGATATTAACACAGATGGCGTGGAGAGACGCACGCATGCTGCACCAGCAGCGTTCTTTGCAAGTGTGACCGGACTTCGTTTTTCTCCCTAGGACCGGACAGCTCACTGGACCGGGGATAAGAAGTGCATTGTCGTTACACTGCTTTGAACTATTGACTTTGAGACTTTGTTTCACACACGAGTATTGGGTTTAGGTTTATTTACAGCAGTATTTTCTGCATACACTTGGTTGGGCACACTGCGCACAGAAGGGAGACATCTACCTTGTTTGCTTTATGTGTCACTATCTGCCAATGAAGCTGTGGGAGTTTTTCTTATCAGCCAGTGAGCTTCTATACCATAAACCAGCATTGCATAAACATGCTCTGTTAATTTCAAATCAAAACAAACAGCCTTAGTTCAACCTTTAAAGAGTGTGTGCGTATGTGTGTGTATATATATATATATATATATATATATATATATATATATATATAAAACCAAGGTGTATAGTATATGAACGAACTTCAACTTGCCAGGGTGCTGTAACCAGGTATACAGATTTTCAAAAAATTAAGCACTCACTGGACTGTAGACATCAGTGACAAATCCAAACTTTATTGTGTGACGTTTCGGGACAAACAGCGTCCCTTCCTATGACAGATATCAAGTGTAAAAGTGAAACATTTATAGGCCTACAAGACACTCCCATAACAGGATACCAATCGGGGTAAGCCATATGCAAACACCAGCAGTCGTGTGCAAACAATTATCTGCTGCTGTTTTAATGTGTGAATAAAATAAATAAAAACAATATATGTACCAGTGAGGCAGTGTTAGAAATTACTAGAGATGAATGTACATCCCCCTAAATGCTCAATCCGAACTAACAATCGTATTAATAACTACGATTGCTCCTGCTGCACAATAATCAAATGGACACCAAAACAAAAGCCCTCATTGGTGCTAGTAAATTCAACCTCTTGCACAGATTGGCGGATTCCATTGCAACACACCTACATGCCTACACACCCACATAGTAACACGCCTACATATAGTGACAGGCACCACCGTCATTATTTACTTGTATATCATACAAATAAGCAAGAGATCGATATGATAATGATTATATTTGTCTATCGTCAAATGATTAACGCACATATGGCCAGCGTAATCAGTTAGTTAAAAACAACTTGAGCAATATGGTAATGTAAGGAATAACGTATGTTGTGGATCTCAACTGCGGAATGTAATGAATGTATGCCTTAACCTGGATACAGAGGAAAGAGTTTACAATGTATCATAAAGGTTTTGGGCAGGAAAAGTTACTATTGTAATAGAAGGTCCTAATCAGTATAATCTGAATCAGGATAGAGGCTTTAGGCTGTGAGCAGTCACGCTCTGAGTGAAGCGTCAGGTTAGTAAGAACTGACAAGCTGATGTCTGCAGGCAAACTGAACTGTTAGAGCTGTGACGCTGAACTCCGTGTGTGAACTGTGACAGGGTCAGCAGGTAGGCTCGCTCCGTGTGCTCTGTGTTTCAGATTGAGCTGACAGGCTGCTCTCTGTGTGTGGTTGTGTCAGAGTGAGCTGACAGGTTTGAGAGAACTGAGAGGCGGATTGTTTGTGGCGTGGCACACAACAGATGGGGAGTGTTCGGCTAATCACAGCGGTACTCCGGTCCTGAGAATTGTTATAGTTGTGAGCAAATGTTAAGTGTAAAAGTAAGTCCGGTTGTAGACCGCAGGAGCGGTTTGAGGAAGCACCTGTGTCGGTGAAAAGTTCTTAGGGTAAGTCTGAGAGATATGGTGTGATAATTAGAGCTGCAATGCGCTCCAAACAATTCAGAGTAAGCTTGTGAATAATCTTGCAAATCCGGATAGGCTTCTTCTTTGAGTCAGGATATTCGTTCAGGCAGGAAAAGTCAGCTTAGAAGAATAGTTCCTGAGGTCTGTCAAGTTGCTGTTGCTACTACCAAATAACAAATTACTGAAGCAAGGAGGAAGGGCGTGTCCAGGCCTTAAATAACCTTGCTAGCTGGAAGCACAGGTAAAATTAAAGGGGCAGTGAGAGGTGAGGAATCCATGACATACCCCCCCCCTTCAGGGTAGGTGCCCCGCAGCTACAAATCGAGGTCGATCGGGATTCCTCCTGTGGAATATGGAGACCAACCTAGGAGCATGGACGTTCGAAGAAGGCTCCCAGGAATCATTCTCACCAGTGAAACCTTTCCAACGGATTAAATACTGGAGACACCCGCGGAAAATACGAGAATCCAGAATGGATTCGACCTCATATTCTGCATCAGAGTCCAGTAGGGTTTCAGGAGAAGTGCTAGTAGCCACTGGTCTGGTTTCGATATGCGGTTTCAACAAAGACATGTGGAATGTAGGATGGATCCAGAAACTGGGTGGCAGAACAAGGGTAACAGCATTTTGGTTCACTATCTTCGCGATAGGATAAGGACCTATGAAGGCAGCGCTAAGTTTTTTACTCGGAGTCTTCAATTTGATGTGTTTGGTCGACAGCCATACTAGATCTCCTATCTTATAAGATGGTGGTGGACGTCTACGGAGATTATAGTAGTGCGAGTGATGGGCTTGTGCTGCTGCAATGTGGCTTTTGAGTTCTTTGAAGAGGTCCTGAAGGTCCTTCGTAAGGTCATCAACCTTGGGACAGTTTGAGTCTGTTCGAGGATGAAGTTGGAAAGTAGGGTGGAATGCATAATTCGCAAAAAATGGTGTTTTGAGGGTAGTGGAACTTGAAGAATTGTTATACGCATATTCTGCCATACTTAGGGAGTGTGCCCACTGATCTTGTTGGTTGGAACAATAGGAACGTATATACTGTTCAAGCCATTGATTTATTCTCTCCGTTTGGCCATTTGATTGGGGGTGGAATGAGGTGGAGTATCGGAGTTCTACTTGCATGGTATCGCATAACTGCTTCCAGAAACGGGAGGTGAATTGACTACCTCTGTCAGTTACGATGGAATCTGGAAGACCGTGTAATTTGACAATATTATCCAAGAAGAGACCAGCGAGTTCCGATGAATTTGGTAGCTTGTGATATGGCAGGAAATGGGCCATCTTGGTTAAATGGTCAACAACAACTAGTATGGTGTTGTAACCTTTTGACAAGGGAAGTTCGACCACAAAATCCATTCCAATGGATTGCCAGGGTCTGTCAGGTATCTGTAATGGTAACAACAACCCAAAAGGAGGTTTTTTCTGGGTCTTGGAAACAGTACAAGTGTGGCAAGTTTGTACATATTTTTGTAGTGAAGTTCTAATGGATGGCCACCAATAAGTACGTGAGAGAAGATCAAAAGTTTTATGGATACCGAGATGTCCGGCCATTGGTGAGTCATGATGTTCCTTTAATAAGTTGTCACGTAGTGTAGGTGGGACGTAGAGGCGTCCTTGATGGTAGTAGAGACCATCTTGTCTTAGATTGAGATCCTGTCTAGGGATAGTGGTATCATTATGCTGGAGGACTTTGAGAACTTCTGGGTAAGTTGGTGATAATGCAATGATATGTTCAGCAGGAATGACTGTACCTGGGTTATTGAAGGATGGTGGAGTGGGATCTTTCCTGGAGAGAGCATCCGCTTTCCCGTTTTTACTACCTGGTCTGTAGGTTATATGGAAATCAAACCGAGAAAGGAATAAACTCCATCTTAGTTGTCTGGAGGATAGTGTTCGACAGTGTTCCAGCGAGACCTTGATCACTAACAACTCCTTTTCGCCTACAGGGTAATTAAATTCGGCTGGTGTCATTACTCGTGAAAAATAAGCAACAGGGTGCAGAGGATCTTCAGGAGTTTTCCGTTGAGAAAGAATGAAACCAAGTGCGTAGTTGGAAGCGTCTACTTCAAGAACATAGTGAGCTTCAGGGTCTGGAAACTTGAGAATTGGTGCTTTGGTGAAAACCTGCTTGAGATACTCGAATACTGCCTGTGTTTCAGCTGTCCATTTAAATGGAACATTAACACTTGTAAGAGAAGTTAGAGGCTTGGTGAGAGTGGAATAGTTTTTAATAAATTTTCTATAGTAATTTGAAAACCCAAGGAATTTTTGGAGGTCTTTTCTAGAAGTGGGAGTCGGCCAGTTTAGAATGGTTTCCACCTTGGAATTATCCATCTGAATTCCAGCGGGAGTGATGGTATAACCCAGGAATGTGATGTCGGAAGTATGAAAGATGCATTTTTCTAATTTAGCAAAGAGACGGTGTTGTCTGAGACGTGAGAGGACCCACCGGACATGTTTTTTATGTTCAGTGATGTTCTTGGAGTATATCAGAATGTCGTCCAAGTATTCGACCACACAGATGTCAAGAAGATCACGGAATATATCGTTTATTAGATATTGAAACGTAGCCGGGGCGTTACAGAGCCCGAATGGCATCACCTTGTACTCATAGAGGCCATATCTTGTTCTGAAGGCGGTGAGCCATTCGTCCCCTTTTCGGATCCTGACGAGATTATATGCTCCTCGTAGGTCTAACTTGGTGAAAATAGTTGCTTGACTGAGTCGTTCGATGAGTTCTGGAATCAACCGTAAGGGGTAACGGTTCTTGACTGTGCATTTATTAAGTTCCCTATAGTCAATTATAGGGCGAAGAGATTTGTCCTTATTTCTGACGAAGAATATGACCGCACCAGCAGGGGAAGAAGAGGGTTGTATGAAACCTTTCCTTAAGTTCTCGGATAGATAAGTTTTAAGGTGGTCTAATTCAGGTTGTGAAAGAGGGTATATGTGTCCGTAGGGTATGGATGCTCCTGGTAGGAGCTGAATAGGACAGTCATATGGCCGGTGAGGTGGTAGAATCTCGGCTTCTTTTTCACTGAACACATCCTGAAAATCTTGGTAGTCAGATGGAATAGTTTTCTCTTTGGAATCGAGACAACAAATCAAGGAGTGATGGAAGCAAGTGTTCTTGCAATAGTCCAAGTGAAATTCTACTTCAAGACGGTCCCAGTAAATAGTGGGTTGATGCGTTTGCAACCATTGAAGGCCAAGCACTAATGGAAACATGGGCGAGGTTATCACATCGAAGGAGATAAACTCAATGTGTGCACCTGGTGTGGAAACTTTGAGAGGGACAGTCTGGTGTGTAACAGGACCTGAACTAATAGTATTACCGTCAATAACTCTAATGGACACGGGGCTTGCTTTCAACACAGTGGGTATTTTATTTACAGTGACAAAAACAGAATCTATGTAAGATGAATGTGCTCCAGAATCGATAATGGCTTCACTGGGTAACTGGTGTTGGTCCCACTGTAATGTAAGAGATAAGGAACAGTAAGCAATATGTTTTATGTTAGTGGTTAAGCATGTAGTTTTTCTGATGGACTTACGTCTTTTTTGCCTTTGTAGGAGTGGGCATTCCTTTACAGTGTGTGCATTGGATGCACAATACATGCACAAGTTATTGATGCGTCTGCGGTTCCTTTCCTCTGGCTGTAAAGGTCCTTTGGTGAAACCCAAATCCATAGGTTCTGAGGGTTGTGGGACTATGGGTTTATAATAGCTGGAAGGTGATCTAGAATTGGTATCCATACCTTGTCTTTCAGACTTGCGCTCTCTCAACCTTCTATCTATTTGGATGCTGAGTTTGATTAGCCCTTCCAGGGACCTAGGAAGCTCTGTGCGTGCGAGTTCGTCTTTTAGTGCATCGTTTAGGCCTAGACGGTATTGATTCCTGAGAGCGATATCACTCCACTCCGTATCTTTGCTGTACTGTTTGAACTCGCTTAAATACTCTTCTACTTGCCTTTTTCCTTGTTTGAGGGATCTCATTTTAGTTTCTGCAGTGAGCTGAGTATTTATATCCTGATAGAGAATTGCCATCTCTTTGAAGAAATCCTCCAATGATGTTAATATGGGATGATCTTGTTCAAAGAATGAGTCTGCCCACTTGCGGGGTTCTCCACGCAGGAAGGATATAACAGTTAAAACCTTAACACGTTCATTTGCATAAGTTTTAGGTTTTAAACTAAAAAGCAGGTTGCAAGAATTTTTGAACTGAGAGAACAGAGCCCTGTCTCCATGGAATTTGTCAGGCATAGAAACTACGGGTTCAGGGGTAGCCTCTGGTGTGGGTGCTTTACCCATAGAGTCTTTTATTATATTGTTGAGAGTCTCATTTTGGACCTGTAATTCTCTGAGTCCATGACTCAATTGATCCACTCTGTGGGAGAGAGCATACACTATTTTGGGTAACTCCGCTGGATCCATAATAAGGCTTCAGTAATATGTAAGGAATAACGTATGTTGTGGATCTCAACTGCGGAATGTAATGAATGTATGCCTTAACCTGGATACAGAGGAAAGAGTTTACAATGTATCATAAAGGTTTTGGGCAGGAAAAGTTACTATTGTAATAGAAGGTCCTAATCAGTATAATCTGAATCAGGATAGAGGCTTTAGGCTGTGAGCGGTCACGCTCTGAGTGAAGCGTCAGGTTAGTAAGAACTGACAAGCTGATGTCTGCAGGCAAACTGAACTGTTAGAGCTGTGACGCTGAACTCCGTGTGTGAACTGTGACAGGGTCAGCAGGTAGGCTCGCTCCGTGTGCTCTGTGTTTCAGATTGAGCTGACAGGCTGCTCTCTGTGTGTGGTTGTGTCAGAGTGAGCTGGCAGGTTTGAGAGAACTGAGAGGCGGATTTTTTGTGGCGTGGCACACAACAGATGGGGAGTGTTTGGCTAATCACAGCGGTACTCCGGTCCTGAGAATTGTTATAGTTGTGAGCAAATGTTAAGTGGAAAAGTAAGTCCAGTTGTAGACCGCAGGAGCGGTTTGAGGAAGCACCTGTGTCGGTGAAAAGTTCTTAGGGTAAGTCTGAGAGATATGGTGTGATAATTAGCGCTGCAATGCGCTCCAAACAATTCAGAGTAAGCTTGTGAATAATCTTGCAAATCCGGATAGGCTTCTTCTTTGAGTCAGGATATTCGTTCAGGCAGGAAAAGTCAGCTTAGAAGAATAGTGCCTGAGGTCTGTCAAGTTGCTGTTGCTACTACCAAATAACAAATTACTGAAGCAAGGAGGAAGGGCGTGGCCTTAAATAACCTTGCTAGCTGGAAGCACAGGTACAATTAAAGGGGCAGTGAGAGGTGAGGAATCCATGACAGGTAAACAGAAATATCGTCCCATACCTGTCTGTATAACATCACATAAGCGCTCATTGGGACCAGCTCATTCCTCCCATCACATGGATTGGCCAAGAGGGAGCAGCAAACACACCCCTTTTTGTCCATCACCGTAAACCACAGCAATCAGCTGTGCGAAGCCGGAACATATCAAATATCAAAACAAGAGTATAAATGTTAGACACTCCGATTTAATTATATGTATAATGTAAAAATAACGTGCTTAATCCCGATGTGTAAAAAAAAGTTAACACGAAATGATCAATAGCTCAGGCACATAATTCAGTGTACAATTGCATCAATCCAAATCTCCACAAAAATAGCCCTAAGGAGTATATTGCCACAAACATCGTATTAAAAATACAGTGCCACCTACATCAGTGATATGATAATCGTACCCCCCTCCTGGGAAGTAAGATTAAACTACACAACTGTATTTGATACAGCACACTTCTTACCATATCATAGTGTGTCAAAAACAATTTATGTACATATAAAGCTCACTAATCTGTGATTATAAAAATTAAACCACTGTGTTTTATATCACACCAAAAAATAATGAACAGATAAATAAAAAACTAGTAAAAAATATATCAATATAATATACGGCTTGTCCGTGTAGTGACCATACTAAGGCACCAGGGCATACTTGCACTATCAACCATATAAAACTCTATCCTTTAATACATTGTGCCAGCCCTAGCACAATAGCTCTGTGCGAGGATACGTTGACAAACTAACCGGTACAGAAATTATTAGTATCAACACCCCACTTGTGTTGTAGAGTGTCCGTCCTTTTGTACTCTAAGCCAAAACCAGACATAAAGAGAAACATTAAAAGGTATAATGAACCCTCATGCAAACCAATTCGTTTGGGCATGTGCCTACCCAGTAATTCAATGTTTCCTGTAACTCAGACAACATTGGGAATACCACTGGCTACACTTATTGATCAAACTATTTGGACAAAATGTGCTGACTTCATAATAGCAATACCATATTCAGAAGACAACTTCCACAACCATGCAGAATATGTATCAAAATGTGCACAAGAAATCATCCCTTGATATAAGATCGTGCAGTATAGGGGGATGTCATCCACACTCATAAGTGTAGTGTTGATGTAAATCTATAAGTGACCAAAACACATGTAAACAAAACACAGTTAAAAACAAATTTAGAAACCTCACATATCCTGCAACATCCAATCCATTATGGAATACCGATATTCTGCCATTGGTATACTGAAAAGTTATCAAGCATAAATATATGTAACACTGTGGAGCATATCAAAAAAAGGATGGACAGGAACACATTTACCATGGACATACCATGTCAATGTCCCAACAACAACCCAATAAATCAATGGACTCTCATTGTATCCAAGTATACCCTATATATCCATATGAGGATAGGGTTACTCCTTGTGTAGAAAATGTAATCATGAACTCTCAAACATAGAAATATTAAAGTCTTATGCTCATAGAAAGCATTGCCAACCAGTCTGGACATTTAAACCCCTTGGGGCAAGAGTACATATTGGGGTCAGATTGGAGTAATTTCCTTTCCTCTTTGATTGCTTTTGTAATATGATGCTGTTCTGGGCTATTAGTGGTGATGAAAGTAAGCTGTGGGGTCCTAGTACTTTCTTGGGAATTCTGTACCTCCTGTGGTAGTAGCGCTAGCTCCTGTTGTTCACGTAAAGCTTTCTTATTATATCCACGTTGTGTGAATCTCTGTGTCATCTCAGACAGTTGTAACTTCAGTTTATTCTCATCGGTATTGTTTCTGATGACACGCTGAAACTGCGCTTTTCAGAATATTGCGAATTAAAGCTGGTTGGTGACAGCTTTTTGCATGCAGGATGGAATTGCGTTCAGTCTCTTTTCTAAATAAGGTAGTGCCCAATCCATCTTGGACCTTAAACACCCTGACATCCAGATGATCTACTGTATCGATGTTGGCAGTGTATTGGAATCTAATAGTACTGTCCATCTCATTCAACATGGCTCTTAAAGATGTTTCTCCATCTTGCCAGATTAGAAACAAGTCGTCAATGTAGCGACAGTAGAACTTGATGGCCTGCATCTCATAAACCTTCATCTGTGTGGACTCGTATTCAGCCATGAAAAGATTCGCCAGTGATGGGGCCATATTCAACCCATTGCCATCCCTTCCGTTTGCAGATAAAAAGTGTTTTCAAAACAAAAGAAATTGTTCTCAAGACATATAGTCAGGAGATCTACCAGTACATCTTCAGGTGGACCCACGTAGGGTGTCTGTCTCAGATGGTTAATCACTGCTGCAATCCCCAACTTGTGTGGTATCACTGTGTACAGGCTGCACACGTCCAAAGTGACCAGTAAGTCCATAGGTTGAATATAACGTAGCTGAGTAATCGATTGTATAAAGGCAGTGGAATCCTGAGTGTAAGATTTCATTCGTTTGACCAGAGGCTGTAGATGGTAATCCAAAATTTCAGCAAGTGGCTGAAGTAATGATCCCCTGGCTGAGACTATTGGTCTTCCTGGGGGCTGCGCTGCATCTTTATGAATTTTCGGTAGCGTGTATATAATGGGTGTTATAGGGAAATCCCTCTTCAAAAAACGATACTCAGCATGGGTAATCACCTCAGTTTCCATCCACACCAAAAGTTTCTGGTCAATGAATCTCTTCAGCTGGTAAGTGGGGTCATTTTGTAAAGTGGTATAGATTTTGGGGTCTGATACTTGTCTAAGAATCTCAGATCTATATTGACTCAGATCCATCACTACAACCGCTCCACCTTTATCAGCTGGACGTATCACTATGGACGTATCCTCACTAAGTGACTTGAGCGCCCGTCTTTCTTCCTTAGTTAGATTGTCAGTCACCCTCATGGGTGTAGTGTCCTTAGACAACTGTGTCAAATAGTTGGTGAATGTGGTAATCGACGGGTTCTGTGACTTGGGATCAAACGTCCCGGTAGGTCTGAATTTGGTAAAGTCCTCTGATTCTGACTTAAAAAATTCTTTCAGGCGTAAATTTCTCCCAAATTTCTGGATGTCGATGTATGTATTAAATGAATTCATTCTCGTAGTGGGTACATAAGAAAATCCCTTATTTAGTAGAGATGTCTCAGATTGGGTGAGCGGTCTGGAGCTAATGTTAAATACATTGCTTACTATCTTCTCTGTATCGGGGGGCAGCGGGACATGCCCCCCTCCTCGTATGTGGCCTGTGCCTTGGCCTAAAAAATGAACCGAAGTACTGTATGTCGCCATTGATGATGCAGTTGCTCCACCTTCTCCCCTGGTATCATCCCACTGGTAGCACCCCTAGATCTGGTGGTAATACCCCTGTATGTGGTCTCCCCACCATGGGTTAAAGCTTCTGGATCTGAGCTCTCACCAGAGCTGGTATCAACGGTGTTGATGCTTTTCTTAGTAAACTTCCTCTCTCGCCTCGGTCTGAAGTTCTTTCTTTCATCGGGGGATAACATCCACAGATAGACGCTTTTATATGTATAATCTTGGCAAACTGTTTGGAGTTTGCGATTTTTGAAAGAAATGAGTTCTTGTTTATATAGTTTAACTTGTTGTGACAGTTTGTCTATCCAATCACACGTGCTGTCCATTCTTAACCGATTAAGTTGTTCCGCTTCAAAGACCTGGATTTCATTCCTCACTTCTTTAAGTAGACGTCCAGCTTCCCTGATGACAAGGAGCATAAGGTCGAATGAGCATTTGTTGAGAATTTTACACCAATTGGTGCAAAATTCTGTATTAGATCTTCCAATCGTGCAGATATTTTTGACTCTAAAACCTTGTGGTAGCATTCTTTTCTTGTGATAATCCGACAGGTATATACCATGTAGGTTTAAATCAATCTTGCGTTGCTTTAACTTTGCAAGAGAATTATATAGGGATTGGCAAGACTCCTCAGTCTGTTGTTCTTCAATAGAACCAAAACGAATTGCCTCAGCGTTCTCATCCGTAAATGTGAAAATATCTTCATACTTGTCATCTATATTTCCACTCAGGGATATGCTAGCTGCTCCTATACTTTCAGTGTCTAATTCAGTCATGGTGATGTTTAATGAGGTAAAGTGAAAACTTGAGAATGGGAAATGAAATGGGCTGAGCTAGCCACAGAGTGGGTGCACTGTACTGTTGTATAGTAGAACCAAGGTGTATAGTATATGCACTCCCACCAACAAACTTCAACTTGCCAGGGTACTGTAACCAGATATACAGATTTTCAAAAAATGAAGCACTCACTGGACTGTAGACATCAGTGACAAATCCAAACTTTATTGTGTGATGTTTCGGGACAAACAGCATCCCTTCCTCTGACAGATATCAAGTGTACAAGTGAAACATTTATAGGCCTACAAGACACTCCCATAACAGGCTACCAATCAGGGTAAGCCGTGTGGAAACACCAGCAGTCGTGTGCAAACAATTATCTGCTGCTGTTTTAATGTGTGTGTAAAATAAATAAAAACTGAGTTACAGTTGTCTGAGTTACAGGAAACATTGAATTACTGGGTAGGCACATGCCCAAACGAATCGGTTTGCATGAGGGTTCATTATACCTTTTAATGTTTCTCTTTATGTCTGGTTTTGGCCTAGAGTACAAAAGGACGGGCACTCTACAACACAAGTGGGGTGTTGATATTAATAGTTTCTGTACCGGTTAGTTTGTCAACGTATCCTCGCGCAGAGCTATTGTGCTAGCACTGGCACAATGTATTAAAGGGTAGAGTTTTATATGGTTGATAGTGCAAGTATGCCCTGGTGCCCTAGTATAGTCACTACACGGACAAGCCGTATATTATATTGATATTTTTTTTTACTAGATTTTTATTTATCTGGTCATTATTTTTTGGTGTGATATAAAACACAGTGGTTTAATTTTTATTATCACAGATTAGTGAGCTTTATATGAACATAAATTGTTTTTGACACACTATGATATGGTAAGCAGTGTGCTGTATCAAATACAGTTGTGTAGTTTAATCTCACTTCCCAGGAGGGGGGTACGATTATCATATCACTGATGTAGGTGGCACAGTATTTTTAATACGATGGTTGTGGCAATATACTCCTTAGGGCTATTTTTGTGGAGATTTGGATTGATGCAATTGTATGCTAAATTATGTGCCTGAGCTATGGGTCATTTTGTGTTAACTTTTTTTACACATCGGGATTAAGCACGTTATTTTTACATTATACATATAATTAAATTGGAGTGTCTAACATTTATACTCTTGTTTTGATATAGGTATCAGGTCGTTTTGGGCAGACTATTGCTGGGGTTCTGGCTTTGCACAGCTGATTGCTGTGGTTTACGGTGATGGACAAAAAGGGGTGTGTTTGCTGCTCCGTGTCATGGGAGGAATGAGCTGGTCCCAATGAGCACTTATGTGATGTTATACAGACAGGTATGGGAGGATATTTCTGTTTACCATATTGCTCAAGTTGTTTTTAACTAACTGATTGCGCTGGCCATATGTGCGTTTAGCATTTAACGATAGACAAATATAATCATTATCATATCGACCTCTTGCTTTTTTGTATGATATACAAGTAAATAATTAAGGTGGTGCCAAAACCAGACATAAAGAGAAACATTAAAAGGTATAATGAACCCTCATGCAAACCGATTCGTTTGGGCATGTGCCTACCCAGTAATTCAATGTTTCCTGTAACTCAGACAACTGTAACTCAGTTTTTATTTATTTTACACACACATTAAAACAGCAGCAGATAATTATTTGCACACAACTGCTGGTGTTTGCACACGGCTTACCCTGATTGGTAGCCTGTTATGGGAGTGTCTTGTAGGCCTATAAATGTTTCACTTGTACACTTGATATCTGTCAGAGGAAGGGACGCTGTTTGTCCCGAAACAACACACAATAAAGTTTGGATTTGTCACTGATGTCTACAGTCCAGTGAGTGCTTCATTTTTTGAAAATCTGTATATCTGGTTACAGCACCCTGGCAAGTTGAAGTAACACGCCTACATATAGTGACAGGCACCACCAGTATTATTTACTTGTATATCATACAAAAAAGCAAGAGATCGATATGATAATAATTATATTTGTCTATCGTCAAATGCTAAACGCACATATGGCCAGCGCAATCAGTTAGTTAAAAACAACTTGAGCAATATGGTAAACAGAAATATCGTCCCATACCTGTCTATATAACATCACATAAGCGCTCATTGGGACCAGCTACATCGTATCATCGTATCGTAGCACTTTGTTAAATTGGCCCCTATGTCTTTCCTTTACAGAAACTCTAAAGAAAGCCAATGTGTCAATCAAATGGCACTTTCAAACCAGAGGAAACTGACATGGCAAATTCATAGCCATAAAAGAATCAGACTTTGGAGTGAGCAGTAACATAACACACATACACCAGATGGCTGCCAAGCCTTTGGTCTCACGGCATACTTTAAAAATAAATAAATACACAAAAAAAAGTATGCTTCCTGACAATTTCATCTCTTTCATGATGGTGAGAGTCCACAAGAAGTCCACGAGACCACTGTGAAATAGTTGTGACAAATAGTGAAGGCAGGACATTACTATTCATGCACTACAGCCCACAGAACTTTCCTGTCAAAGGCTGCTTAAGAAGAAGCACACACATCAAAGTGATAAAACATTGAAAAAAGTCTGCAAAGACCACATAGTAGCTGTCTTTCAAATATTATCAATAGAAGCTTCATTACGAAAGCAGCAGCAACTGCTCTTATGGAATGAGCAGTAATTTGCTCAGGGGGAGATTTCCCCACAACCAAGTCTTGCAAATCAAAGCTTTAAGCCAAACTGTTAAAAGTAGGAGCCATACCTTTCTGTTCTTTGCCAGGCCCAGAAAAATGAACAAAAAGACAAATAAAGTCTCAAATCTTTTGAGGCTTTCACATAATATTTGAGAACTCTCGCAACATCCAAATTGAGAAGATGCTCCTAAGAAATCTTGGCAAAAAGAAAGAACCACAATATCCTGATCGATACCACCTTAGGACGAAAAAGAATAGCCTTATCCTGATGAAAAATCATAAAAGTTGTGTGAGAAAGCAGAAAGCTCAGAAACCCTTCTAGCTGAAGAAATAGCTTGAAGAAAGGTAATTACTGGATAAAAGCTGATGGTCTAAACCTTTCCTAGGCTCAAAAGGAGGAGTTTAACAAACCCAAACCAGATTAAGATTCCAGGGAGCAACCAAAATGAGTGATGATTAAGCGGAACCACATACATTTCTAACAGTTAAAAACAAATGGCAAATGCTTATAGAGGCACTAGCACACTTATAACAAATATTCTATTTGTTATATTTATTCTTACTATGTGTATCAGACCATTTGTCTAGACCACTGATTGTCAATCCTGTCCTTAGACCTCCCTAACAGGCCTCATTTTGAGGATACGGACACAAGAAGAGAGGCGCACAAATGTGTGTATCAATTGGAATAAATACAGCACACACTCCTAATGCTTTGTACACAGGGTACTCACACTTTAGCACAGCACACCATCATAACATCATTATTATTTTTTTCCCTTAATTCACACACATTTAGGTTTATGGATAGTTTTAGACCAATACACTCATTATCTTTGTTTGTATGTATAGTTAACAAACCACCACGGTTTATAATCATATTTTCTCATTACGATCACATTATCTATGTAGATAATCACCAGTATCACAAGCACAGTTTATTTGCCATCGGCGATATTTCATTTATTTCTTATGATAGAAACATTTTTTAGTTTCAACTTGAAATATAGACACATTGGTTAATTGACCAATATCTACTGTGTCAGCACATTTAGAATTTATTAGTCACTAGTTACAGTATGTATAAAAGAGTTAAACACATTATTGATTACTTATTACCAAAATCTGTATGCATGTGTATATGTCATTATGCTTGTACTTAGGTCAGTCAAGCAACTCCATTGAGGTAATAGGGTAAAAAGTAGAAATTTATGACTGGACACATAAAGTTGTTTATTATGGTCCTAATATTGTTATATACAGGTGCATATCCAGAATTAACTAGAATCTTGTTAAAAGATCTGGGGTGAATCACGTTATTTATGCTTGTATTATTTTATATCTAGATATGTCACTGACATTAGGGCGCTGTTTGTAATTTTCCTCACTATATATGATTTTCGTGATGTTAAAAATTACATCTCCGCTGAGTAGATGTGGCAACGCTGTCATTACTGTAGACAGATTAGTGCTAGTTATGCATACAAAGAGAGAAGCGCTCTACCAGGAACGAACAACAGCTCAGTGGCTTGTTCTATGGCGATTTACCACCCGGAAGCAGCCTCTTTTAGACCAGTGTGCTTTTCACAGAAGAAAACTTTCCTGAAGTATATCAGTCTGATCCCGCCAAGTAAGGTCAGTCCAGCCCCGAAATACCAGGCAATTCTCCTCTGAACAAGGAACATGACAACCCCAGACGATCGTTTCGGCCTTCTATGGGCCTCGTCAGTGAGGTGCAGCCACATTCCTCTAAGCACACTGGGCAAGGAGTCCACGTCTGGTTTCCCCCATCACCCATAGGGAGACTTCCCCAGGGTCATAATAATTTGCATACAAAGAGAGAAGCGCTCTACCAGGAACGAACAACAGCTCAGTGGCTTGTTCTATGGCGATTTACCACCCGGAAGCAGCCTCTTTTAGACCAGTGTGCTTTTCACAGAAGAAAACTTTCCTGAAGTATATCAGTCTGATCCCGCCAAGTAAGGTCAGTCCAGCCCCGAAATACCAGGCAATTCTCCTCTGAACAAGGAACATGACAACCCCAGACGATCGTTTCGGCCTTCTATGGGCCTCGTCAGTGAGGTGCAGCCACATTCCTCTAAGCACACTGGGCAAGGAGTCCACGTCTGGTTTCCCCCATCACCCATAGGGAGACTTCCCCAGGGTCATAATAATTTGCATACAAAGAGAGAAGCGCTCTACCAGGAACGAACAACAGCTCAGTGGCTTGTTCTATGGCGATTTACCACCCGGAAGCAGCCTCTTTTAGACCAGTGTGCTTTTCACAGAAGAAAACTTTCCTGAAGTATATCAGTCTGATCCCGCCAAGTAAGGTCAGTCCAGCCCCGAAATACCAGGCAATTCTCCTCTGAACAAGGAACATGACAACCCCAGACGATCGTTTCGGCCTTCTATGGGCCTCGTCAGTGAGGTGCAGCCACATTCCTCTAAGCACACTGGGCAAGGAGTCCACGTCTGGTTTCCCCCATCACCCATAGGGAGACTTCCCCAGGGTCATAATAATTTGCATACAAAGAGAGAAGCGCTCTACCAGGAACGAACAACAGCTCAGTGGCTTGTTCTATGGCGATTTACCACCCGGAAGCAGCCTCTTTTAGACCAGTGTGCTTTTCACAGAAGAAAACTTTCCTGAAGTATATCAGTCTGATCCCGCCAAGTAAGGTCAGTCCAGCCCCGAAATACCAGGCAATTCTCCTCTGAACAAGGAACATGACAACCCCAGACGATCGTTTCGGCCTTCTATGGGCCTCGTCAGTGAGGTGCAGCCACATTCCTCTAAGCACACTGGGCAAGGAGTCCACGTCTGGTTTCCCCCATCACCCATAGGGAGACTTCCCCAGGGTCATAATAATTTGCATACAAAGAGAGAAGCGCTCTACCAGGAACGAACAACAGCTCAGTGGCTTGTTCTATGGCGATTTACCACCCGGAAGCAGCCTCTTTTAGACCAGTGTGCTTTTCACAGAAGAAAACTTTCCTGAAGTATATCAGTCTGATCCCGCCAAGTAAGGTCAGTCCAGCCCCGAAATACCAGGCAATTCTCCTCTGAACAAGGAACATGACAACCCCAGACGATCGTTTCGGCCTTCTATGGGCCTCGTCAGTGAGGTGCAGCCACATTCCTCTAAGCACACTGGGCAAGGAGTCCACGTCTGGTTTCCCCCATCACCCATAGGGAGACTTCCCCAGGGTCATAATAATTTGCATACAAAGAGAGAAGCGCTCTACCAGGAACGAACAACAGCTCAGTGGCTTGTTCTATGGCGATTTACCACCCGGAAGCAGCCTCTTTTAGACCAGTGTGCTTTTCACAGAAGAAAACTTTCCTGAAGTATATCAGTCTGATCCCGCCAAGTAAGGTCAGTCCAGCCCCGAAATACCAGGCAATTCTCCTCTGAACAAGGAACATGACAACCCCAGACGATCGTTTCGGCCTTCTATGGGCCTCGTCAGTGAGGTGCAGCCACATTCCTCTAAGCACACTGGGCAAGGAGTCCACGTCTGGTTTCCCCCATCACCCATAGGGAGACTTCCCCAGGGTCATAATAATTTGCATACAAAGAGAGAAGCGCTCTACCAGGAACGAACAACAGCTCAGTGGCTTGTTCTATGGCGATTTACCACCCGGAAGCAGCCTCTTTTAGACCAGTGTGCTTTTCACAGAAGAAAACTTTCCTGAAGTATATCAGTCTGATCCCGCCAAGTAAGGTCAGTCCAGCCCCGAAATACCAGGCAATTCTCCTCTGAACAAGGAACATGACAACCCCAGACGATCGTTTCGGCCTTCTATGGGCCTCGTCAGTGAGGTGCAGCCACATTCCTCTAAGCACACTGGGCAAGGAGTCCACGTCTGGTTTCCCCCATCACCCATAGGGAGACTTCCCCAGGGAAGTGCTAGTTATGTTTGGTGCATTAAAACAAATAGGGGTGTGTTCTGACTCCACGGAAATACAGCTATATGATTGGTCTGATAACACACCTATTGAAGGGCCTCTAAGAAATTCTTCGATATAAGATCATCTGGTCTATTACAAATATTACCATCACTGTACGTAAAATGTGCATGTTTCGCTATTATGGATGAGCATTTTTGGGTACAAATAGATATCTGTGATCACAATTTTAAACATTTGTATCAAATAGAGGTTTACACCCGCTCTTATGGAGTTACAATTGGTAGATTGATCACCTGTACACACCCACTAAGAAAGGGGAGTTAACTTTTAAATGTTTGGTAGTGGCGGCAATAAAAAGCCGGTTTTAAATACATTTTAATATGCCTGATGAAACGGCCAGGAGAGCCGAGAAACGCGTAGCAATTTTTAACCTGTACTAAGTCGTTTTTTGCTTGTAAACATTGTGCAATAAAAGTTTTTTTTTTTGTTTTTTTTTAATATTTTTATTGAGGAATTATACAAAATACAAGTCTCACATAGTCATATAGGAAATAAATCTTACTCATAAAACAGACAATGTGTTAGGAACATGAACAAAATGCTTAAACATAAATCCTCTTTTTAGTCCTTATATATAAAGGTTAAGACCACTCTTGGATCTTTTATGCTGATAAAGAAAACAAAAAGGGTATAGAGATTGAAAGGACCAAAGCCTAACCTGAAAATTTAGCATTGGATATATAATATATTATTCTCTGCTCTTATACAGAATACAAGGTAGTGATGGGGGCCAATGACCCCAATTAAAAGTAATATTCAAACATAAAGGTAACGGAGCAAACTAAAAATCTGATTGGTGTTGGAGTATAGGAATTATAGACCTTATATAGGAGTTTAATTGATTTCCCACTCCAAATTCATTATTAAACAGATAAATTCTAAGCGGTATAGACAAAACAATTAATCCTCATAGGCTACAGCGCTTAGGTTGGTACATTTTCATATTCATATATCCCATGTAGCAGTTTATATATGGTTGTACTCTATTATATAAAACATTATAATGCTATAACAGTTAGAAATAAGTATTTCCCTCCTCCCCCATGGCCCCGGCCGCTGACCACAAGAGAGGAGACCGCTACATTGCTGGGTAGTCACATGTAATTAAAGGCTGTATGTTGAGAATGTCACATCTATATCGTGTATGGCTTAGTAGGAAGATGCAGCGAGTATCAATTCAGTTAACCTAAAGATCGTTATCCAACCTACTGCTTTACTCCAAAGTCTTTAACCAAAACCGAAAATACACCATTAACTATATTACATTTAACAGAACACCGACTTAGCCTCTGAAAGTACTCTTCCCACATTAACATAGCCTATTTCTTATCCTTAATGGTAGGGAGTTCATATCATGAAAACATTGTTAACCCCAGGACTTAGCCCTCAGGAAGCGCTGTATCTTACTCGTATTGTAAGCGTCTCTATGGAAAGGGTTAATATGGCAGGCTGTGAGCAAGAGTGGTATTACATCCAAATCTGCTATAGTCCTTTCAACCAAACTTGTGCGCCACTTGTCAGTCTTTCCTAAGTAAAGGGCCTCAGGGTGATAGATTCTGTCAGTGAAGAAAATGACCAGATCATTTTTACATAGCGGGAAACCTTCATGTTGTTTATTCGTGGCAGTCCAGGAGTCCACCCCCGCCTCCATTCCCGCCATGTGTGCAGCTAAATATTTTCTCATATGTAAAAGTTCTCTTCGTGTGTCAGCATATATCTTGTCGGCCATGTCACTTGTAAGACACCCTTTATCTAGAGCAATTGTCGGGTCTCTATAAGAGGCTTCCAGTGTTGTGCCACTTTGCATTAATGTGGGTAACATCTCAGGTCTGCTCCCTGAGTAAAAGGATTCTGATTGCTGTGTGTCTGTGGTTATACCCGTCTCCTCCTCTGCAGGCTTTATCTCTGTGTCTGTAGTGCCAATCCTACTGATCAGAAAGTCATATGGAGCGCTAGCTATGAGTCGCTGACAGAGGTTTTCAAACCGGGACATGATGCATTCTAAGCTGTCATTTAGGTCTTGTTGCATTGTGGTAGCCATTTTAGGTGCAAGTTTTACAGGGATTCTAGAGTTAAATCTCATTACTAAGTCGTAGCTCCGTTGCCAGTGCCCCCTCTTACAATAAAGTTATATGCAGAGAATCTAAGCAGGTCTGGCAATGGCGAGAACCCTCGATTGCTCGAGGGGGGTGACGTTGCCTATGTGTGAGCCGCCGCTCTAGGCCTTCTTGTCCGTTGCCGGGCTCCGACTTCACTTATACAGTGCAATCCTTCAATGTGTAAGACTCTGCTGAGCAGTGAAGTCTTATGGAATAAAAGTTATGTTTTTGCTCTGTAAAATCCCTCTTGTAACCGGCGGATTAGGAGTGTTCAGTTGGAGCTCAGTGAAAATGCGACCATGCAAGATCGCTGTTCGGACACGCCCCCCCCTGTGCAATAAAAGTTTTAAGTTTGTTTTAACTAAACTTGAGCCTGGAGATTGAATACAAGCAGACCACTACCAGACAGTCTATCTATTGGAGGGCTGCTGTATATCGAAGAAGAGCCAGAGAGAGCCAGCTGGTCAGCTCTGATTGCCAGCCTGCTTCCACAAGCACACTGGTGTGCTGTGCTAAAGTGTGAGTACCCTGTATACAAAGCATTAGGAGTGTGTGCTGTCTTTATTCCAATTGATACACACATTTGTGCGCCTCTCTTCTTGCGTCCATTTTTTCAGAAATACGTTTTCCACTTGGGGATCGGTTTGGAGAGTGCAGCCGGGAGAAAGGGATCGCCTGCATTGAATCATTTCGGGGGCCGATACGGATCTCGAGTACCCATAGGAACTTTCCAGACATTGTTACAACGTTCATATGGACATTGAATCAATCATCATTTAATGAGGTTCCCCTTTCCATTTCTATCTTTTAAAACACTGTTTTGTTACATATTATTGCTATAGCAGATACATTGCTTTTACCTGGGTTAAATCGAAAAAATGTACACTTGATTTTTTATTGCATATAGGTATGAGCGCCCTCTGGTGACCTAGGTCATTTTCTCATTTTGAGGATATCTGAACTAGAGCACAGGTGAAACAATCAGCTGATTAGTAACTATGGTTATTTTACCTGCTCTATACCAATGTGATCCTGAAAACCTGGACTGTTGGGGAGGACTGGTTTGAAAGTATTTTCATTTGATCATTATGAAGCTCACAGTGGTGCCACCCTTTTCCGCCATTCCTTCGTTTTGAGATGGTATATATTTAGAATATAGAATATGTGATGCCACCTGCAGTTGGGATGGCATAACTTATTCACCTCATTTCTTAAACTTTTTTTTTTTGTTCTCGGTTATTTTGGTGGATGAATCTAGAGTTACGTTAGGCTATGTGATGCCAATGGATAAAACTATTAACTTGCTGATACCACACTCTTCAGACACAGGGAGGGTATTATTAAATCTACTTTTGAGAGAAGATCCTTTCTGAGAGAAAGCCTCTAAGGTGGGCAGAAGGACATCTGCACCAGATCCGAAAAAACAAATCCTGTGAGGCCACGCTAGAACAATATGAATTGCTGAGGCTTGTTCCTGCTTGACTCTGGATAGCAACATAAATTGAGGAAAAAACATAATTTATGTAAGAACTTACCTGATAAATTCATTTCTTTCATATTGGCAAGAGTCCATGAGCTAGTGACATATGGGATATGCAATCCTACCAGGAGGGGCAAAGTTTCCCAAACCTCAAAATGCCCACAAATACACCCCTCACCACACCCACAATTCAGTTTAACGAATAGCCAAGCAGTGGGTTGATAAAGAAAGGAGTAGAAAGCATCAACAAAGGAAATTTGGAAATAATTGTGCTTTATACAAAAAATCATAACCACCATAAAAGGGTGGGCCTCATGGACTCTTGCCAATATGAAAGAAATGAATTTATCAGGTAAGTTCTTACATAAATTATGTTTTCTTTCATGTAATTGGCAAGAGTCCATGAGCTAGTGACATATGGGATATCAATACCCAAGATGTGGAGTCTTCCACTCAAGAGTCACTAGAGAGGGAAGGAATAAAAACAGCCATATTTCGCTGAAAAAATTAATCCACAACCCAAAAAAATAAGTTTATTTTCATTTTTGAAAGAAACAAACTTAAATCAAAAAGCAGAAGAATCAAACTGAAACAGCTGCCTGAAGAACTTTTCTACCAAAAACTGCTTCCGAAGAAGCAAATACATCAAAACGGTAGAATTTAGTAAATGTATGCAAAGAACACCAAGTCGCCGCTTTGCAAATCTGATCAACTGAAGCTTCATTCTTAAAAGCCCACGAAGTGGAGACAGATCTAGTAGAATGAGCTGTAATTCTCTGAGGCGGGGCCTGACCCGACTCCAAATAAGCTTGATGAATCAAAAATTTCAACCAAGAAGCCAAGGAAATAGCAGAAGCCTTCTGACCTTTCCTAGGACCAGAAAATAAAACAAATAGACTGGAAGTCTTCCTGAAATCTTTAGTAGCTTCCACATAATATTTCAAAGCTCTTACCACATCCAAAGAATGTAAGGATCTCTCCAAAGAATTCTTAGGATTAGGACACAAGGAAAGGACAACAATTTCTCTACTAATGTTGTTAGAATTCACAACCTTAGGTAAACATTGAAAAGAAGTCCGCAAAACTGCCTTATCCTGATGAAAAATCAGAAAAGGAGACTCACAAGAAAGAGCAGATAGCTCAGAAACTCTTCTAGCAGAAGAAATAGCCAAAAGGAACAACACTTTCCAGGAAAGTAGTTTAATGTCCAAAGAATGCATAGGCTCAAATGGAGGAGCCTGTAAAGCCTTCAGAACCAAATTAAGACTCCAAGGAGGAGAAATTGATTTAATGACAGGCTTAATACGAACTAAAGCCTGTACAAAACAGTGAATATCAGGAAGTATAGCAATCTTTCTGTGAAATAAAACAGAAAGAGCAGAGATTTGTCCTTTCAAGGAGAATTTATGAGAAGAACACCATGAAATGTAAGTCTTCCAAACTCTATAATAAATCTTTCTAGAGACAGATTTACGAGCTTGTAACATAGTATTAATCACTGAGTCAGAGAAACCTCTATGACTTAGAACTAAGCGTTCAATTTCCATACCTTCAAATTTAATGATTTGAGATCCTGATGGAAAAACGGACCTTGAGATAGTAGGTCCGGCCGTAACGGAAGTGGCCAAGGCAGGCAATTGGACATCCGAACCAGATCCGCATACCAAAACCTGTGTGGCCATGCTGGAGCCACCAGCAACACAAAAGACTGTTCCATGATGATTTTGGAGATCACTCTTGGAAGGAGAACTAGAAGCGGGAAGATGTAAGCAGGTTGATAACACCAAGGAAGTGTCAGTGCGTCCACTGCTTCCGCCTGAACATCCCTGGACCTGGACAGGTATCTGGGAAGTTTCTTGTTTAGATGAGAGGCCATGAGATCTATCTCTGGAAGCCCCCACATCTGAACAATCTGAGAAAACACATCTGGATGGAGAGACCACTCCCCTGGATGTAAAGTCTGGTGGCTGAGATAATTCGCCTCCCAATTGTCTATGCCTGGGATATGCACCGCAGAGATTAGACAGGAGCTGGATTCCGCCCAGGCAAGTATCCGAGATACTTCTTTCATAGCTTGGGGACTGAGAGTCCCACCCTGATGATTGACATAAGCCACAGTTGTGATATTGTCTGTCTGAAAACAAATGAACGGTTCTCTCTTTAGCAGAGGCCAGAACTGAAGAGCCCTGAGAATTGCACAGAGTTCTAAAATATTCATTGGTAATCTCGCCTCTTGAGATTTCCAAACCCCTTGTGCTGTCAGAGATCCCCAAACAGCTCCCCAACCTGAAAGACTCGCATCTGTTGTGATCACAGTCCAGGTTGGGCGAACAAAAGAAGCCCCTTGAACCAAATGATGGTGATCTATCCACCATGTCAGAGAGTGTCGTACATTGGGATTCAAGGATATTAATTGTGATATCTTTGTATTATCCCTGCACCATTGATTCAGCATACAAAGCTGTAGAGGTCTCATGTGAAAACGAGCAAAGGGGATTGCGTCCGATGCTGCAGTCAGGAGACCTAAAACTTCCATGCACATAGCCACTGAAGGGAATGACTGAGACTGAAGGAGCCGGCATGCTGCGACCAATTTTAAACGTCTCTTGTCTGTTAGAGACAGAGTCATGGACACTGAATCTATCTGGAAGCCTAAAAAGGTGACCCTTGTCTGAGGAATCAAGAAACTTTTTGGTAAATTGATCCTCCAACCATGTTTCCGAAGAAACAACACTAGTTGATTCGTGTGAGATTCTGCAGTATGTAAAGACTGAGCTAGTACCAAGATTTCGTCCAAATAAGGAAACACCACAATACCCTGTTCTCTGATTACAGATAGTAGGGCACCCAGAACCTTTGAAAAGATTCTTGGAGCTGTTACTAGGCCAAATGGAAGAGCAACAAGTTGGTAATGCTTGTCTAGAAAAGAGAATCTCAGAAACTGATAGTGTTCTGGATGAATCGGAATATGAAGGTATGCATCCTGCAAGTCTATTGTGGACATATAATGTCCTTGCTGAACAAAAGGCAGAATAGTCCTTATAGTCACCATCTTGAAAGTTGGTACTCTTACATAACGATTCAAAATTTTCAGATGCAGAACTGGTCTGAACAAATTTTCTTTCTTTGGTACAATGAATAGGTTTGAATAAAACCCCAAACCTTGTTCCTGAGGAGGAACTGGTATGATTACCCCTGAAGACTCCAGGTCTGAAACACACTTCAGAAAAGCCTGAGCTTTTACTGGATTTACAGGGATGCGTGAGAGAAAACATCTTCTCACAGAAAGTCTTACTTTGAATCCTATTCGATACCCTTGAGAGACAATGCTCTGAATCCAATGATTTTGGACAGATTTTATCCAAAAATCATTGAAAAACCTTGATCTGCCCCCTACCAGCTGAGCTGGAATGAGGGCCGCACCTTCATGCGGACTTAGGGGCAGACTTTGGTTTCCTAAATGGCTTGGATTTATTCCAATTTGAGGAAGGCTTCCAACTGGAAGCAGATTCCTTGGGAGGAGGATTGCGTTTTTGTTCCTTATTCTGATGAAAGGAACGAAAACGGTTAGAAGCCTTAGATTTACCCTTAGGTTTTTTATCCTGAGGCAAAAAAACTCCTTTTCCTCCAGTGATAGTTGAAATAATAGAATCCAACTGAGAACCAAATAAATTATTACCTTGGAAAGAAAGAGATAGTAATCTAGATTTAGATGTCATATCAGCATTCCAGGATTTAAGCCACAAAGCTCTTCTAGCTAATAAAGCTAAAGACATGGATCTAACATCAATTTTGATAATATCAAAAATGGCATCACAAATAAAATGATTAGCATGTTGCAGTAAGCGAACAATGCTAGATATGTCAAAATCCAATTCATGTTGCGCTAAATTTTCCAACCAGAAAGTTGATGCAGCCGCAACATCACCCAAAGAAATAGCAGGTCTGAGAAGATGACCTGAATATAAATAGGCCTTCCTTAGATAAGATTCAAGCTTCCTATCTAAAGGATCCTTAAAGGAAGTGCTATCTTCCATAGGAATAGTGGTACGTTTAGCAAGAGTAGAAATAGCCCCATCAACTTTGGGGATCTTTTCCCAAAACTCTATAGATTTTGCTGGTAAAGGATACAATCTTTTAAACCTTGAAGAAGGAATAAAGGAAGTACCTGGCTTATTCCATTCCCTAGAAATCATATCAGAAATAGCCTCAGGAATGGGAAAAACACCTGGGGAAACCACAGGAGCTTTAAAAACAGCATTTAAACGTTTATTAGACTGAACGTCAATAGGACTGGTTACCTTAATATCCAAAGTAATTAACACTTCTTTTAATAAAGAACGCATATACTCTATTTTAAATAAATAAGTAGATTTGTCAGTGTCAATATCTGAGGAAGGATCTTCTGTTTCAGATAGATCCTCATCAGAAGAGGAATTATTATGTTGTTGGTCATTTGAAATTTCATCAGCTAAATGAGAAGTTTTAAAAGACCTTTTACGTTTATTAGAAGGTGGAAATGCAGACAAAGCCTTCATAATAGAATCAGAAACAAATTCTTTAAAATTTACAGGTATATCATGCACATTGGAAGTTGAAGGAACTGCAACTGGCAATGTACTATTACTGATAGAAACACTATCTGCATGTAAAAGTTTATCATGACAACTATTACAAATGACATTCGGTGGAATAATTTCTACAATTATACAACAAATGCACTTAGCTTTGGTAGAACCGATGTCAGGCAGCAATGTTCCAGCAAAACTTCAGAGGCAGGATCAGATTGGGACATCTTGCTCAATGTAAGAGAAAAAACAACATATAAAGCAAAATTATCTATTTCCTTAAATGACAGGAATGGGAAAAAATGCAAAAGCATAGGCCTCTTGATAGAAAAGAAAGCAGGAGGCAAACAACAATGGGGTATTGAAATAATGAAAAAAAAATTGCGCCAAGTATGACGCACAACGTAACGTAAACTTTTTTGGTGCCAAAAATTACCGGAAATGACACACTTGCGTCACTAATGACGCCGCCGTGTGAAAGGTCTCGGCGTCACGTATAACGAAGTTGCGTCAAAAACGTATTTTTCTGTGCCAAAAAAGTTTGTGCCAAAAATGACGCAATAAAGTCTAACACTTGACGCACCCACGGGCCTAACACCCGCATTTGCAAAAAGTAGTCAAATTGAAAAAAAGACTAAACCCCAGGTAAGAAATAAATTTCTTAAAGTGTTTATATTCCCAAATATGAAACTGACAGTCTGCAGAAGGAAATACATGAACCTGACTCATGGCAAATATAAGTACAATACATATATTTAGAACTTTATATAATTTGCATAAAGTGCCAAACCATAGCTGAGAGTGTCTTAAGTAATGAAAACATACTTACCAAAAGACACCCATCCACATATAGCAGATAGCCAAACCAGTACTGAAACAGTTATCAGTAGAGGTAATGGTAAATTGAGAGTATATCGTCGATCTGAAAAGGGAGGTAGGAGATGAATCTCTACGACCGATAACAGAGAACCCATGAAAAAGACCCCCGTTAGAGAAATCATCATATTCAATAGGTGATACTCCCTTCACGTCCCTCTGACATTCGCTGTACACTGAGAGGAATCGGGCTTCAACAATGCTGAGAAGCGCATATCAACGTAGAAATCTTAGCACAAACTTACTTCACCACCTCCATAGGAGGCAAAGTTTGTAAAACTGAATTGTGGGTGTGGTGAGGGGTGTATTTGTGGGCATTTTGAGGTTTGGGAAACTTTGCCCCTCCTGGTAGGATTGTATATCCCATATGTCACTAGCACATGGACTCTTGCCAATTACATGAAAGAAACATAATTTATTCTTGCCTGATAAATAAAAAAATTTCATGGTGATGAGAGCCCACAAGTCATTCCTCCTGGCCAATAGGAAGAGGCAAAGATTCACAAAACTGTATTTAATCTCTCTCACCTCTATGATATCCCAGTCTGACATATAGCTATGACAGGAGAAGTATAAAGGTAGGAAAGGACCAAGCAGGGAAAAAATCGGGTGAGTGGGAAGAACTCGAGGACTCCCACAACCATGAAATAAATTAATTTATCAGGTAAGTAAAAATTATGTTTCCATAAAGGTGGTGAGAGTCCACAAGGCATTATTCTTGGTAGCTGTGGAGTCCACGAGTAATTCGATGGGCAAAAATTTTTAAGGCAGACACTTAATTGCCATACACTGCTGCCTGAAGGATTTTCCTACCAAACACATCAAAGTGGAAGAATTTAATATGAAGATGACCGAAACCCGATGTATGCTCCTACTGCGCACTGCATCTATGTGTACTAAACACATGCTCAATGCGCACTACCAACGCACACACAAGATAAAGCCTGACACACACACTAAACAGAGGCCTAATGTGTGCTAACTCGATGCGCATAACAGCCTGGCAAGCACTGTAGGGAGTGCACCAAGAAGAAAAAAAATAATTTACTAGCTAGGAAAATCTCCCAAATGATTAATATACTTTAAAGCAACATAAACAATAGTCTAGCTAAAAGTATATGTCATCTGACCTGACTATGATGTACCTCAACATTGGTGTACATACTAATAGCCTGTGGGCTATGTAAGTACATGAAATGGCTGCCCTTGCCTCAGATGCATCGATTCTACTGTGCATACTGGTTGCAGAAAAGAAGGTGTCCGGTAGAGAGCACATCCAGCCCTGCTTCCCTGTTTAAAAAGTGGCACCACATCAGCTTTACGCCAGTCCTGTAATAGGCCTGAGGATAATGAGTCTTGAAAAACTAAGAGTAGAGGTTTGTCTATAGCAGTGGTAAGTTCCTGTAAAACCCTTAGGTGTATTCCATCTGGTCCTGGAGTTTTACTTACCTTAACAGTATCCAGTTTTTCCTGATATCCTCTAGAGATAACCCAGTTAATGGAATGGCCTTATATGTTCTAGTTTGTTTCAAAGTATCCTCCATTGGTTCCTCTCTTGTGTATACTGAAGAAAATAATTGGTTTAGTACCTCAGCCTTCTCTCTGTCACTGTTAATCATGCTACCCTCCACACATTTTGATGAACCTATATTGTCCTTCTTAGATTTTTTTTGAATAATTATGTACTTATAAAACCTTTTAGGGTTTGACTTAGAATCCTTTGCAATTAATCTTTCATTTTCAATTTTAACTAATTTGATTGCTTTTTTACATGCTTTGTTACAATCCTTATAAATTTGATATATTGAGTATGTACTATTTTCTTTGAATAATTTAAATGCACTACATTTTTTCCTAATTTCTCTTAACACATTTTTATTTAGCCACATTGGCTTGGAATTATTTATTTTACTTTTATAACCATATGGTATGTGTTGATGTATATATTTATTTAACAATGTTTTAAATGTTATCCATTTAAAAAAACACTTTGTCCCAGGTTATGTTATTTAATGATTTTAATGATTGTAGAGGTGAAATAAACTGATGGTTGGAGAATTAGGAGGCAAATTAATCAAGATGAAAAAAAATACAGCAATAAAAATAATAGTATAATACTAAACAGGCAATCTGCCTGATGGCAGCTTGACTGGCAGGCACCGAGGAGGTGTGACTTGCAGTGTTTATACTTACCTCCAATAGCGGCTGGTGAATTTATATATAGATAGGGCAGCTTGGAACCTCCCTCCCCTTTACAGAGAAGGAAATTACAATAAATATATATGTTAATTTATTTATTATTGGTAGCATAATATAGACTGGATATTTATTAGCAACTATAAAAAAGTGGTGTTTGGTATGTAAATGTTCATTCCATATATGTAAATTGACAAAAAAAACACATTTTAGTAGGATAAAAACCATGGTATTTTTTTTGTTTGTTTTTTTAATTATTTTTTTGCCTTCAATCTGAAATCTAGTGTATGTTGATGCTATAAGTAGAAATGTTTCTCCAATTTAAAAAACAGGGAGATTCAAAATTCATATTTACCTTATTTACCCCACCTAACACCTATGCAGAGCTTGTGTCTAAAATAATATAAAATACATTCCCAGAGTGCCTATTTTAGCATATATGTCCACAGGAATCTTTATCAACAAATAAAATTAGTTACACTCACAGGGACAAAAACACACACAAATATACATATACACATACACAAACACACATATATAGACACATGCACATACACGCACATACACACACATACATAAATACAATATAAGCAAACACACAGTCATTGTCATGAGATACATATAGAGCTGCTTCTTTTGTACCTGGGAAATTATTGTACTTAACACCCTGGATTACCATAGTCTGTCTCAGGCTGCAGCTTGCTCACAGTTCATATGTCATAAAGGGACAGACGCACTAACACAGACACACACTAACAAATGCACACAAAGAGACATTAAGACAGACACACACACTAACACAGAGCTAGACACACAATAAAACACACAGACACAGACATTCAGTAACACTAAATACACAGAAAAGCATACAGTAACACTACGCACACAGACACACACAGACATAGACAGACACGCATAAATACAGACAGACACACACTAACACAGAAAAAAACACACAGAAAAATTAACAGATACACACAGAAACATTAACAGTCACACATGCAGAAAGACTGACAGACACACACAAAATATTAACAGACACTAGAATTACACACACACACAGAAAGTCAGAGACACTAACACAGACACACACTAGCTTATACATAACGACAGACACTATCAGACACACACTAACACTACACACACAGATATTAACAGAAGCACACAGTAACATATATATACACAGACACACATCAATACAGATACACACAGAAACACACTAGCTTATGCATAAAGACACACAGACAATAACAGAAACACACACTAACACTACACAGTACACACACAGACACACATTAATACAGACACACAGAAACACACTAGCTTATACATAAAGACACACACAGACACTAACACAGATGCACACGTAGACACACAGAAGCACAGACACTGGGAACTAAAGCATAAGAAACTAAGCAGCTTAATGTTTGCAATAAATCAGTGCATTGGAGAGTAACAAGTTAAGTTTTAAGAATAAGAAGATCTTTAAAGAATGGCTAGCAAGGTATCTATTTTGGAACAAAGACAATCCGTGAAAACAGGGGTCAAATGCAGCAGAAACACATGGGAATGGAGTTCCTGCAGTATTTTTGCAGGTGGAACTAAATTCCCCCTGGATAGAGAACAGAAACACTGCTGCTGGTGGTGGGAGGAGCTGGAGCAGTCTGGTTAGAGGGATAGTGGGATCCTCTAGTAATGGGCAGTAACACTTCCTACAATACACTAAATACAAGCCTGCCAGTGGCTTGCTTTGTTACTTACTATACCTTTACAAATTTAAATAAACAAATACTGCTAAAATACCTTTTCAATATAATCACTGCAAATCTCACTATTAAAAGGTATATCAACCAAACATCACTACTCAAACATCCTACATTTCCCCATCATCATCATCATTTTGAAGAACACCAGAATCTCTCTTTATATCTTGTAAGCTAAGGGAATGATGTGAATTTTCAAGACATTTTCTTCTGTTAATTATTAAACTATGTAAATGTTAAGCCAGATATCTGAGGCAAATGTGTCAATTAAAATAAATGGTTTAGAGTATAATGAAATCTCAGAGTTCTCTTAATGACTCATTTTATGATTTTTTTTGGTTTGAAATATGCCAGCAGGGTGACATTTCTGTTACAAGAATTTTTGAGTTATTTGTATTTTCCAATAAAAAGGAACTTTGACTTTTTAATGGAAATTGATGGTATTTTCTTTCTGAAAACTTGAGCTAAATGTCACACAAACTAAAATATTTTGGGCACTAGATGAAATGCTTAAAGGAACATTGTACTGAAAAATTATTAACATCTGTATAAATGAGGAACATTTAAACATTGATTTTTTTTTTATGAATAAGTGAGGTAAAAGAGGTTTACATTTAAAATTTAAACTAATACAACAGTATCAGCAATGCACTTTCTACTAATGCATAAAGAAAGTACATACATTTTATTTAAAATGAACATAGTAGTATCATTCAACACTTTGCCGGTGTTCTAAAATTTTCCTGGACCTCATAAGAATGCTTGACCGCGTTCTGTGACACCGCTCAGCTGTGTGACTGCAAATTCCTTCACTTTGCATGTGCTCCACTGCGTCACCTCATTATCCAGCGCATCACCACATTCCAATTGCTGTGATCCAGCATTCATATGGGGTCGAGAAAAAGTCTGCGCATGCGCTACACCAATATATACAATGCTTCACCCCCCTTGAAGCCCCCTGGAGAAGGCAAAAAATATAGTGAAGATGGGGGAATTACAGAGCATCGTATATATGATTGATGTGGTGACTCAATAAAGTGCATGGACTCTGAGGTGATTTGCAGCCAGAAAGCTGAGCAGTGTAACCAGGTTCATAAAGGTGGTGAGAGTCCAGGAGCCATTACTCCTGGAAACTAATACCCAAGCTGTGGAGCCCACAAATAATGAGGGCGGGACAAAAAATAATTACTCAAATAGATTACATAATATTTTATTTATGTTTATTTTTTGGCTTGTAAAAAACAGTTTATATACACAACAATTCTTAATGTCCAAAATCAACTGCCTGAAGGACTTTCCTACCAAAAGCTGCTTAGGAAGCTGCTAAGGAAGACCAAGTAGCTGCCTTGCAAATTTGATCAACAGAGGTTTCAGTCTTAAAAGCTCAGGAGCACTCCTGCTCTTACTCACATCTTCAGCCTATCTCTCTCTACCGGTTCATTCCCATCTTCTTTCAAACACACAAAAGTCACTCCCATACTCAAAAAACCCTCCCTCGACCCTAATTCTCCTGAAAGCTACTGCCCCATATCACTGCTTTCACTAACATCAAAACTCCTTGAAAAACGAATTTACAATCGCCTAACCCACTTCCTGTCCACCAACTCCTTGCTTGACCCCCTGCAATCTGGATTCCGCCCCAAACACTTAACTGAGACTGCCCTTACCAAGGTTACTAGCAATCTTCTCACTGCTAAAAATATTGCCCACTACTCTATATTTATCTTACTTGCCCTTTCAGCTGCCTTTGACACAGTTGACCACCCCCTCCTCCTACAGACCCTTCGCTCTTTTGGCCTCTGTGACACTGCTCTTTCCTGGATTCACTCCTATCTTTCTCACAGGTCTTTTTCTGTGTGATTTGTCGGCGACTCCTCTACTCCAATGCCTCTGTCTTTTGGAGTACCTCAAGGATCTGTTCTGGGTCCTCTACTCTTCTACATTTATACTTCTTCGCTGGGTAAACTTATCAACAGTTATGCCTTCAAATATCACCTCTATGCTAATGACACCCAAATCTACCTCTCCACCCTTGCTCTCACTCGCTCTGTATCTGTACCACCTCTCTGCGAGTCCCTTCATTTGCTCCCCATTCACAGCAGAATTAAATTAAAAATTCTCACCCTTAAATACAAAGCTCTCAGCAACGCCACTCGTCTCTACCTATCCTCTCTAATAAACAAGTATACTCCAGCCCGCCCACTAAGATCCAACAATGACCTGTTCCATGCATCTGCGACTATCACCTCTTCTCATGCTAGAATGCAGGACTTCTGTCGTACAGCACCTACCATCTAGAACACTTTCCCTCGTGCTGTCAGTTTCCATGGGAATAGGGCCCTCAATTCCTCCTGTATGTGTTTGTAAATTTTGTCTTGTCTCTTACAAGTTTTTTATCATTGTTTAATTTAAATTAATTGTATCCATGGGCAGCACTGCGGAATATGTTGGCGCTTCATAAATAAAGTATAATAATAATAATTATAAGTAGCAACTGGACTAGTAGAATGGGCAGTAATACATTTAGGAGGAGACTGTTCAGCCTCCAAGAAAGCCTTATGAATCAAAAGCTTCATCCAGGAAGCTAACAAAGTGGCTGTAGCCTTCTAACCCTTCCAGGAACCGTAATAATGAACAAACAGACTAGATGACTGCCTAAAATCCTTAGTAGCTTGTAAATAAAAGGAACAATAATCTCACAATTAATATTCACCTAGATTACGAGTTTTGCGTTATGAGTCAAATAGAGTTGTGGCCCATAAAGCATCATTTTCCCTAACGCAGCCATTTCAAGTCTTGTCGGTATAGCTGTACCACAAGCCTTTTAGCCTGTAACGCAACGTCAGTACCGCACTCCTAAAAATGACGTTTTTTCATGGGATTCCCATAGCGCCGGTATTATGAGTTTTGCGGTGGGGCTAAAAAGCGAGCGTTACAGCCTAAAAAAGCAAGATCTGTAACGCCATCTAAAGTCATGAGTTTTACACTACAAAGCTGTAACATAAAACGCATAACTAAAGTGTTAAAAAGTACACTAACACCTATAAACTACCTACTAACCCCTAAACCGAGGCCCTTCCGCATCGCAAACACTTTTTTAAAGTTTTTAACCACTAATCTGCCGCTCCCAATGTCGCCGCCACTTTAAAAAAAAATATTAACCCCCATTCCACCACTCCCTGACATCCTCACCACTATACTAAAGTTATTAACCCTTAAACCACCACCCTCCCGCATCGCAAACACTATTTAAATATTATTAACCCCTAATCTGCCGTCCGCCCACATCGCCCCCACTATACTAAAGTAATTAAGCCCTACACCGCCGCCACTATAATAAACATATTAACCCCTAAACCGCAAGCCCCCACAACGAAATATACTAAACTAAACTATTAACCCCTAAACCAAAAGCCCCCCACATCGCAATAAACTAAATTAAACTAGTAACCCCTAAACCTAATGCCCCCCTAACTTTATATTAAAATTACAATTTCCCTAACTTGAAATTAAATTAAAACTTACCTGACAAATTAAAAAAAACTAAGTTTAAACTAACAATTAAACTAATATAATAATTAAACTAACTATCAATTAAATTAAACTAAACTACACATTAAAAAAATCCTAACACTGCTCTAAAAATTACAAACTATCTACTTACAAAAAATAAAAAAAATACTAAGTTACAAAAACAAACAAACACTAAATTACAGAAAATTACAAATGAAATTATCCAAAATAAAAAAGAATTACACCTAATCTAATAGCCCTATCAAAATAAAAAAGCCCACCTAAAATAAAAAAACCCTAGCCTACAATAAGCTACCAATGGCCCTTAAAAGGGCATTTTGTGGGGCATTGCCCAAAAGATATCCGCTCTTTTACCTTTAAAAAACCCCACAAAGACCCCCCAACAGAAAAACCCACCAACTGTTTAACTTAGGGCAATTCCCTACAAAATGCCCTTTTAAGAGCCCATCAAAAGGCCCTTTTAAGGGCCTTTGGAAGTTTGGGGGGTGGGGTTTTGTATAGTATTAGGGGGTGTTTTTTTTTTTTGTTTGAGCAAAAGAGCTGTTTATCTCAGGGCAATGCCCTACAAAAGGCCCTTTTAAGGGCCCTTGGTAGTTTATTCTAGATTAGTATTTTTTATTTTGAGGTGGCTTTTTTTTTTTTTTTTTTTTTTTTTTTTTAAAAAGGATATTAGAATAGGAATAATCTTTATTTTTTTGGATCATTTCGTGGTTTTTTGTAATGGTAGGTTTTTTATTTTTTGTAATGGTAGGTTTTAGTGTAAGGCAGGTTAGGTTTTATTTCACAGGTAAATTTGTATTTATTTTAGCTAGGTAGTTAGTAAATAGTTTACTAACTAGTCTACCTAGTTAAAATAAATACAAACTTAACTGTGAAATAAAAATAAATATAATATAATATATTGTAGCTATATAATATATTGTAGCTAGCTTAGGTTTTATTTCACAGGTAAGTATTTAGTTTTAAATAGGTATTATTTAGTTAATAATTGTAACTTTAATTTAGATCTAATTTCATTATGTTAAAGTTTAATTTAGGTTGTTGCGATTTGGGGAGCTGGCGGTTTAGGGGTTAATAGGTTTATTTAGTGGTAGTGATGTGGGAGGCCAGAGGTTTAGGGGTTAATAGCTTTTTTTAGGTGGCGGCGATATCGGGAGCGGCGGAATAGGGGTTAATAACTTTAATATAGTTGCGGCGATGTTGGGGTGCGACGGAATAGGGTTTATTAACTTTAGTATAGTGGCGGCAATATCAGGAGCGGAAGATTAGGGTTAATAATTTTATTTAGGTGGCGGCGATATTGGGAGCGGCGATATTAAAACAATACTAACACCTATACTAGCACATTAACCCCCATCGTAATAAACCCCCCAACTTTAATAACCCCTAAACTGCCACATCACCCTACTCTTTTAACCCTTCTACACTATTAACCACTAAACCCCACTACCCCCATTGCAATAAACTCCCTACACTAATAACCTAAACCGCCACTACCCCCACCACAATATACCTACTACACTATTAACCCTTAAACCTTCACTACCCACTGCAATAACCCCTTATTCTAATTTACCCCTAAACAGCCACTACCCCCACCTCAATAATCCCCTGACAGCTAACCCCACAGAGACCCCTTACTTAAGAACCCCTAAATAAAAAAAAATAAAAAAACACTACCAGTAAAAAAAAAGAAATAACCAAAATTAAAATCCCAACCAATAAAAACCATCACCTAGATTACGAGTTTTGCGTTAGCCTTAAAAAGCAGCGTTGAGAGGTCCCAACGCTGCTTTTTAATGCCCGCTTGTATTACAAGTCTGGCAGGTACAGGTGTACCGCTCACTTTTTTCCGCGACTCGAGCATACCGCAAATCCACTTACGTAAATTGCGTATCCTTTCTTTTCAATGGGATTTGCCTAACGCCGGTATTATGAGTCTTGAAAAAAGTGAGCGGTAGACCCTCTCCTGTCAAGACTCCTACCGCATTTAAAAGTCAGTAGTTAAGAGTTTTATGGGCTAACGCAGTAACATAAAACTCTTAACTAAAATGCTAAAAAGTACACTAACACCCATAAACTACCTATTAACCCCTAAACCGAGCCCCCCCCCCACATCGCAAACACGTAAATAAATGTTTTAACCCCTAATCTGCCGACCGGACATCGCCGCCACTGCAATAAATATATTAACCCCTAAACCGCTGCACTCCCGCCTCGCAAACACTAGTTAAATTGTATTAACCCCTAATCTGCTGTCCCTAACCGCCGCCACCTACCTACATTTATTAAACCCTAATCTGCCACCCCCAATGTCGCCGCAACTATATTAAATGTATTACCCCCTAAACCTAAGTCTAACCCTAACACCCCCTAACTTAAATATAATTTAAAATAATCTAAATAAAATTACTACAATTAACAAAATTATTCCTATAAAGCTAAATACTTACCTATAAAATAAACCCTAAGCTAGCTACAATATAACTAATAGTTACATTGTAGCTAGCTTAGGGTTTATTTTTATTTTACAGGCAACTTTGTATTTATTTTAACTAGGTAGAATAGTTATTAAATAGTTATTTAATAACTTCCTAGTTAAAATAAATACAAATATACCTGTAAAATAAATCCTAACCTAAATTACAATTACACCTAACACTACACTATCATTAAATAAATTACCTAAATTAACTACAATTAATTACAATTAAATAAAATAAAATAAATTACGAAAAAAACAACACTAAATTACAGAAAAAAATAAAATAATTACAATTTTTTAAAACTAATTGCACCTAATCTAATCCCCCTAATAAAATAAAAAAGCTCCCCAAAATAATAAAAAACAGAATTTATGTTTACCTGATAAATTACTTTCTCCAACGGTGTGTCCGGTCCACGGCGTCATCCTTACTTGTGGGATATTCTCTTCCCCAACAGGAAATGGCAAAGAGCCCAGCAAAGCTGGTCACATGATCCCTCCTAGGCTCCGCCTACCCCAGTCATTCGACCGACGTTAAGGAGGAATATTTGCATAGGAGAAACCATATGTTACCGTGGTGACTGTAGTTAAAGAAAATAAATTATCAGACCTGATTAAAAAAACCAGGGCGGGCCGTGGACCGGACACACCGTTGGAGAAAGTAATTTATCAGGTAAACATAAATTCTGTTTTCTCCAACATAGGTGTGTCCGGTCCACGGCGTCATCCTTACTTGTGGGAACCAATACCAAAGCTTTAGGACACGGATGAAGGGAGGGAGCAAATCAGGTCACCTAAATGGAAGGCACCACGGCTTGCAAAACCTTTCTCCCAAAAATAGCCTCAGAAGAAGCAAAAGTATCAAATTTGTAAAATTTAGAAAAAGTGTGCAGTGAAGACCAAGTCGCTGCCTTACATATCTGATCAACAGAAGCCTCGTTCTTGAAGGCCCATGTGGAAGCCACAGCCCTAGTGGAGTGAGCTGTGATTCTTTCAGGAGGCTGCCGTCCGGCAGTCTCATAAGCCAATCGGATAATGCTTTTAATCCAGAAGGAGAGAGAGGTAGAAGTTGCTTTTTGACCTCTCCGTTTACCAGAATAAACAACAAACAAAGACAAAGTTTGTCTGAAATCCTTAGTAGCTGCTAAGTAAAATTTGAGAGCACGAACTACATCCAAGTTGTGCAACAAACGTTCCTTCTTTGAAACTGGATTAGGACACAAAGAAGGCACAACTATCTCCTGGTTAATGTTTTTGTTAGAAACAACTTTTGGAAGAAAACCAGGTTTAGTACGCAAAACCACCTTATCTGCATGGAACACCAGATAAGGAGAAGAACACTGCAGAGCAGATAATTCTGAAACTCTTCTAGCAGAAGAAATTGCAACCAAAAACAAAACTTTCCAAGATAATAACTTAATATCAACGGAATGTAAGGGTTCAAACGGAACCCCCTGAAGAACTGAAAGAACTAGGTTGAGACTCCAAGGAGGAGTCAAAATTTTGTAAACAGGCTTGATTCTAACCAGAGCCTGAACAAAGGCTAGAACATCTGGCACAGCTGCCAGCTTTTTGTGAAGTAACACAGACAAGGCAGAAATCTGTCCCATCAAGGAACTTGCAGATAATCCTTTTTCCAATCCTTCTCGAAGGAAGGATAGACTATTAGGAATCTTAACCTTGTCCCAAGGGAATCCTGCAGATTCACACCAACAGATATACCAAATTATGTGGTAATTTTTCTGGTTACAGGCTTTCAGGCCTGAACAAGAGTATTAATAACAGAATCTGAGAACCCTCGCTTTGATAAGATCAAGCGTTCAATCTCCAAGCAGTCAGCTGGAGTGGGTCGAACGGACCTAGAACAAGAAGGTCTCGTCTCAAAGGTAGCTTCCATGGTGGAGCCGATGACATATTCACCAGATCTGCATACCAAGTCCTGCGTGGCCACGCAGGAGCTATCAAAATCACCGACGCCCTCTCCTGATTGATCCTGGCTACCAGCCTGGGGATGAGAGGAAACGGCGGGAACACATAAGCTAGTTTGAAGGTCCAAGGTGCTACTAGTGCATCCACTAGAGCCGCCTTGGGATCCCTGGATCTGTACCCGTAGTAAGGAACTCTGAAGTTCTGACGAGAGGCCATCAGATCCATGTCTGGAATGCCCCACGGTTGAGTGACTTGGGCAAAGATTTCCGGATGGAGTTCCCACTCCCCCGGATGCAATGTCTGACGACTCAGAAAATCCGCTTCCCAATTTTCCACTCCTGGGATGTGGATAGCAGACAGGTGGCAGGAGTGAGACTCCGCCCATAGAATGATTTTGGTCACTTCTTCCATCGCTAGGGAACTCCTTGTTCCCCCCTGATGGTTGATGTATGAACTTGGCCCTCGCTAGCTGAGGCCAAGCTTTGAGAGCATTGAATATCGCTCTCAGTTCCAGAATATTTATCGGTAGAAGAGATTCTACCCGAGACCAAAGACCCTGAGCTTTCAGGGATCCCCAGACCGCGCCCCAGCCCATCAGACTGGCGTCGGTCGTGACAATGACCCACTCTGGTCTGCGGAAGGTCATCCCTTGTGACAGGTTGTCCAGGGACAGCCACCAACGGAATGAGTCTCTGGTCCTCTGATTTACTTGTATCTTCGGAGACAAGTCTGAATAGTCCCCATTCCACTGACTGAGCATGAACAGTTGTAATGGTCTTAGATGAATGCGCACAAAAGGAACTATGTCCATTGCCGCTACCATCAAACCTATCACTTCCATGCACTGCGCTATGGAAGGAAGAGGAACGGAATGAAGTATCCGACAAGAGTCTAGAAGTTTTGTTTTTCTGGCTTCTGTCAGAAAAATCCTCATTTCTAAGGAGTCTATTATAGTTCCCAAGAAGGGAACCCTCGTTGACGGAGATAGAGAACTCTTTTCCACGTTCACTTTCCATCCGTGAGATCTGAGAAAGGCCAGGACAATGTCCGTGTGAGCCTTTACTTGAGGAAGGGACGACGCTCGAATCAGAATGTCGTCCAAGTAAGGTACTACAGCAATGCCCCTTGGTCTTAGCACCGCCAGAAGGGACCCTAGTACCTATGAGAAAATCCTAGGAGCAGTGGCTAATCCGAAAGAAAACGCCACGAACTGGAAATGCTTGTCCAGGAATGCAAACCTTAGGAACCGATGATGTTCCTTGTGGATAGGAATATGTAGATACGCATCCTTGAAATCCACCTTGGTCATGAATTGACCTTCCTGGATGGAAGGAAGAAGTGTTCGAATGGTTTCCATCTTGAACGATGGAACCTTGAGAAACTTGTTCAAGATCTTGAGATCTAAGATTGGTCTGAACGTTCCCTCTTTTTTGGGAACTATGAACAGATTGGAGTAGAACCCCATCCCTTGTTCTCCTAATGGAACAGGATGAATCACTCCCATTTTTAGCAGGTCTTCTACCCAATGTAAGAATGCCTGTCTTCTTATGTGGTCTGAAGACAACTGAGACCTGTGGAAACTCCCCCTTGGAGGAAGCCCCTTGAACTCCAGAGAATAACCTTGGGAGACTATTTCTAGCGCCCAAGGATCCAGAACATCTCTTGCCCCAGCCTGAGCGAAGAGAGAGAGTCTGCCCCCCACCAGATCCGGTCCCGGATCGGGGGCCCGCATTTCATGCTGTCTTGGTAGCAGTGGCAGGTTTCCTGGCCTGCTCTCCTTTGTTCCAGCCTTGCATAGGTCTCCAGGCTGGATTGGCTTGAGAAGTATTACCTTCCTGCTTAGAGGACGTAGCCCTTGGGGCTGATCCGTTTCTGCGAAAGGGACGAAACTTAGGTTTATTTTTGGTCTTGAAAAGACCTATCCTGAGGAAGGGCGTGGCCCTTGCCCCCAGTGATATCAGAGATAATCTCTTTCAAGTCAGGGCCAAAGAGTGTTTTCCCCTTGAAAGGAATGTCAAGCAATTTGTTCTTGGAAGACGCATCCGCTGCCCAAGATTTTAACCAAAGCGCTCTGCGCCACAATAGCAAACCCAGAAATTTTTCGCCGCTAACCTAGCCAATTGCAAGGTGGCGTCTAGGGTGAAAGAATTAGCCAATTTAAGAGCACGAATTCTGTCCATAATCTCCTCATAAGAAGAAGAATTACTAATAATCGCCTTTCCTAGCTCATCAAACTAGAAACACGCGGCTGCAGTGACAGGGACAATGCATGCAATTGGTTGTAGAAGGGAACCTTGCTGAACAAACATCTTTAGCAGACCTTCTAATTTTTTATCCATAGGATCTTGGAAAGCACAACTATCTTCTATGGGTATAGTGGCGCGCTTGTGTAGAGTAGAAACCGCCCCCTCGACCTTGGGGACTGTCTGCCATCAGTCCTTTCTGGGGTCGACTATAGGAAAACAATTTTATAAATATGGGGGGAGGTACTAAAGGTATACCGGGCCTGTCCCATTCTTTACTAACAATGTACGCCACCCCGCTTGGATATAGGAAAAGCTTCGGGGGGCCCCGGGGCCTCTAAGAACTTTTCCATTTTACATAGTGGTTCTGGAATGACCAGATAATCACAATCATCCAAATTGGATAACACCTCCTTAAGCAGAGCGCGGAGATGTTCCAACTTAAATTTAAAATTAATCACATCAGGTTCAGCTTGTTGAGAAATGTTTCCTGAATCTGAAATTTCTCCCTCAGACAAAACCTCCCTGGCCCCCTCAGACTGGTGTAGGGGCCCTTCAGAAACCATATCATCAGCGTTCTCATGCTCTACAGAATTTTCTAAAACAGAGCAGTCGCGCTTTCGCTGATAAGTGGGCATATTGGCTAAAATGTTTTTGATAGAATTATCCATTACAGCCGTTAAATGTTGCATAGTAAGGAGTATTGGCGCACTAGATGTACTAGGGGCCTCCTGTATGGGCAAGACTGGTGTAGACGAAGTAGGGGATGATGCAGTACCATGCTTACTCCCCTCACTTGAGGAATCATCTTGGGCATCATTTTTACTAAATTTTTTTATGACATAAAATACATATAGTTAAATGAGAAGGAACCTTGGTTTCCCCACAGTCAGAACACAATCTATCTGGTAGTTCAGACATGTTAAACAGGCATAAACTTGATAACAAAGCACAAAAAACGTTTTAAAATAAAACCGTTACTGTCACTTTAAATTTTAAACTAAACACACTTTATTACTGCAATTGCGAAAAAGTATGAAGGAATTGTTCAAAATTCACCAAAATTTCACCACAGTGTCTTAAAGCCTTAAAAGTATTGCACACCAAATTTGGAAGCTTTAACCCTTAAAATAACGGAACCGGAGCCGTTTTTATATTTAACCCCTTTACAGTCCCTGGAATCTGCTTTGCTGAGACCCAACCAAGCCCAAAGGGGAATACGATACCAAATGATGCCTTCAGAAAGACTTTTCTATGTATCAGAGCTCCACACACATGCAGCTGCATGCCATGCTGTCCTCAAAAACAAGTGCGCCATACCGGCGCGAAAATGAGGCTCTGACTATGATTAGGGAAAGCCCCTAAAGAATAAGGTGTCAAAAACAGTGCCTGCCGATATAATCATATCAAAATACCCAGAATAAATGATTCCTCAAGGCTAAATATGTGTTAATAATGAATCGATTTAGCCCAGAAAAAGTCTACAGTCTTAATAAGCCCTTGTGAAGCCCTTATTTACTATCTTAATAAACATGGCTTACCGGATCCCATAGGGAAAATGACAGCTTCCAGCATTACATCGTCTTGTTAGAATGTGTCATACCTCAAGCAGTAAGAGACTGCACACTGTTCCCCCAACTGAAGTTAATTGCTCTCAACAGTCCTGTGTGGAACAGCCATGGATTTTAGTTACGGTGCTAAAATCATTTTCCTCATACAAACAGAAATCTTCATCTCTTTTCTGTTTCTGAGTAAATAGTACATACCAGCACTATTTTAAAATAACAAACTCTTGATTGAATAATAAAAACTACAGTTAAACACTAAAAAACTCTAAGCCATCTCCGTGGAGATGTTGCCTGTACAACGGCAAAGAGAATGACTGGGGTAGGCGGAGCCTAGGAGGGATCATGTGACCAGCTTTGCTGGGCTCTTTGCCATTTCCTGTTGGGGAAGAGAATATCCCACAAGTAAGGATGACGCCGTGGACCGGACACACCTATGTTGGAGAAATCCCTACCCTATACTAAATTACAAAAAGCCCTTAAAGGGCTTTTTGCGCGGCATTGCCCCAAAGTAATCAGCTCTTTTACCTGTAAAAAAAAATACAATACCCCCCAACAGTGACGTCATCCAAGATGGTGTCCCTTCAATTTCGATTGGCTGATAGAATTCTATCAGCCAATTGGAATTAAGGTAGAAAAAATCCTATTGGCTGATCCAATCAGCGAATAGGATTGATCTTGCATTCTATTGGCTGATTGGAACATCTTGATTGGAGCATCTTGGATGACGTCACTTAAAGGTACCGTCATTTAGTTGTCGGCCGTCGGATGAAGAGGATGCTCCACGTCGGATGTCTTGAAGATGGACCTGCTCCACTCCGGATGGATGAAGATAGAAGATGCAGCCTGGATGAAAACTTCTGCCCGTCTGGAGGTCCTCTTCTGCCCGGATAGGATGAAGACTTCGGACCATCGGGAGGACCACTTCTGCCCGGTTGGGTGAAGATGTCTCAAGGTAGTGTGATCTTCAAGGGGGTAGTGTTAGGTTTTATTAAGGGGGATTAGGTGGGTTTTAGAGTAGGGTTGGGTGTGTGGGTGGTGGGTTGTAATGTTGGCGGGGTATTGTATTTTTTTTTTCAGGTAAAAGAGCTGATTACTTTGGGGCAATGCCCCTCAAAAGGCCCTTTTAAGGGCTATTTGTAATTTAGTATAGGGTAGGGATTTTTATTTTTTTTGGGGGGGGGGCTTTTTTATTTTATTATTGGGATTAGATTTGGTGTAATTAGTTAAAAAAAAATGTAATTATTTTATAATTTTCTATAATTTAGTGTTTGTTTTTTTCCGTAATTTAGATAATTGTATTTAATTGTATTTAATTGTAGTTAGTTTAGGGAATTAATTTAATTATAGTGTAGTGTTAGGTGTAATTGTAACTTAGGTTAGGTTTTATTTTACAGATAAATTTGTATTTATTTTAACTAGGTAGTTATTAAATAGTTAATAATTTTTTAATAACTATTGTACCTAGTTAAAATAAATACAAAGTTGACTGTAAAATAAAAATAAACCCTAAGATGGCTACAATGTAACTATTAGTGTATGTAGCTATCTTAGGGTTTATTTTATAGGTAAGTATTTAGTTTTAAATAGGAATAATTTAATTAATTGTAGTAATTTTATTTAGATTATTTTAAATTATATTTAAGTTAGGGATGTTAGGGTTAGGCTTAGACTTAGGTTTAGGGGTTAATATATTTATTATAGTGGAGGCAATGTTGGCGGCGGCAGATTAGGAGTTAATAAGTGTAGTTAGGTGGCGGCGACATTGGGGCGGCAGAGTAGGGGTTAATAAATAAAAAGTAGGTGTCGGCGATGTTGGGGGCTCATAGAGATAAAATAGGTGGCAGCGGTGTCCGGAGCGGCAGATTAGGGGTTAATAATATAATGTAGGTGGCGACGATGTCAGGGACGGCAGATTAGGGGTCAATAAGTGTAAGATTAGGGGTGTTTAGACTCGGGGTTCATGTAAGGGTGTTAGGTGTAGACATAAAAAGTATTTTCCCCTAGGAATCAATGGGGCTGCGTTAGGAGCTGAACGCTGCTTTTTTGCAGGTGTTAGGTTTTTTTTTTCAGCCGGCTCTCCCCCATTGATTCCTATGGGGAAATTGTGCACGTGCACGTTTTGCCAGCTCACCGCTACCGTAAGCAATGCTGGTATTGAGGTGAGATGTGGAGCAAAATTTTGCTATCTGCTCACTTTTTTTGCGGCTAACACAGGGTTTAAAAAAAAACTGTAATACCAGCGTTGTTTGTAGGTGAGCATAAACTGAGTGTTAGCCCCACACCCCTGTTACCGCAAAACTCGTAATCTAGGCACATGTTTTTAAAAAACCTAAATATAAAAAAAAAAAAAAAAAAACAACTAAAAATTCCCCTGAAAAGGGCATTTGGTGGCAGTGCCCTCGTAGAAGTGATTACAGTTTTTTGTGAAAAAACCCTATCCTAAAAAAAAAATCTAAAAAAATGCCTTGAACAGTACCTATGAGGCTCTCTTGCCTCATATGATTCAGGTAGAAAAAAGCAAATAGGAACCCCAAAGGGGATTTTCACACATTTAACGTGTTTAAACACACATTGATGTTATTGCTGATAGTGTAAAAAACTGTGGCCCCTAAGTTTGGGCTATACAATTTTACAATATTGTTGACTCTATACATGTAATAAGGGTCTTGTGATTTTTTGAGATTGATTTTTAGATGCCCTTCCCCAATCCTCTATAATATGCTCTGATTGTCTTGAACTTTTTTGGGGGGGATATTTGACAGAATCTCTAGGTAAACAAATAATAACCAATTGCCCTAGGATTCCTATCCTATATTCCATACCAAAGATTCACAAAACTCTAATTAAACCCCCAGGGTGCCCAATTGTTTCCTCTAGAGATTAACTTTTGCAACCGTTAGCCCAATATGTGGACTTTTCATTGCAACCAGTGGTTCAGGATAATAGAACATTTTTACTGGATTCCAGTGAACTATTAAGACTCGAAAAAGTGTCCCCAAAAATGGCAGAGAATATACTTGGCACAAAAGCCTATGTATGTTTCTCTCCAAAAGTTAATGCCTCTTTGAGTCTGTCTGTATCCTTTTTCTTAGAGTGTGTGACACCCTTTATTTTAATCATTCCCACAAGATTTTGATAGGCCCTTACCGGTGCTTGTCTCTGATTCGCCCTTGGATCTGAACATCTCATAGGTTATTTTGGAAAACGCCTCCCTGAGTAGCCAAATGCCTTTTGGTTGTAATACCATTTTTGAACTATAGATGGCAGCAGATCCCCAGAAATGCAGTTTTACCATCAATGCTGCTACAGTTTAAAATATATTCATATATATTTTTACAATGTATTATATTTTCTAGTATTAATAACTCACATGTTCCATATGTAGTGGACCACGTCACACCACTCATCCTGAGCATTTCAAGACCAGATATGATATATTTCTCATAATACAAAGTAATTCTTATACATTTAAAATATGTGGGTATTTAAAAGGATTTTGAAACTTTTAGCATGGATCCAATTAATATCCCAGCCATCATCTTAACATCACATACATACCTTGAGATCAGCAATCATATGTGGTTTCATATTTATTACTATCCCATATAAATATTTCATATCTGCATATTTCTTGCTGAGTGTATAAAACACATGACATTATTTAAAACACAAACCACATATGTACTTATTAGATGCCTAAAAAATATAAGAATATGTTATCCATTAAATTTATTACAAACCTGAAATGCATTTATCAGATCCATGGAATTGTACATTTTTATACAGTATTGAAAATTATCCCAGTTGTATTTTAAAATGAATTTCAGTTACAATGCAATATATGTTTCTGCTTGGTTTAGTACAGCTGTGTATCTAACACCACAGGGGTAATCAGCTCTTGCTATTTTTCTCATTTGAGACATATGTCTGAGCTTCGTGTATTCAACACAGCAGGGGTAATTAATTTTTGAATATGCTTAAGCTTTAAAGAGATTTTTCCCAGACCTAGCGACTGTTCTTTACAGGGGTCTGATAAATTTATTACCCATCTTGGGCAGGAAATCAACTTTAAACAGAGCCATATAGTGCACATCTTGTTGAAATAGATTGCCTTTTTCTAATTGAACCAAATGTTTATTCCTTTGTTCTCATTTGGATGTATTGTAATCAGGAAAAGGGGGGGTTGGGGCTGGTCGGCTATGAGACCATTCACTTCAAAATGAAATATTGGATTCTCTGATACATCTGTAGTTTATTTAATGTTACTCACAGATACTCTGACAGAGTTTTTTCAATATGTCACTGTTGGTATATGGAATTAGATGGTTGTGGATGGGGACTTGACGGGGGTTGTCTTCCGTCTTTTGACGGGATATATATCCCCATACTCAGTCATTGGTAAGAGTATGTGATAGCACAGATTATTTTTAGTTTTCAGTGTCACCACGATACCCCCTAGACCAATGTAGAGTTCCATCCTATAAGAGACGTACACTCCCAAATCACTTGTTACATGGCACTGAAGTGTCCTGATCTGGACTAACATAATGTTATGATTGACATAGAAGATGTGGTTTTCTTGAAGGTGGTATAATAACCAGTAATTGTATTGTTCTAGGATATAAGTGTATGGATGAAGTAAGTACCCGCTTGTATGACCTATAATAACATAAAGGCCAAAATATCTTACATAGTTGCCAATACTCTGAGTTCGTAATTAGAGTGTGTGCATAATTGTATTATTTGTTTAAACATTGGATATATGGTTGATCACTTGAAGTTCACTAATACTTACTTGTTGTTTATAGTTCTTTTGATTACATCGTGGCAATACAGGCATATTTAAGACGAGATTGTATGCACTTAAATACACGTGGTTATTGTTTATACTGGTCCCGGAAGTTCTACGCAGTTCCGGTATGACAAGTCACAGGAAATGACGTAACTTCCGGTAATTAGATGTGCGAACATGGATAGGGATATACTGCACACGATATTGGTAACATATGATTAGGAAACACTAGATGACACACTAGATTACACACCTGACATCACTGAATATTAAGGTGATGGGTGATTCATCACATTGATATACTGGATGTAACATTGTGATGTTCGATGTTGAGAATTGTTATTTATAAGTAGACATTTATTAAGGTTGCACTGTACACCCGGAAGTGAATGTTGTAAACTTCCTGGGTCACACTAGCCTGTTCCGGAAATTATGTTATTTTGGCTCTTTTTTCTCACAGGAAGAGGGAGTACCTGTTTGTTTTACACTGTATTTAAGCATGGTTTGTGTGTATATTTTTTGTTCTGAAGAAGGGGAGTTTTATTCCCCGAAACATCAATAAAATTGACTTTTTTGCTTTGAAGAAATCCTGGTTTGCCTCTGATTTTGTTGGAAGTATCATAGTTACACAGAGGAGCTGGGTGGTTGACCTCAGGAGGTCAGATTCACATTGGGAGTGTTTTATATATATATATATATATATATATATATATATATATACATACATACACTGTATATATATATATATATATATATATATATATATATATATATATACACACATACACATTCAGTTGGCATGCCCATGTGTTTCCTCCAACAACAGTTATGTATACATAATAAAGGGCTCGAGGGCGCCCGCATCAAAGTAGTTGATGTTACGGCTTTTCTGTAAAGCTTTTTTCAGGACATCATGCAGTTTATTTAAATCTGTGAAAATCTTTGTTAAAATATTCAACAAACCCCCTGTTAAGAACCTTAAGTGCATCATTAGGAACGCCATATGAAGTACATATACCACTTCTGTAATGAATACATATGGTATAGACCATATTATGAACGCTATCACATTGTTATCATACAGTGAATTCATGTTATCTAAATTCAAACATTGAGACTTACTTCAATTAGTTTGGGTACAGCACACCAAGCAATGAATCTCCTTGTACTTTATCTGCCTCGGTCTTCCATAATTTATAAGAATTCTAAGCACCGGGAGGTCTAAGCTCCTGACTAAACACAACCATATAAATGTGATCAAAAGTTTAGCCCCTACACACTTAAATTCCTAAGTAGGCTGTAGCTACCTATAAAGTTGTTGGGCATATCAATGTATAACCACAAAGTCAGCAATTACATCCTCAAAGTTGTGGCTGCCTATTTTATTGTTTAGTATATGGGCTAATAAAGTTACTATTCACTAATTGACTTATAGGGGCCGAATTATCAAGCTCCGAATGAAGCTTGATGGCCCTGTTTCCGCACAAGCCTAAAGACCGCTGCTCCATAACTTGTCTGTCTGCTCTGAGGCTGCGGACATCAATTCGCCCGATCCTATACGATCGGACTGATTGACTGCCCCTGCTAGCGGCCGATTGGCCGCGAATCTGCAGGGGGCAGCATTGCACAAGCAGTTCACAAGAACTGCTTGTGCAATGATAAATGTCGTTGCCATTTATCAATGTGCGGCAGACATGATACGCTACATCGTATCATGTCCGCTCGCACTTTCATAAATTGGCCCCATAGACACCACCAAAATGTCAATAATAGGTGTATAAAGAATATAAGTGCTAGACTGAAACATTGTATTTAAAATGTATATAAAAGGTGACATTAGTGGATAGGTCATTCATTGTTACTAACAAGGGAGGCTTTTGGTACCAGATCAACAAGCTTTCTTTTTGATGTTAGATATATTAATAATTACAGGAAAGGACACAACATAATTGTATTACTCTAAGATATTAATGTGGACATTCAATCTATGTAAGTATTTTTCTGCATGCCAACGAGCAGATGGATATTTAAAGAGACAGACATTCAAAAAATAATGCTATACTAAGAGGCGTTGCTAATGAAAATGTATTAGTATTAGCAAGAAAAATAATGCACCCATAGATCTAACTGTTATATTTATGAATGCACATATAAAAAAAATACTAAAAGAGCAATGAATAATCTTGACGAACATTTAAACTGCATGGTGTTAATGTGTCTAGTCTATATATCCATTGAGCTTTAGAGGGGTGGATCCCACCAATTAACATAGTTCTAACCATTGCTACTGTGTGGCGATTTTCCAAAAAAATGTCTCGCTACCGGTTGGTCTGAATGTCAATCTCCAAGTGTTGCCCTTATCACACTTTTGTGATTGGACAACCTATCTCGGAATGTAGTGTTCGTTTTTCCGATATAAAATACCCCACATATGAAAGTAATAAAGTAGATGATGTAATCAGGGGTGCATGTGTGTCTATGGCGAATGTTGCATGTTTTGGTTTTATGTGTATGGTGAAATTTACATCCCGCTATTAATGTGTTACAGGTGATGCAATTGCCACACATGAAGCCTCCTGGTTTGGCCTTTGGTAACCAAGTCCCTTGTATTGTCTGACATTATTTTTAACCAACATTGTCTTCAAATTACGGCCCCTCCTATACACCATCCTAGGGGACGCCACATCTTGAAATGGTAAAGTTGGATCCTTTGCTATCAGGGGCCAGATCTTTGATAAAATATTAATTTACTTATTTTATTGTCTTCTTCTCTGTTATTGCAGAACAAGTAAAAACTGTGACCTAATAATGCATTTTTTGAGTTGTGGGAGATGAAAAATGTGTTGCTTTAATAATACATTTCTATTGGTAGGTGTGATGTATAATGTGGTAAAAAACTGACATTCTCCACTTTGTATACTCTTATAGAGACAAAGATCAAAAAGTGTATCTCTCTATCACTATGTTTAATTTAAAATTTTAAATATGTATTAGATTGATTTAACCTTTGCCCCCCAAACCTAAAGCCTATCCATAGTCCCACTGCAGATAATGAAGAGATTACCCATATAGCGCCAGTATAATAGAGTCCTAGGATTCTGAGAATATTTTTCTTTGAATCTGGACATAAAGAGCTTGGCAAAGAATAGACCCATATTCGACCCCATCGCCATGGCGACCAATTGTAAATAGAATGACTCCTCAAATCTGAAATAGTTATGATAAGACATGTATAGAGTAAATCCAAATTAAATTCAATAGGAGAGCCCACATAGTCAGAGTCAGCTGTAAGAAACTGTATAACAGCCTCTACACCAACATCATGTGGTTTACTGGAATGCAGAGAAGCTAGAGTTCTACATGATGCCACCCATGACTAGATGGAGGTGGAGAATAATCTCAATACTATGCTTATAAAATGTATAAAAGGCCAGGTTACAAGTGGAGCGCAAACTAACGCTCCTGTTTGTGTTTTAATTGCTCAAGAATTAAGATTTTTGCACTCGTTGGGTTGCACTCATAAATTGAAAATAAACTGTTTTCACTCTTGCGGTATCCTGACTAGCACAAAAATCCAAAATTAGAATATTGCGTGCCCATAGAAGTCAATGGAGAAAAAAAAACCTAACTCTCCACTCTTGCGCTAACGCGATCACATATTCTAATTTGCGCTAACCCGACATGAATATAGGAATATTTCACATTCCAATGTTCTGCACATAAAACAGAGTATGTTTTATTTATTCATAAATACATATTTCTACATATATCTGATGGTATTTTGGTACAATATATATCTATACTTAAATAAATAAATATATATATATATATATATATATACATGATTATATATAGTTATGAAGATTTATATATGAATATCTATTTAGAGATATATATACAGTATATACACACACATTTTTAGAAATGTATATGTATGTATCCCAACGATAAAGTCCTTTGGCTGCCTTTTTTTCTAGCATTAGAGACCTTCTATCTTTGAGCCTTTATAAAAATATGAATATTGCATATATGCTTTTACATGTTTTCATCTACTTAACATAAATGGAGTCCAATTCACTTCTATATATGTTTATATATGCATACATATGTATTTAAGTGTTTATATGTATATGTGTATATATGTCTGTGAATACATACATACACATATAAATACATATGTATATATATGCATATATATTTAGAATTGTATATGTATGTATCTCAATGTTAAAGCCCTTTGGCTGCCTTTTTTTCTAACACCTGAGACCTCCTATCTTTGAGCTTTTATAACTTTTGTGTGCAATATTATTATTGAATCATTTTTATTAGAGGGTGATATTATGAGTGTAAGTGTTATGTATTTTTCATGTGTTTCCAGCAGCTAATTAATGTCAACGCGTTTCAGCCCTGTGCAGGCCTTTCTCAAGAACTCCGGATTCAACTAAATGTGTACGTAGCAGCAGGAGATTCTGTATCGGTTTAGCCCAAAATCAGCATAGGTAATACAACTTCAACACACAATAATTGTTGAAAATCTTGTTTATACCTTCTCTTACACGACTGAGTTTGAAAAACTGTTTAATATCCAGGATCCATGTGTGCAATCACAGGAGATTCAAACCGATACTATTCGTGCTTACCCTGTGCACTCCTAAGAAACACTGATTATCGCAGGGAATCCTGAGAACACTGTCTAAACAAAGACAAATATAAAGCATGGACAGAGCTTTCAGATTATATACATCAGAGGAAGCAGAGCTGTGGAAAAGTATGGTAGAGTGAACGAACATACACACATAAGGAGGTATAAGAAGATTTGAAATACTAATTTACCATTAATGCTAACACAGCGTATCGGATTACCCTAACAATAAGGGCCCGGATTAATTAACCAAGTGGATACGTGAGTACAAGCCGAGTATACGATTTAAGGCTTAAAGACTACCTCTTAATCATACCTTTCATGTGTTTCCATATCCACAAAACCTGATTTAACGAAAGCTACATTTTACATATGTGTAACTACACTGTATAATCACTAAGAGGACAGTGATTGGTTCAAAAAGGTCACGTGACCAGAAAAAATTCAGAACAGAGATCTCACTTGTAGATGTTGATTTGCACTCTGAACACAGAGAATGTTAAAGCCGACTAATAACGGCTGCTAGTGTGAGAAACTGGAAGTGTTTTAAGGTTTACACTGTGATCGCCACAACGGCTTCATTTATATGCGAACTACAAACGGATATCAAGGTCTGACTATTGAGACTTTGCTCATTTGTTTTTAATATTTGAGTGTTTTAGTACAACTTTATTTTAATTAGTTAATTTTAAGTAGGGAGTGCACACTCTCAATTGTATGTGAATTAAGATTAAATATTGAATTTTTTATGTATGTTCCATATTTTGTATTCAGCTTATACTAGCACTCACTTTTTATTTGTTTTTACCTGATAAATATTGTTCATCAGAAAAAAATGTTTTTCTGCCGAGAAAATATTGTTGTTGGGTTTTTTTTGGTGTTGTATTTCAGCTTTACTTCAGCTACTGTCCAGCTGCAAGTTAAAAAAAACACAATAGTCAATCAGCAGTGCTGAGGTCTTGCTTTGCTTTGCTGTGATCTCAAGAGATTTAACTGAAATGAGATTTCATAGTAAACTTCCTTAAACTGAAAAGGGAAATAACATGACTGTGCATGCACATGCCATATGCATGCTTCCTTGCAAGTCCTGGGATAAGTATCCTATTAGGCCAGGGGTGTCCAAACTTTGCTCTCCAGAGGTTTTGGAACTACATTTCCCATGATGCTCAGCTAGATAAAATGCTGGCTGAGCATCATCGGAAATGTAGTTCCAAAACCTCTGGAGAGCAAAGTTTGGACACCCCTGTATTAGGCTGCTTAAAATCCCTTTACAATGGGGAGTGAATAATTAGGAAATGTTGAGGTAAATATCTTCTTTTTTTTACATAGAGATGTTCAGGTGGTATTTTCTAGTCAGCATTTGACAGCTATGCTGCATCAGTTTCATGTTCTTCAACATTTGGGTATCATGTCCCTTTAATACTACAAATCAGTAAAATAAATCAGAGGAGTCTCACAAATGTCTCTCTTTAAAGAGATTAACAAGAGAAAAGAAAAAGAAAAAATTAGGTAGGAGGTTAATTTGAGAAAAAAAAGTGTAGAAACAGCAAGAAATTAAATACAGGGAGAAAAGTGTGGGTGAAAAAATTAGTTGTTAAATGTAGGGAAAGCAAAGAGAGGAGATAGATATATGTGTGGTAAAGAAAGCACAGAAGTAAAAATAAATAAATAGAGTAAAGCAGGAAAATAAATTGACAGAGAACAGGGTAATAAATAGAAGGGGGGAAAGGCAGCAAATAAAAAAGTATAAGAAGCATATGATTAAGAGGAAAAAATAAGTATGAGAAAACAATTTGCAGGTGTTTATCACCACAGTAATAGAATACTCAAACTGCAATAGCAGCAGTGGAGGCCCCAAATAAAATGACTGAATTCCAAGCCTATAGAATGTTTACTTCAAAATTAAAAAAGCCTATGCTGAGAGAGAATATTGATATTTTTTTTTTTATCCCTTTTTTATATATATATGTTGTTTTCTTAGTGGTGTTATGATTGGCTCAACCCTAGTGATTTTGTTCATTTCTGTTTATACATTTGGTTCTGATTTTGACCTTTTTCAACTATGTCAGCGTTATTTTCTCTATCTTTTAGACAAAAGGCAGAAGGATTTATTTTCTTGGCTATTTTTCTATTTACAGCATGACGCAGAGGCCAAGTTGTTAGATAGGACTGGCTGCTTTTGATAAGAGCAAAGCATATTAATCTACTGCTCATATAACCAACATAAAAGCTTGCCAGTTGGCTATATGTGTGTTTTCCATGAATTGTAATAGAGAATGTAATTTTCCAAGATCCCTGCTGCTTTTTTTTACTTAAATAGTTTCATAGAAATTATTATGATTTTGTTAATAGTGTTAGTTGATGCCACTCAAATGTAATTTTTTTTTTTTTAATTCATTTAAAAATGTATATTTTATTCTGTTCTAACTCATAATGCATCTATAATCACTATACATTTTTTTTTCTAACATAATACACATTTTATATCCCTAGGTATCAATCTCAACTAATCCTCATGAAAGCTAATTGTTTTTCATGTTAGAGTTAACGGAGAACAAGCATGTGCCATAGCTGAGAGAAGGTATACAAAACAAGATCCCATTAACATTTAAATTGATCTTTGGGAGAATGTTTTTATTGTATCCATTTTTACAATTGCACAGAAGGTTGTTGGTTTTTTTCATCTGTAGAATGAACTGAAATAATAATTGTGTTTAATATATATTCAATGTTACTTTGGTACTCTTTTGGGCTGTAGTATAAACAGCTTCACTGAGAGTATTTTACAGTATTTCTCTGACAATATCAATTTATATAAGGTAATAGAGTCTAAGGTGACTGAACACATTGTTTGAATGCCCTTTCCAAAGTTGAACTTTTTCATATGATTTCTTAAGTTTAAGATTGTTCCACAGCATTATAATGAAGACTAGTATTCAAGACAGTGGTGCTCCTAGACAATTTAATTACACACTCCAAAGATTTTTCAACCTGCATGTTCCAGATTATGTCATCTTTAGCATGCACATTAAATATTTTCAGTGCTTACTTAGAGGGACATGAAACACAATTTTTTTTTTATTTCATGATTCAAATAGAGCATACATTTGTAAACAACGTTCCAATATACTTATATCATTTGTTTCATTCTTTTGGCATTTTTTGTTGAAGGAGCAGCAAGCACTACTGGGAGTTAGCTGAAAACCAATGACAAGAGCCATTTGCTGGCAATCACCAATCAGCAGCATCTGAGTCTACCTGTGTATACTTTTCAACAAAGGATACAAAAAGAATGAAGCAAATTTGATAATAGAAATAAATTGGAAAGTTATTTAAAATTATATGCGCTATCTGAATCATGAAAGAAAAATTGGGGGGGGTTTATGTCCCTTTAAGTAGAGCTTAACAGTTACACAGTACATTTACTAAATTAATATACTTTGCAGGTATGTACAAAAACAATGTAAGTTGAGAAAACATAAGATTTGCTATTACTTATTTATTTAATTTATGTATGTTATTATATGCAACTATATATATGTATGAGAGAGAGAGCGGAAAACAGAGAGAGAGAGAAAGCGAGAAAGAGAAACAGAGAGAGTCAGAGAGAAGCAGAGAGAGAGAGAGAAACAGAGAGAGAGAGAGAGAATATATTGGGCTCTAGCACCACACAGGGACATACAAGCTCTCATTTGAAAATGTTAACGGTCACATATACATCTATAATGCAGTTAATTGCTGTAAATTAGCAAAACACTGCATTCACATGTAAAAAAAACAAAAAAAACCCACTAAGTTCTTGATAAATTAACACCAACAAAGACCCAACTCGACCCCTTTGTTTAACCTAGAGACACGTGACCTTTTAATTGAAAAGGAGTTTAAACAGAGGTTTCACAATTGATAACAGGGAGATTTTTTATGGAGGGGGAGAAGGCTATTATGCAATACATATCACATACTCTTCTAAATAAAGGATAAGACCCCTCATTTGAAAGAAGAGACTTAGCAACCTTCTATCATTTGAAGATGGGCCCCTGCCCATAAAATATCATGACATTTTTTTTTTCTTTGTTTTTTCCCCCCAACGAAAGAGACCCTACGTTCCCCACAAGCCACAGAGAGGGCTATGAGGGTAGCCTCCTCTCTCAATTGCAGATACACATTAGTATGTGATTAGAGCCCGATTAAAGAGCCCTCATTTTATCGTCATGTCCCTCAAGGTAACAGGTAAATGCCAGTTATTGTTATCATTTGTCTACTAAGACATGTAGGGTGCTGTGGGCTCTGAAAGGGACCAAATAAGTGACTCCTTTTTTAAAAAAGGTGATTAGAAAAATAAATAAAAATCATAAGCATATAGAATCATAAATATATAGATCAAAATAGGGGGTGTTGCTCCTCCAAACACATAGGGGTATGATGACCCTTACTTGAAATCTGTTACACTGCTGTTTCAAATAAGTAACCCTGTGCCCTTCCTGCTGCCAGGTGATGTAAGAATAATGACAAATATTTTTGTTTAAGCACCCCGTTCTGTAGAAATATATTACTAAATCCCTTCTTTGAAAGAGGTGAGTGCTACAATTACAATAATGAATAGAGTAACCTTATAATTATAGAATGCTTCCTAATTAAGCCAGACCAACCTCAATTGCTCAATGTGAGCTAGTAGAGTTTATCGCTCTCTGCATGGTCATACACTTCTTTTAAATTCCTACAAGCAGAAAATTCTTGACAAAATATATTATTTGCCACCTTCTTTTTGCAATAATATGGAACAGAACCTTGTTTAATGTCTTTGGGGCTTACAAATTAAAAATAGGAGGGCAATAAACTGGAAATGCTTGATCATTACATAAACTGACATATAAACCAGGACATCCATTAAAAACCAGAAGCTGATTTAATAAGATTGAATACGTGAGTTTACAAAATGTGAAACAAATGGCATGTTACTGGATTCTTGGAGGCAACTACCTGAAATATCAAATTTACATTGCTCTAAAATGGAACCTACCTAAATGACTTTGAACTGGAATGACTAAGCTCCCACAAAGCTATTTGGGTATGTGCACCATCCAATCCACAAAAAGAACAGCACCATCCAAAGATAAGTTAAAAGTGTATCTTTATTGGGACATCTACAAACACAGCACCAGATGTCCCAATAAAGATACACTTTTAACTTATCTTTGGATGGTGCTGTTCTTTTTGTGGATTGGACATTATTGGAGGTTATTGGCAGGACCTGGGTACGTGCACCTCCTTGCAGATTGATGCTGTTTTCATTCTTCCATATATGTGCACCATCCATCACTGAGACTTCATTGGTGCGTTGAGAATAGCTATACTCTTATTCACGGCACTTACCACTTCCTCTAGACTGGACAAACATTTTCCAGGCATAGGAACAAAATACATCTTCTAGAAGTTAGAGCTTTGGCAGCTTGGTTCTTTTTTAGATCCCGGTGTCTAATTATTTCCCAAACATAGATAACTTAAATGGTTTAATTGTATATACTTTTTCTAATAAAATTCTGCCTTCCAGTGACAAAGCTATAGAACACATCTTGCCCAGATGATGATAACCATAATACTAGTACTCCGCTCTACAAGTGTTACTTTGTTCAGAAATAGATTATGTTATGCATCAATAAAAATATGTACTTGTAGAATTATTCTTATCCACACATAAATAAAGGAGAAGAAAAGCTATTGCATATGCCAAGAGGATGCTTCAATGCTTCAATATTGTCAACAAAAGCCTCAAAGCCAGAGGTATGATGAAGTGATGATAGTGGATTGTTGTTATCTTTACAGTTGCTGGATTTAACATTGTGGTGCACAATATATTTTACAGGAATAAGCTTGTATTATATTTTATAAAACAATACACCAAATATGCTTGAAGCATTTATGAAATGTTACTGGAGTGCTTGCAGTAAAACTTAATTAGAATGAGAGGGTCTTTTTCCTAAACTGAGTTGTGAAGGAGAGCTTTTTAAGACTTATTGGAATTTCTTTTAGGATTTCTATTTCTCTAAAGTAATTTTCTGCACTTTCTGGGACTTCTTCACTCCCAGTCAGGGCTGGCTCAAGACATTGTGCTGCCTGGGTCCAAGAATGAAATGACGCCCCCCTGTCACCCCCCCAACACAAAACCCCGCCCCCCAAGTAAAATTACAAATATAATCCTGAAAAGTTTTATTATTTCAATCTTAGGTTAGATGTTTGCAATTAAACTGTTGGTAGTGCTTAAAGAAAAAAGAAAAAACTCCCATCAATTGTGCAGCCAATAAAATCCATCTGCATAATCTCACATTATCATAATAAACAGTGTAATCAATGTCTTATAGGTTGTGATGAAACCAAGTGTTATAAATTTTTACCCCATCCATTAGCCAGATCTGACCAAAACTGACCCCAGAAGAAATTGCACTAATCCCACCAGGCTCTTTCCCACCAGAATACCATGAAGTATATATATGAATCCCAGATTCCCACCCACTAACGGTCTTAGCCCAGAGACTGCCTTCAATGCCGGCGCCGCTCACTCCTAAATCCTAACCTGCAGTGCTACACAGTCTATCACATTTATACATTGCCACTCCTGACTGTGACTGTCCTCTCTCTGACTCTGATTGGATTGACAGGCTCAGCGCATCAGCGGCATTAAAGGAAGGAAGACCGCTGCTCACTCCTAAAGCTTAATCCTAGCTACCTGTAAGCAGCATTGAAGGCAGACTGCCACTCTCTTTCTTCTAAGTAGTAAATATCCTTAGTTGTACTTGTTGTCGGTTTAACTCTGTCACCTCACCCGGTCCCTGGGTCAGTATTCAGTGGGTGGGATTGGAATGACTGACAGCCAGGCACAACAGGTCACTGTCAGGAGCGGCATTGAAGTCATTTCAATCCCATCCAGTGACTACTGACCCGGGGGTCTGGGTGAAGTGACAGTCAGAGTGAGACCGACAACAAGTACAACTAAGAACATTTAGGACTTAGTAGGAGCGAGCGACAGTCTGCCTTCAATGCTGCTGACAGGTAGCTAGGATTTAGCTTTAGGAGTGAGCAGCGGTCTTCCTTCCTTCAATGCCGCTGACGCACTGAGCCTGTCAATCCAATCAGAGCCAGAGAGAGGACAGTCACAGTCAGGAGCGGCAATCTATAAATGTGATAGGCCGTGTGCACTGCAGGTTAGGATTTAGGAGTGAGCGGCACCAGCGGTCTTCAGTTTCATTAATGTCTCAATTAATCCCAATCGGATGATCCATCATCCAGGGAGAGATGACAGTCACAGGAGGCTAGGAGCGGCAGTGTGAGTCTGACAAAAAGTGATAGTCACTGACTGAAGTGCCGCTCCCTGTCAAGTGCCGCCTGGGACCGTGGGACCCTGTTGGTCCCATGGTTAAGCCGGCCCTGCTCCCAGTGGCTAAGGATATATTGAATGCTTTGTGTTTTGTATACCATTAGAACTTCCTCATTAGCACCTAGATTACGAGTTTTGCGTTGCGGCTTTTAGCGCTGAAAAAATGGTAATTTCAGCATAAAAGCAGGAACGTACTATTGGAAGTTGCGTCGGTATAGCTACACCACAAGCATTTTAGCCTGTAACGCAACATCAATCCCGCACTCAAAAAAATTAAGTTTTTGTGTGGGATTTTCATAGCGCCGGTCTTACAGGTGTGCGTTCAGGCTAAAATGCTTTCGTTACAGCCTATACCGACACAATACATAACGCCATCTGAGATCAGTAGTTATGGATTTTGTGTAACAAAAATGTTTCACAAAACTCATAACTAAAGTGTTGCAAATTAAACTTACACCCATAAACTCCCTATTTACCCCTAAACCAAGGCCCTCCCGCATCACAACACTATTTAAAACTTATTAACCCTTAATCTGCCACCAACCCACATTGGGGCTTTTAAATAAACCTATTAACCCATAATCTGCTGTCCACCCACATCACCAACACTATTTAAATATATTAACCCCTACACCACCGCTCCCCAATATCGCCACCACTATAATAAAGTTATTAAACCCCTATTCCACCGGTCCCTGAGATCGCCGCCACTAAATAAACCTATTAACCTCTAAACTGCCGGCCCCCACATCCCAAAACACTAAATTAAACTTTTAACCCCTAAACCTATATGACAATAACACTATCTTTAAATAAATAAAAACTTACCTGTGACATAAAAAAACTAAGATTAAGCTATATTAAACTAACATTACTATTCTAATAAAATTTAAAAAACTACCAATTAAAATATCTAAATTACAAATTTAAAAAAACCTAACACTACAAAAAAAAATTAAAAAATCTAAATTACAATTAAAAAAAAAAAACCCTACTAAAACATTTTAAAAATCTAAGTTTACCAAAAATAATAAACACTAAAATCATGAAAAATAAAAAACACTCTTACGGGTGAGTGCTTAGATGCTCTATAATTGCCCCCCTCACTAATAATGTTACATGCCCCCTGATTCCTTTAGCCAGTACTGTTGACTTCCCTTACATATATCTCTGCATGTTTGCTTGTTGTACAACAATATGTCTGTGCACTTAGAATTATTTTTTTTATTATTAGTTCACATCCCTAGTTCTATTCTAACTCTCATATGGGGTCGCCAGCAAATTTTAAAGAGATCATAGTGCCTGGATGGACTTGCCCCTCTAGATTTTACTTGGCCGTTTGTTGCAGTGGATGTAGACGTCCGTCCGTTGTTGCTGCGGTCGAGGTTTATCCTAACTGGGTTCAACCTACAGTATTGTATTATGCCCCTTTGGTCCTTCTAGGTGAATGCTCTCAGCCCAGGTGCACATTTAAATATGCAGAGTTCTGTTAGAGTTTATGTTGCTTAACAACTGAATGTTAAATTGTTTGTTGTTGAATTTCTGTATTTATACCAATGTATTTCTTACTGATTTCGCTACTGACAGCAGTCTGTCTATTTATGCTCTTCTTTCTCCTTTCCCTTTTTTTTTTTTTTTTTTTTTTTTATTTCCCTCTATCTCTTCGCTATATCATTCCCCCCCAGTTAGAGGTTATAAATAGCACTCCCTATTTGCTCTCTCCCCCTGTTTAAACAGTGGATACACTGACACATTCACAATCCTTCTTTTAGTCTTATATAGCAGGTGGCAGGCGATTTGGCCACCTGTACTTATACCCATCTCTTCTATCAATAACAACCTTGCCCCTATTTTATATTCATATTTTGTTTCCCCATAAATGCGTCATAGTATAACTAACAATATCCATTCTTTCTTTTTATTATTCCATTTTCTTCTCTTGTTTCCCACCTCCGCCCTCCTCCTCCTCCTCTTCCTCCTTCTCCTCCTTGCCCTTATCTTCCTCCTTGAATCATCCTTTTCTACCCTTTCATATACAAAATAACCCCTCTTGTATGGGGGTTTATCTGAGCGGTTTTTCTTGTTTATACCGCAATCAATAGTATAGAAGTACTACTACTACATTGGAATTTGCCTACTTTCTTCTGTTGCTTTTAAGTACTAGGTGACTCACATTACACTTACAAGGTATCCATCCCCCTGTTCGGGCCACCTAGACCTCTAGTAAGTACAGTATATTAAATATCTTGTTGGTACTGTTATTTGTCCTTATTTACAGATACATGATACAACGCATGATTAATGGAAAAAAAACAATTATACTGAGGTCGCCTGTTGTTTATTGTTTTCATTCTGTATGCTTTCATGTATTGTTTGCATAGCATTGTTATGTACAATGAGCATCGGAATTGTTATTTTTATTTAGATGTCTGATCAGTACCTTGTTATTTCTTTTTTATGATTTTTGACCTCAATAAAAATTCATAAAAAATAAAAATAAAAAAAAAACACTAAGATTACAAAAAATAAACAAAATTATCAAAAATAAAAACAATTACACCTAATCTAATAGCCCTATAAAAATAAAAAAAGTCCCCCCAAAATAAAACACCCCTAGCCTACAATAAACTACCAATAGCCCTTAAAAGGGCCTTTGTAGGGCATTGCCTTAAAGAAATCAGCTCTTTTACCTGTAAAAAAATACAAAGTCCCACCCAACAGTAAAACCCCCGACCCAACCAACCCCCCAAAATAAAAAACCTAACTCTAAAAAAAACCTAAGCTACCCATTGCCCCTAAAGGGGCATTTGTATGGGCATTGCCCTTAAAAGGGCATTTAGCTCTTTTTCAAAGCCCAAACCCTAATCTAAAAAAAAAGACACCCCAAAAAAATAACTAACACTAACCCCAGAAGATCTACGCACGGTTTCTGAAGTATGGACAGCCAGGCAGTGAGGTCTTCATCCATTCCTGGGGCATCCTCTATCTACCTCCCGGTGGCACAGAGTGTCCTCTTCATATGCTTGCCGCCGTACACTGAAGTTGAATGCAAGGTAGCCGTTTCAAAATGGCATCCCTTACATTCCTATTGGCTGGTTTTATTCTTCAAATTCAAATCAGCCAAAAGGATGAGAGCTTCTGAAATCCTATTGGCTGTTTAAAAAGCCAATATAATGAAAGCTACTGAAATCATATTGGCTGATTTGAACAACCAATAGGATTTCAGTAGCTCTCATCCTATTGGCTGTTTTGAATAGTCAATTGGATTTCAGAAGCTCTCATCCTATTGGCTGATTTGAATTTGAAGAATTAAATCAGGCAATAGGAATGCAAGGGACACCATTTTGAAACGGCTACCTTGCATTCAACTTCAGTGTACAGTGGTGACCGTATGAAGAGGACAAACCGCACAGGATGGGACCAGCTTCCAGGATGGCTCCACTCCGTGTTGCCGGTATGAAGATAGAAGATGCCCCTGGGATGGATGAAGACCTCACTGCCTGGATGAAGACCTCGCCTCCTGGATGTCCGGACTTCAGAATCAGTAGATCTTCTGGGGTGTTAGGTATTTTTTTTATTTTTTTGGCTGGATTTTTTTTTTTAGATTAGGGTTTGGGCTTTGAAAAAGAGCTAAATGCCCCTTTAGGGGCAATGGTTGGCTTAGGTTTTTTTTTAGAGTTTGTTTTTTTTATTTTGGGGGGTTTGTTGGGTGGTGGGTTTTACTGTTGGGGGACTTTTTATTTTTTTACAGGTTTTTTAAGGGCTATTAGTAGTTTATTGTAGGCAAGGGGGTGTTTTTATTTGGGGGGCTTTTTATTTTTATAGGGCTATTTCGTTTATTTTTTGTAATCATGCGGCTAGGTTACGTGTTTTTGTCGGTAATGGTGTGCGGGGCTAACAAGCCTTTTTTTCTCACCGTTCACTTAAGACAACGTCCACATCTCACTGCAATACCAGCGCTGCTTACGGTAGTGGTGAGCTGGCTAAACATGCTCGTGCACGATTTCCCCATAGGAAACAATGGGGCTGAGCTGGCTGAAAAAAAAACTAACACCTGCAAAAAAGCAGCGTTCAGATCCTAACGCAGCCCCATTGATTCCTATGGGGAAATAAAAGTTATGTCTACACCTAACACCCTAACATGAACCCTGAGTCTAAACACCCCTAATCTTACACTTATTAACCCCTAATCTGCCTCCCCCAACATCGTCGCCACCTACATTATATTATTAACCCCTAATCTGATGCCCCCAACATCGCCGAACCCTACATTTTATTTATTAACCCCTAATCTGCCCCCCCCAACATCGCCGCAACTATATTATATTTATTAACCCCTAATCTGCCTCCACCAACGTCGCCGCCACTATAATAAATGTATTAACCCCTAAACCTAAGTCTAACCCTAACCCCCCCTAACTTAAATATAATTTAAATACATCTAAATAAATGTACTATAATTAACTACATTATTCCTATTTAAAACTAAATACTTACCTTTAAAATAAACCATAAAATAGCTACAATATAACTAATAGTTACATTGTATTTAGCTTAGGATTTATTTTTATTTTACAGGCAACTTTGTATTTATTTTAACTAGGTACAATAGTTATTAAATAGTTATTAACTATTTACTAACTACCTAGTTAAAATAAGTACAAATTTACCTGTAAAATAAACCCTAACCTAAGTTACAATTACACCTAACACTACACTATAATTAAATTAATTACCTAAACTAACTACAATTAATTACAATTAAATCAACTAAATTACGGGGAAAAAAAACACTAAATTACAGAAAATAAAAAAGAAATTACAAATTTTTAAACTAATTACACCTAATCTAATCCCCCTAATAAAATAAAAAAGCCCCCCAAAATAATAAAATTCCCTACCCTATACTAAATTACAAATAGCCCTTCAAAGGGCCTTTTACGGGGCATTGCCCCAAAGTAATCAGCTCTTTTACCTGTAAAAAAAAATACAATACTCCCCCCAACATTAAAACCCACCACCCAGAGTGTAATGAGGGGTAAAAAAAAAAAAACACCACCCACACACCTACACCCACCAAATCCCCCCTTAAAAAAACCTAACACTACCCCCTTGAAGATCACCCTACCTTGAGACTTCTTCACCCAGCCGGGTACAAGTGGACCTCCAGAGGGGCAGAAGTCTTCATCCGATCCGGCCAGAAGAGGACATCCAGACCGACAGAAGTCTTCATCCAAGTGGCATCTTCTATCTTCTTCCATCCGGAGCGGAGCGGGTCCATCTTGAAGACATCCAACGCGGAGCATCCTCTTCCATACGTCGGCGACTAAAGAATAAAGGTTCATTTAAGTGACGTCATCCAAGATGGTGTCCCTTCAATTCCGATTGGCTGATAGAATCCTATCAGCCAATCGGAATTAAGGTAGGAAAAATCCTATTGGCTGATGCAATCAGCCAATAGAATTGAAGTTCAATCCTATTGGCTGATCCGATCAGCCAATAGGATTGAACTCGCATTCTATTGGCTGTTTCAAATCAATAATGGCATCAGCCAATAGGATTTTTCCTACCTTAATTCCGATTGGCTGATAGGATTCTATCAGCCAATCGGAATTGAATAGACGCCATCTTGGATGACTCACTTAAAGGAACCTTCATTCTTCAGTCGCCGACGGATGGAAGAGGATGCTCCGCGTTGGATGCCTTCAATGGACCCGCTCCGGATGGAAGAAGATAGAAGATGCCGCCTGGATGTCCTCTTCTGGCTGGATCGGACAAAGACTTCTGCCCCTCTGGAGGTCCACTTGTGCCCGGCTGGGTGAAGACGTCTCAAGGTAGGGTGATCTTCAAGCGGGTAGTGTTAGGTTTTTTTAAGGGGGGATTGGGTGGGATTTAGAGTAAATGCCCCGCAAAAAGCCCTTTTAAGGGCTATTTGTAATTTAGTATAGTGTAGGGAATTTTATTATTTTGGGGGGCTTTTTTATTTTATTAGGGGGATTAGATTAGGTGTAATCAGCTTAAAAAAATAGTAATTATTTTTTTATTTTTCTGTAATTTAGTGGGGGGGTTTTGTACTTTAGTTTATTTATTTTAATTGTAATTAATTGTAGTTAGTTTATGTAATTAATTTAATGATAGTGTAGTGTTAGGTGTAATTGTAATTTAGGTTAGGATTTATTTTACAGGTAAATTTGTACTTATTTTAACTAGATAGCTATTAAATAGTTAATAACTATTTAATAACTATTGTACCTAGTTAAAATAAATACAAAGTTGCCTGTAAAATAAAAATAAACTCTAAGGACTTCCGGTGGGTGGCTCTACAAGATGGCTGCAAGCTTCAGCAGCTCTGAAGGAATTCTACGCTAATTTCAACATTGCAGCCTCAATTTACGCCATCTGCCTCTCCCTTGACAAGCAAGTTGTCCGGGAACACTTAGCAGATAGAAGGATTACCAGCTCTTCTACCCCGGACAGTCATCTTGAGTAAATATGAAGATTGAGCGACTCAGCTCGAAGTTGTCTGCCCACGAGGTAATGGATGCAGACAGGGAGATGTTTATGGCACTGTCTGTATTTTTCTTACCAAAACTTGAGAACCTGCTTAATAGCTGTGCCAACTTGTGTGCAATGCTGCAGAGTACAAGACATTGTGATGTACCAGGAATGGCTCGGAACACCGAGCAATTTGGTCTCTCGACAGCTAACGAAGGCGCCATACTGCTGCTCCCAGAAGCACATGAGGGTGAGACAACTTATGGAACTATGGACGAATCTGACAACACTTCACCCCCAAAGGCTAAACCGACTAAGTTTGAAGGCTCCCTTCCAGCTCCCTCACTGGCTCTGCCGATACATACAGACTTGTTACTAACCTTACCTACAGAGCGGGCTGCAACCCTTACCTCGGATAAAGCCTCCGCAACTCGCACTTCAGAAATCTACCTGGTGTCTGTGGCAGGGAACATCAAACTGACACCTACATATAGTGCAAATGCAGACGCTCTCCCTGATTGCGAGACAAGAGACACGAAGCACAGCAGCATAGACTGGGAGTATTCCGTGCAGTTGTGGACTGGTATACTGCTAGGGTCTGTGCCGACCTCCCCGCTGTTTGTCTATGAGACGCATAAAACACTGCCATCAACAGAAGCCTGGCGACAGACGGGTATTATCAGGGGGCAGTTTGGAGAGGGAGTTTTTTGTCCTGCATTATGTATGGGGAACTGTGTATACCGGCGGTTTTGCTTACCTACTGGAGTTGGCTGAAGTAGAGTGTACGTTCCTGAGCCGCTATTTGCTATGCACCCCCTTCTTTTAACATAAATTGAGGGTGTAACAGACCCCCATACCTCCAATTCCTATGTGAATCTGAACTCGCAGTAGCAACTGACTTTGGCCCGGTTGGCCACTTGTTTTGTTTAAAAGTGTTCTTAACTGTTGTAAGCGTGTTTCACAGTACCCGCTGCAAAGCTGTGTCTATGCAGACATCCTAATCCTAGACATGTGTTTGTTTCCTCTTGCGCGCATACAAGTGTCATTATGGGCGCAGAGGGGATTAATCAAAACTGGACATTGAATACTGCCATCTACACTAATTCTAGACTGCACAATTCTGCTATGTAGTCGCTGCAGCTCTCCCAATATTTGCCGCAAAGCTGTGTTTATCCAGTCATACTAATTGTATGTGAAACAAATTATATGCATTTCTTGTGTAGGCAGATAGTTTTTTTAGTTATAGGCTCTACAATCATTTTTGATAGTTTTTAGGTTTCTCACGGCTTATCTGCATAGGTTAACAATGGGAATGTAGTTAGTCTTTAAATGCTTTTATAACTAACATTTCTTTGAGATAAACTGCTGATTAATCAAAGCTCTGGGATGTTTTGACCTATCCGGTATAACCTAAAGCAAGGCTCAGTATCCACAATAGACCTACAAGAGCCCCAAAAGGGTATATAATCAACCTTAGATGTAAAGTGTTTGTAGTTTCTTGAGGGGCACAATTATCCCACCCCACAAACCTCCACTCTATACTCATCATTTATTTTACTGGATAATGGTGTATTGCTCATATCCTTCTCTAGAATTCTTATATAGGGCTAAACGTATCGCCTGCATAAATTCTATCCTAAAAGGTCCTATACTTTTCACTATGAATATTTACAGTTCATGATTACCATCTGTATTTATGCCTTAGATTAGATTCAATATATGAGTGAGCGCCATAAAATGTGGGGAAATATAGCCTGATGCACTTCAATGAGTTAAATTCACTGACATTTTGAACTGAAATGATTATGCTGGCATATGATTGGAGGCATTCTCTCACTTCACGTTGCTGCTGTTCCACCTTTCAATATTTCTCCCAGTAGTGGAGGTTTCTATCCTGAGTGTGGCATGCCCAGAGCCTTCCAGACAAACTGTAGTACACACTATAAATTAGTTCATCATATTAAGTTCAGGGATTGCTCTAGCCATAACCGTGGCCGATATACCTTCCCTTAGACTATATTCATAATAGAAATAATACTTCCTTCTCAATTTGTCTTTGATGACATAGCCTATTTCATCGACCAAATTAGGGCCAATTCCGTTAAGAACATTTTTATCCCACCTTATTCTTTTTCTTTACTCTTTTTTTTTTTTCTCTTTAAGGGTATAATCCATAGTCTACCGTGAGCTAACCTATTGCCTAGTTTTAATAATGTTAGTTTTATTTTATTTATGTTTAGGATGTTTAGTTGTATTAGTTTATAAAATAACAAAACCCCCAACATCAGGGTGCATTTGCATATAATCTGGATGTCACTCAAATTCATTGAATATGCTTACAGTTTTTTCTTTACTATAAATGTGTTTACCATATTCTAATATACCTGATAATGTATTTGTCAACTTTGTAATCTCTTAGCTCACCCTGCGTGGTGTGTTATCAGACTTGCTTTACTCATGTACCTTGTGTTGGTAATAAATAAAATTTTAAAAAAAATAAATAAACTCTAAGATAGCTACAATGTAACTATTAGTTATATTGTAGCTATTTTATGGTTTATTTTATCGGTCAGTATTCAGTTTTAAATAGGATTAATTTATTTAATTGTAGTAATTTTATTTTGTTTTATTTAAATTATATTTAAGTTAGGGGGGTTAGACTTAGGTTTAGGGGTTAATAAATTTAATATAGTAGCGGCGACGTTGGGGGCGGCAGATTAGGGGTTAATAAATGTAGATAGGTGTCGGCGATGTTAGAGACGGAAGATTAGGGGTTAATAAAATGTAACTAGTGTTTGCGAGGCAGGAGTGCGGCGGTTTAGGGGTTAATATATTTATTACAGTGTCGGCGATGTCCGGTCGGCAGATTAGGGGTTAAAAATTTTAATTAAGGGTTTCTGATGTGGGGAGGGGGGGCTCGGTTTAGGGGTTAATAGGTAATTTATGGGTGTTAGTGTAGTTTGTAGCACTTTGGTTAAGAGTTTTATGTTACGGCGTTAGCCCATAAAACTCTTAACTACTGACTTTTAAATGCGGTAGGAGTCTGGACAGGAGAGGGTCTACCGCTCACTTTTCCAGCAATCGCAATACCGGCGTTAGGAAAATCCCATTAAAAAGATAGGATACGCAATTGACATAAGGGGATTTGCGGTATGCGAAAATTGCGGAAAAAAAGTGAGTGGTACACCTGTACCTGCCTGACTCGTAATACCATTGGGCGTTAAAAAGCAGCGTTGGGACCCCTCAATGCTGATTTTTAAGGCTAACGCAAGACTCGTAATCTAGGCGTTAGTGTTTTTCATTTTTCATGATTTTAGTGTTTATTATTTTTGGTAAACTTATATTATTTACATTTTTCGTAGGATGGTTTTTTAGTTGTAATTTAGATTTTTTTTTATATTTTTGTAGTGTTTTTTTAAATTTGTAATTTTAATTGGTAGTATTTTTTATTTTATTACATTAGTTATGTTTAGATAAGTTATGTTAGGTTAATTTATAGTTTAATGTTTATATTTATTTCACAGGTAAATTTTTATTTATTTAAATAGAATTATATTGTAATTTTAATTTAAAGTTGGGGGTGTTAGGTTTAGGGGTTTATAGTTTATTTAGTGGCGGCGGAATAGGGGTTAATAGCTATTAAAGGGATAGGGACAGAGGGATAGAGGCAGAGGGATAGGGACAGGAATAGAGGAATAGGGATAGAGGGATAGGGAGATATGGATAGGGAAAGGGGGATAGGGACAGGAATAGAGGAATAGGGATAGAGGAATAGGGACAGGGATAGCTGGATAGGGACAGAGGCATAGGGATGGATGAATATAGGGATAGATGGATAGGTATATTTCTTTTATTAAACATTTTGGCCTGTATACACGTCTTTACCACTAGTTTAAATACATAATGTCAAATTTGTAATGAGGCAAAGAAATCTTTGTTGTCAAGTTTAAATTCCTGTTTTAGAGCCTCAAAAGATTTAATATGTGTTAGATTATGATCTAGAAGTTGAGCCAAATGAATCAGCCCTATTTTTCCCATTTATGAACTACTAGTGCCTGTGTTACTTCCTGAAACTCTGGGTTACCTAAAATTGTTTGAAATTTGAGTATATTAGGATTGAAGTTCAGTATTAATCCCATTTTTCTCCAGGCCTGTACTACAGTATACAGTAGATGGTTTTTTCCCCTGTTTAGGAATTAGCCTAGGTGTACAATGAATAAGAGCCTCTGGGAGGAATAGGTAGATCAGATTTGTTTCTAAGCTGTTATTTGTGAAGTAATCTATGTTCAAAATCCAGTCTATCACTATACGACTCAAAAACACCAGATTATACATTTTCAAGTTTGGGAGAGCTAGACCTCGAAATTTCTTAGGTAAAAACAATTTCTTAATAGAGATTCTAGGCCTCTTATTCTGCCATATTAAAGGGCCACTGTAAGTATATATTTTCTATGCCTGTTACTAACTAACTACCCCAAATACGCTTTTTAGCAATAGCATTTCATTAACATATCTCTACCGTATATCAGAAATCTTGTCTGCAAATTTAATTGTTTTCCAAACCCACTCCGTGGGTATCCTTTGCTCTGTACCAATCCGTTTACAATACCTAGGTTTCAAAATGGCGCTTTAAACACAAAGTTATTGGTTTAAGTATTTTGAACATGTAGTGCTGAAAATAGTGGGCAGGATAATGTGACATCATCGGCGAATAAAAGATATAACTTTTAGAACGTTATGAAACTTTGTTTTGGAGAAAATATAGGTCAGTAGGTTTTAATTAATGTTTATTAACTTTAATATGTTAGTTGTTTAGCTTAAAAATTATAACAGAAAGTAATCCTTTAAGTACCGTAGAGCCGTATTTAGACCTTTAATGTATTTACTTTTGAGTAAAACAGGAACATTTATTATTAAATGTATTTATTGTTCTCATAACAAAACTTTTGATTTGTTTTATTTATTTATTTTCATATACATTTTACTATATGTCAAATTTATTTAAAGGGACAGTCTATACCAGAATTTGTATTGTTTAAAAAGATAGATAATTCCTTTATTACCCATTTTTTGCAAAGCCAACACAGTTATATAAATACACATTTTACCTCTGTGATTACCTTGTATCTAAAGCCTCTGCAAACTGCCCCCTTATTTCAGTTCTTTTGACAGACATACATTTTAGCCAATCATAGTTGGCTCACTGGAACTCCACGTGCATCAGCACAGTGTTATCTAGATGACACACATGAACTAACACCCTCTAGTGGTGAAAAACTGTCAAAATGCCCTGAGAGAAGAGCCAGCCTTCAAGGGCTTAGAAATTATCTTATGAACATCCTAGGTTTAGCTTTCAACTAAGACTACCAAGAGAACAAAGCAAAATTGGTGATAGAAGTAAACTGGAAAATTGTTTAAAATTACAATCTCTATCGGAATCATGAAAATTTATTTTGGACTAGACTTTCCCTTTGATTGTATATTGGCATATTGAGTGCTAGCGCTTTTATATATGTGTTAGTGATTGTCTAGCATTCTGTTAAGCCCCCCCCCCATCTATATAAATATGCACTATATACTTTAATCCTACTGTATACTCTTGTACTGGAGCTGATTTCAGATGTTTGGACTTTATTGCATTTACACCTAAATGTTAACTTTTTTTCTGTTAGATACTCAAACATATTATACCTATTTTTCACAAAGGTTTTTTTTTTTAGAAAATAACTTGTTTGTAGAAGTGCCCTAACATGGGAAAATATAATTTATGTGCATGACATACATGCTAAAAAGCACGGGAGTAATTTTCTAAATATTTCAAATACAACTGTTTTATTAGTTCACCTTCTACAGGCAGCACAATTTATATTGTTCAATAAAAACTAAAGTTATGCTTACCTAATGAAATTTTATGTTCATGATGGTGAGTGATTACATGTAGGAATATTCCCCTCCTGACAACTAGGAGAAGACAAAAGATAACCCAACACACCAGAGCCTTACGCCCTGCCCACTTCCCATGATCTTCAGTCATAGCCAAGTAGATGAGGAAAACCAAAAAGCTCGAAATATAAAAGCAGGGCAAAAGTGCCAAACAAGTACTGCCGCCACCTGAAAAAAAGAAAGTGCATGGCTTATGTACTCTCACCATTATGATAGAAACAAATTTATCAGGTAAGCATACATTTAGTTTTCTTTTATTAGATGTGAGAGTCCATGAGTCATCACGTGTGGCTATCTATACTCAAATAGTAAAGTCCACAATAATATCAATATAAAATTAGTGGGACAAATTGTGAAGGAAGCTACATTACTGATCAGGTACTGACAATGGCCAGCAGATCTTTCCTGCCAAAAGCAGCGTCAGCAAGCATACACATCAAAGTGAAGTGGTATGCAAATAGGACAAGTACCTGTCTTGCAAATCTGATCAAAAGAAGCCTCATTATGAAAAGCCCATGAAGTGGCAACTGATCTAGTAAAATGTAGAGTAATATGCTCAAGGGGAGTCTTCCATGCAACCAAATATGTCTTATGAATTATCGTTTTAAGCCAGGCAGTTAACAGCAGTAGCTTTCAAGTCCAGAAAAATGAACACAAAGAAGAGATTCTTTTTACGCCAGGCAGTTAACAGCAGTAGCTTTCAAGTCCAGAAAAATGAACACAAAGAAGAGATTCTTTTTACGCCAGGCAGTTAACAGCAGTAGCTTTCAAGTCCAGAAAAATGAACACAAAGAAGAGATTCTGAAACCCTTTGTGGCTTTCACATAATATTTGAGAGCTATTGCAACATAAAAATATGTAGAAGTAATACCCCGGTTCTGGAAATCAACACAAACACCTAACCTTCCCATGTGGTTGAGAGAAGTAGATCATATCTTAGCTTTATAAAAAATACACTACACCTTTATGGGAAAACAAGATTTTATTGCGGATATTCCATTCATTTGGGAACAAAGATCACGACAGTAATATAATACAATACACTACACTATCCACTCTAAGCATTGGATCAAAATCAGTAAAATTAGCAGAATTATCTAAATAAATGTTAAGTGTTTTGGTAATATGTAATTCTTTCCTGTAGAAGTACCTCTTAATGGAGCAAATTGAGAGACTGCTCTTTTTTAGTATGTACAACCACTGCTCTGAATTAAGTCGATTTGTGTTTATTAGCTCAATGTCATTATCTCTAGCGATTATCTGTCTACATATTAATGTTACTACTGCTGTCTTGTTACTATTTACTTGTACACATGTTTGAAAACTTAATAAAAACAGTTGAATAAAAAAAATACGTAGAAGACGCTCCTCAAAGTTTGTAGGGGATGGACAAATAGAATCACAATTTCCTGATTAATAGTATCTATAGATACTACCTTAGGGAGAAATGAATAGCTAATGCAAAGAAGAAGAAAAAAACACAAAGTAGGCTCAGAAACCCTTCTAACCAAAGAAATAGCTAGAAAAGAGGGAAAAAAACTTCCAGGGTAAAATCTGAAGGTCTAAACTATGCATCTGTCCAAAAGGAGGAGTTTGAAGAACCATCAAAACACACTAAGATTCTAAGGAGGAGAAACTTGACGAATTACTGGTTTAATTCTATATGGACGAATAACTGATTTAATTCTAATCAGAGCCTAAACAAAGGCCTGAAGTCTGTAATTTAGCAATTTTACTTATTTTAGAGCTGAAAATCTGACCCTTCAGAGAACTAACTTACGGCTAGATTTGGAGTTTTGTCGGTAACGACCCGAAAAACTAACGCCGGCTTTTTTCTGGCCGCACCATAAAAATAACTCTGGTATTGAGAGTCCACATAAAGGCTGCGTTAGGCTCCAAAAAAGGAGCGTAGAGCATTTTTAACGCAGCTTCAACTCTCGATACCAGAGTTGCTTACGCAAGCGGCCAGCCTCAAAAACGTGCTCGTGCACGATTCTCCCATAGGAAACAATGGGGCTGTTTGAGCTGAAAAAAAACCTAACACCTGCAAAAAAGCCGCGTTCAGCTCCTAACGCAGCCCCATTGTTTGCTATGCGGAAACACTTCCTACGTCTGCACCTAACACCCTAACATGTACCCCGAGTCTAAACACCCCTAACCTTACACTTATTAACCCCTAATCTGCCGCCCCCGCTATCGCTGACCCCTGCATATTATTATTAACCCCTAATCTTCCGCTCCGTAAACCGCCGCTACTTACATTATCCCTATGTACCCCTAATCTGCTGCCCTAACATCGCCGACCCCTATATTATATTTATTAACCCCTAATCTGCCCCCCACAACGTCGCCTCCAGCTGCCTACACTTATTAACCCCTAATCTGCCGACCGGACCTGAGCGCTACTATAATAAAGTTATTAACCCCTAATCCGCCTCACTAACCCTATAATAAATAGTATTAACCCCTAATCTGCCCTCCCTAACATCGCCAACACCTAACTTCAATTATTAACCCCTAATCTGCCGACTGGAGCTCACCGCTATTCTAATAAATGTATTAACCCCTAAAGCTAAGTCTAATCCTAACACTAACACCCCCCCTAAGTTAAATATAATTTACATCTAACAAAATTAATTATCTCTTATTAAATAAATTATTCCTATTTAAAGCTAAATACTTACCTGTAAAATAAATCCTAATATAGCTACAATATAAATTATAATTATATTATAGCTATTTTAGGATTAATATTTATTTTACAGGCAACTTTGTAATTATTTTAACCAGGTACAATAGCTATTAAATAGTTAAGAACTATTTAATAGCTACCTAGTTAAAATAATTACAAAATTACCTGTAAAATAAATCCTAACCTAAGTTACAATTAAACCTAACACTATACTATCATTAAATTAATTAAATACAATACCTACAATTACCTACAATTAAACCTAACACTACACTATCAATAAATAAATTAAATACAATTCCTACAAATAACTACAATGAAATAAACTAACTAAAGTACAAAAAATAAAAAAGAACTAAGTTACAAAAAATAAAAAAATATTTACAAACATAAGAAAAATATTACAACAATTTTAAACTAATTACACCTACTCTAAGCCCCCTAACAAAATAACAAAGACCCCCAAAATAAAAAATGCCCTACCCTATTCTAAATTACTACAGTTCAAAGCTCTTTTACCTTACCAGCCCTGAACAGGGCCCTTTGCGGGGCATGCCCCAAAGAATTCAGCTCTTTTGCCTGTAAAAAAATAAACATACAATACCCCCCCCCAACATTACAACCCACCACCCACATACCCCTAATCTAACCCAAACCCCCCTTAAATAAACCTAACACTAAGCCCCTGAAGATCTTCCTACCTTATCTTCACCATACCAGGTTCACCGATCCGTCCTAAAGAGCTCCTCCGATGTCCTGATCCAAGCCCAAGCAGGGGGCTGAAGAGGTCCATGATCCGGCTGAAGTCTTCATCCAAGCGGGAGCTGAAGAGGTCCATGATCCGGATGAAGTCTTCATCCAAGCGGGAGCTGAAGAGGTCCATGATCCGGATGAAGTCTTCTATCAACGGCATATTCAATCTTCTTTCTTCCGGATCCATCTTGCAGACCTCCGACGCGGAACATCCTCTTCTCCCGACGCCTACTAGCCGAATGACGGTTCCTTTAAGGGACGTCATCCAAGATGGCGTCCCTCGAATTCCGACTGGCTGATAGGATTCTATCAGCCAATCGGAATTAAGGTAGGAATATTCTGATTGGCTGATGGAATCAGCCAATCAGAATCAAGTTCAATCCGATTGGCTGATCCAATCAGCCAATCAGATTGAGCTCACATTCTATTGGCTGTTCCGATCAGCCAATAGAATACCGGAGGTAGCCTCTAACGCTGGTTTTCACGGCTAACGCCAAACTCCAAATCTAGGCCTTACAAAACCTTATCTAGACTCTACTGCAGTAACTCAAGAACTCTAGGAATTCTAAAATAATTCTAGAGATAACCTATGTGAGAAAAACATGCAAAAAAGGTTTTACAAAACTTGTGTTAAATAAATATTAAAATAGGCTTCCCAGACAGAATCAAGGCGTTAATAACCTTATCATAAAAAAACATGTAAGACAGCACTAAGCATTTAAACTTCATCCCATCAAATGTTGATAAAATAACAGGACTTGAGAGAATATCCCTTCTTAGAGGAAGCCTCCATAGGGTACACATTTGACCCGGATAACAACACAAACTGAGGAAAAAACACTGTTAATCAGGTTGAAAGACCAGAGAAACACTAGAACCTATATCAGACTTGCCCAGTGGTTCTGGGGAATTGACACAACACTTAGTCAGTTTGTGATTCAAGCAAGCTAGACTATCTTCTCCTGTGATCAGAATCCTGAGACAAATCCTTATTATCCCCATTACATTGAACTGCAATTAGAGGACCCTTAGATGAAATATGACAAATGGAACTGCATCTGAGGCACCCACAATGAAACCCACAACTTCTATGCAACTTCTATGGAAGGGAGAGGAATAGAACAGAGCTGTTGCAACTTCTGTTCTTATCTTTCAAAGACATATTCATTGCCACTGCAACTGCAACTCAGCCAGTTGAAAAGAGGAAGCCTGAGCCAGAAGACCATACAAATAAAGTTTAAACTACAGACAACAGAGCTCCCAAGTACTTTTGTAACCACTGCCTGCTGTAGTCAGACTGAAATGGATGGCCACAAACTGATTATGCTGGTCTAAAAAGCAAATATAAGAACATTTGGATAGGAATATATAAATCAGCATCTCTTTAGTCTCAGGTAAACAAACTGACCGTGCTGCACTAAAGGATTTAAAGTGAGAGCTGCCTCCATCTTAAAAAGTATGGAATTGAATCACTCCCAAGGCACTTGAGACAGATAGACTCTTCCCTGAGGAGACCTTGAACAAAAGCTTATTCGATCCCCCTGAGTAATGATTTGCAATACCAAGGGGCCTGAACATATCTCTCTGTCCAGAGGAAACAGTTGTACTAAACTACAATATTAACTTTCATTCTATTGACTGATTTAAATTTGAAAATCAGCCAAAAGGGATTCAAGGGTACCTCTATATAAAAGGCGTACCGAGGGGGGGCGGAGCTAGCCGTCAAGCTGGAGAGACGTGTCTAGAGAGAGCTCCGTACTATCCACCTAAAGATAATTATAAAACAGCCGTTTAAAATTGCTTTTTTCTCCTCTCTAGAGGAGAACCTTCAATGTTTATACTCCTGCTAGCTGGGAATAACCCGATTACACCGTGACAGCTGCACTACCTACTGACAGAAGGTCTTCAACCTCTCCACACTGCGGCCTGCTCCGATCTAAACCAGTGCAGACACCCGGCTGATCGCTACAGCAAAGGCAAAGCATACCAGACATCCCGGCACACAGCCCCACTTGTGGGTAAACGAAGGTCAGACTCAATCGCTACTGCTGCCCGGAGGGTCGGGGCTCCGCTCCGGTGCAGCAGGCTGTGGACAGTAGAAGAGATCCTAAGAGGGACCGGAGATCCAGCGCATACAAAAGCCGCAACGACCGACGAGACTCGCCTCTGGCTGCTTGTCCTATCTAGAGGTGAGGCCCGTGTGGGACTAGCGGGTGAAAACTTGAGAGGCCGGAGACCCTAAACCATGCCGCAACTTCTTTGGCGCGAACCGCCGCCATCTTAAGCGCCTGCGGTGCAGGCCTAGCGAGGCGTCTAAGCTGAGACCAGGTGAGAAGGGGGTATTAAGACAGCCTGAATCCCTGTTGCCCTGCCCGGCTGCACACACTTGACCCACTCCGCGCCTGCTAGCAACTAGAACGCCACGCAGACAACTTCAACACATTCCAAAGCCTCATAATAGTTTCTGTTTGGCTCCCTCAAGAACTGACTTCCCTCCAGAGGCCAATAATTCTACACTTTTGAGATCACTACTCATACCACCATATACAGTGCATACTGTACTTGAAATTAGAAATTAGAACAGAAGAAAGACCTCCCGGGCACCTACCCCTCTACTTTTACTTAAACAGGACGCTTGTTAACTACAGTAGGCCTTAACCTCTCTCCCTACCATTTCCCACCTGGCTCCACAGGTGGGTCATATCCTCATTCCCTTTTCCCACTTTGTCGAGAGGAGACACATCCCCTGGGGAGAGGGGTACATAAACAAGACTATCACAGCTTTCTGACAAGCTCTTAGAAATAAGGGGTGAAAACTATATAAAATACATCCATTGCACAAGAAGCCACCATTTTTTTTCTACCGCTGATGTACCCAGCAGTGCAGGACAAAGTTTTCTACTAGCAGACCTCTAGGCCACGTAGCTCTCAAGAGGACATATATTTTCATTTAAAAAGCAAATCTTTTAACAGCATGTAACTAAAGCCCAAGGCCTAGATTTGGAGTTCGGCGGTAAAAGGGCTGTTAACGCTCCGCGGGTTTTTTTCTGGCCGCACCATAAATTTAACTCTGGTATCGAGAGTTCAAACAAATGCTGCGTTAGGCTCCAAAAAAGGAGCGTAGAGCATATTTACCGCAAATGCAACTCTCGATACCAGAGTTGCTTACGGACGCGGCCGGCATCAAAAACGTGCTCGTGCACGATTCTCCCATAGGAAACAATGGGGCAGTTTGAGCTGAAAAAAAACCTAACACCTGCAAAAAAGCAGCGTTCAGCTCTTAACGCAGCCCCATTGTTCCTATGGGGAAACACTTCCTACGTCTGCACCTAACACTCTAACATGTACCCCGAGTCTAAACACCCCTAACCTTACACTTATTAACCCCTAATCTGCCGCCCCCGCTATCGCTGACCCCTGCATTACACTTTTAACCCTAATCTGCCGCTCCGTAAACCGCCGCCACCTACGTTATCCCTATGTACCCCTAATCTGCTACCCCTAACATCGCCGACCCCTATGTTATATTTATTAACCCCTAATCTGCCCCCCACAACGTCGCCGACACCTGCCTACACTTATTAACCCCTAATCTGCCGAGCGGACCTGAGCGCTACTATAATAAAGTTATTAACCCCTAATCCGCCTCACTAACCCTATCATAAATAGTATTAACCCCTAATCTGCCCTCCCTAACATCGCCGACACCTACCTTCAATTATTAACCCCTAATCTGCCGACCGGAGCTCACCGCTATTCTAATAAATGTATTAACCCCTAAAGCTAAGTCTAACCCTAACACTAACACCCCCCTAAGTTAAATATAATTTTTATCTAACGAAATAAATTAACTCTTATTAAATCAATTATTCCTATTTAAAGCTAAATACTTACCTGTAAAATACATCCTAATATAGCTACAATATAAATTATAATTATATTATAGCTATTTTAGGATTAATATTTATTTTACAGGCAACTTTGTAATTATTTTAACCAGGTACAATAGCTATTAAATAGTTAAGAACTATTTAATAGTTACCTAGTTAAAATAATAACAAATTTACCTGTAAAATAAATCCTAACCTAAGATATAATTAAACCTAACACTACCCTATCAATAAAATAATTAAATAAACTACCTACAATTACCTACAATTAACCTAACACTACACTATCAATAAATTAATTAAATACAATATCTACAAATAAATACAATTAAATAAACTAGCTAAAGTACAAAAAATAAAAAAGAACTAAGTTACAGAAAATAATAAAATATTTACAAACATAAGAAAAATATTACAACAATTTTAAACTAATTACACCTACTCTAAGCCCCCTAATAAAATAACAAAGCCCCCCAAAATAAAAAAATTCCCTACCCTATTCTAAAATACAAATATTACAAGCTCTTTTACCGTACCAGCCCTGAACAGGGCCCTTTGCGGGCATGCCCCAAGAATTTCAGCTCTTTTGCCTGTAAAAAAAAACATACAATACCCCCCCCCCCAACATTACAACCCACCACCCACATACCCCTAATCTAACCCAAACCCCCCTTAAATAAACCTAACACTAATCCCCTGAAGATCTTCCTACCTTGTCTTCACCATACCAGGTTCACCGATCCGTCCTGGCTCCAAGATCTTCATCCAACCCAAGCAGGGGTTGGCGATCCATAATCCGGTGCTCCAAAGTCTTCCTCCTATCCGGCAAGAAGAGGACATCCGGACCGGCAAACATCTTCTCCAAGCGGCATCTTCTATCTTCTTCCATCCGATGACGACCGGCTCCATCTTGAAGACCTCCAGCGCGGATCCATCCTCTTCTTCCGACGACTAGACGACGAATGACGGTTCCTTTAAGGGACGTCATCCAAGATGGCGTCCCTCGAATTCCGATTGGCTGATAGGATTCTATCAGCCAATCGGAATTAAGGTAGGAATTTTCTGATTGGCTGATGGAATCAGCCAATCAGAATATAGTTCAATCCGATTGGCTGATCCAATCAGCCAATCAGATTGAGCTCGCATTCTATTGGCTGATCGGAACAGCCAATAGAATGCGAGCTCAATCTGATTGGCTGATTGGATCAGCCAATCGGATTGAACTATATTCTGATTGGCTGATTCCATCAGCCAATCAGAAAATTCCTACCTTAATTCCGATTGGCTGATAGAATCCTATCAGCCAATCGGAATTCGAGGGACGCCATCTTGGATGACGTCCCTTAAAGGAACCGTCATTCGTCGTCTAGTCGTCGGAAGAAGAGGATGGATCCGCGCTGGAGGTCTTCAAGATGGAGCCGGTCGTCATCGGATGGAAGAAGATAGAAGATGCCGCTTGGAGAAGATGTTTGCCGGTCCGGATGTCCTCTTCTTGCCGGATAGGAGGAAGACTTTGGAGCACCGGATTATGGATCGCCAACCCCTGCTTGGGTTGGATGAAGATCTTGGAGCCAGGACGGATCGGTGAACCTGTATGGTGAAGACAAGGTAGGAAGATCTTCAGGGGATTAGTGTTAGGTTTATTTAAGGGGGTTTGGGTTAGATTAGGGGTATGTGGGTGGTGGGTTGTAATGTTGGGGGGGGGGTATTGTATGTTTTTTTTTTACAGGCAAAAGAGCTGAAATTCTTGGGGCATGCCCCGCAAAGGGCCCTGTTCAGGGCTGGTAAGGTAAAAGAGCTTGTAATATTTGTATTTTAGAATAGGGTAGGGAATTTTTTATTTTGGGGGGCTTTGTTATTTTATTAGGGGGCTTAGAGTAGGTGTAATTAGTTTAAAATTGTTGTAATATTTTTCTTATGTTTGTAAATATTTTATTATTTTCTGTAACTTAGTTCTTTTTTATTTTTTGTACTTTAGCTAGTTTATTTAATTGTATTTATTTGTAGATATTGTATTTAATTAATTTATTGATAGTGTAGTGTTAGGTTAATTGTAGGTAATTGTAGGTAGTTTATTTAATTATTTTATTGATAGGGTAGTGTTAGGTTTAATTATATCTTAGGCTAGGATTTATTTTACAGGTAAATTTGTTATTATTTTAACTAGGTAACTATTAAATAGTTCTTAACTATTTAATAGCTATTGTACCTGGTTAAAATAATTACAAAGTTGCCTGTAAAATAAATATTAATCCTAAAATAGCTATAATATAATTATAATTTATATTGTAGCTATATTAGGATGTATTTTACAAGTAAGTATTTAGCTTTAAATAGGAATTATTTATTTAATAAGAGTTAATTTATTTCGTTAGATAAAAATTATATTTAACTTAGGGGGGTGTTAGTGTTAGGGTTAGACTTAGCTTTAGGGGTTAATACATTTATTAGAATAGCGGTGAGCTCCGGTCGGCAGATTAGGGGTTAATAATTGAAGGTAGGTGTCGGCGATGTTAGGGAGGGCAGATTAGGGGTTAATACTATTTATGATAGGGTTAGTGAGGCGGATTAGGGGTTAATAACTTTATTATAGTAGCGCTCAGGTCCGCTCGGCAGATTAGGGGTTAATAAGTGTAGGTAGGTGTCGGCGACGTTGAGGGGGGCAGATTAGGGGTTAATAAATATAACATAGGGGTCGGCGATGTTAGGGGTAGCAGATTAGGGGTACATAAGTATAACGTAGGTGGCGGTCGGCAGATTAGGGGTTAAAAATTTTAATCGAGTGGCGGCGATGTGGGGGGAGCTCGGTTTAGGGGTACATAGGTAGTTTATGGGTGTTAGTGTACTTTAGGGTACAGTAGTTAAGAGCTTTATAAACCGGCGTTAGCCAGAAAGCTCTTAACTCCTGCTATTTTCAGGCGGCTGGAATCTTGTCGTTAGAGCTCTAACGCTCACTGCAGAAACGACTCTAAATACCGGCGTTAGGAAGATCCCATTGAAAAGATAGGCTACGCAAATGGCGTAGGGGGATCTGCGGTATGGAAAAGTCGCGGCTGAAAAGTGAGCGTTAGACCCTTTAATCACTGACTCCAAATACCAGCGGGCGCCCAAAACCAGCGTTAGGAGCCTCTAACGCTGGTTTTGACGGCTACCGCCGAACTCTAAATCTAGGCCCAAGTGTTTGTGGCCCCGCCGGTCAATGTATCTTCATTAACATATGTGAGGCAAGCAGGCCCTCCACAGTGATATATACGTACCAATTGAATATCTTGTATCTCATAGCAACAGAATGTTGCAAGCCTACAAAAGGAAACAGAAGCCCCAAGCCACACCAAAGAGAACTGTTGCTGATCACTTCCAGCGTCGTGCTGGCGCCCTCCAGCCGGGCTCAGAAGATGAATACTCAGATGCTGGGAGTGCTTCAGACACTCAAACTAGATCATTGCTAAAACAGAAAGCAACACAAGTCCTGGGAACGTCCGATAGTCCCAATAATAATATGATAGAAGCCATTCAGTCCCTATTATCCTCCCACCACGACTCCCTGACCAAGAGATTTGACAGGTCTCATGCGGACTTAAAGAGAGATATTGGCCTCATAGGGGAGCGAACAGACGCGCTCGAGCGCAAACAGGAAGACCTAGCAATAGATCACACCAACCTACTCGGCTATTCCCAGTCTCTAGCCATTCAAATCACAGATCTAGAGTTAAAACTGGCAGATCTAGAAGATAGATCCCGCCGGAACAATATCCGCATTAAAGGCATCCCGGAATCAGTTCTACCACAAGACCTAGAAAAATATCTCCAGGGACTGTTTGAAGCAGTACTGGGACCTGCAACAGGCTCTGAAACCCTTATAGATAGAGCCCACCGGCCCTTAGAGCTCGCTCTGCAGATGGAGGCCAACCAAGGGACGTTATAGCGAAGCTCCACTGCTACACTTATAGAGAAAAAATATTCAGAGCTCTAGCCAGGGATAAACGCCTACCTGAAGAATATGCCGGTCTGCAAGTCTATCCTGACCACCTCTCCACTACATACACTACAGATTCGCAGACACTACCAGCCCTATACAAAAATACTGAGGGAGAAAGAATTAAAATACAGATGGGGTTTCCCAGTACGCCTCTTCATTACCAAAGATGGCCAGCAATATATGGCTTCCACTCCACAACAGGCCCGTGAATTACTCCAAAAATGGAACTTACTCCCTGCTGACGGAGAGGATCACTCTTCTGCCCCGGGATCGACTTCTGGACTAAGAGCATCGGCTCCGCCATGGAAGCCTTTACCACAAAGACCCCCTAGCACTGCTGGACATTCTAATGAGACCTTCAAGGAGCACAGAAACCCTACTGGTCCACACCAAGACTCAGACCCATAGAGAGCCTGCTTTTATGTGCTATGTTCTACGTTCTCTAATTTATACTACCTCTGCTGAACCTCCTGAGAGAAACTACCAACTCATCACAGGAGGAAACATTCCCCAACCCCTGAAAGTCTATCTTATGGATTGAAAAGAATGAAGATGGGTGAGATCTAAGCTATAGTATAGTGTAATTTATCTGTTTCCGTTTGTTTTTCTTTTTGCCTACATGAGCATTTATAATGGACTTTAGATATGTTCGTTTTTTCTGGTTCTCATATTACTGCTCACATGTACATTGTTATGATTTATTACTACAATGGACACCTGCCATAAACTCCCACGTATGTCTTGCCACTGCTTACCTATACAATGGACACTTATTAGAGACTTTAAACATGGCTGTTCTCTTCTTGTATTGTCCACACATATACTGTTATTCATTATGTAAACTATGGGAATTGACTAGGTTTGTCTCTTGTTATTGAATCACAAACTTATCTCTGATATTACAGAACCGAACTATACACTTAAAAACATTGAATACCCCTAAACTCACCTACCTGACCATCCCGGATACCCGAGCATGACGGAAGTTGAGCTTAGACCAAACCTACCCCTAAATGATATGACCATCTCTCCCGAGAGGATCTATCATTAGCTGACTTTACCCTACGACCAGATCATGTTTTAACTCTCCCTGTGACACCCTATCCTCTATAGGGACTAATGAGACATTTTATTTCACTCTCCTGCGGGCCCAACATGAGAAGATTGCCCCAACCCTACTGAGATCACTACTGGCAGATCTTGACTATTGCAGTTCACTGACTTTTAACTAGCGACTCACAGCCTAGTGAATCACACCATAATCTTAGTCCCGAATGTCCATACCACCACTAGGGAGAACTTAACTATATGACACATAGAGTATATTATTGAACGGGAAAAGTTTAGTTATACTTAGCAGGGGAGTGGTGACTGTGAAGTTTTCAATCACTCGATGTTAGATTATCAAACATAATCCACAGTTCCTCCTGTTGAAATTGAAATTGTAATTAATGTTTTATTAAGAGGTTTACAGAGTTAATTGTTATCTTATATATGACATGCATGTTTCACATATGTATCTTAAGCTTTACTTTCTTTCTTTCATCTTGACTATTTCTCTCTCCTCTTCCTTTCTCCTCTTTACTTCTTCTTACATCTGGCTCCAAACCGGTGGGGACATGAACCCCTCTCCGCTTAGCTCCTCCCCAATTTATTAGTTGTGCCCCACTGGCATAGACCAGTAGGTGCACTCATCGCGAAAGTGTAAGCTCACCACTTTCAGCCAGTTACTGAGGCTCTTTAATTTTTGCACACCACCTCTCTCGTTCCAAAACGTCCCACGGGCCCCTAGGCACCACTACCAACGCCCAGACCTCTATAATTCCCAACTAAGAACACGCTTGTACTCCAATTAACTCAAGGAGTCTCGCCCACACCCCCAAAATGATCCCTATACGCGTAGCTACGCTAAACGCGCAAGGCCTTAACTCTCCCACCAAGAGAAAACTATTACAGCAATATGTCCTGATACACAAGGTTCACATTCTGTTCCTACAGGAGACTCATTGGATGGGGGAGCCCCGTATCTCTGGACTCTCCCAGCACTACCCAGTCTGTGAAACTGCTTCTAACCTAGAAAGTAAAAATAAAGGAGTTGCCATCTTGATTAGTAGAGAACTGTCATTTAACTTGGAGTATATCGAAAGAGACAGTGAGGGCAGATTTTTGATCCTCATCTGTTCACTCAATAACTAAATATTTACGTTGGTATCATTATACGCACCCAACTCCAAGCAGATCCCATTCCTCCGTAAACTTTTAACACACATAGATCAGATTAAGAGGGGACATCTAGTAATAGGGGGAGACTTCAACATGGTCTGGAACCCAACCATTGACAAACAGTCCTCTGTCGCAATACATTCTGAGAGAAACACTTCTATCTCCAATGCCTTTCGAAAACTTATATACCAACATAACCTCTATGACGCCTGGAGGTGCTTAGCACCCTCAGTGAAAGACTTCACACATCATTCAAAGGCCCATAACTCGTACTCCAGACTGGACTATATATTCTGTGACTCATGGTCCTTAGACCAATTCGTCAACCCCAACATTAGACCATGCACGTGGTCAGACCATGACATGGTCTACCTAGACTTCACTAAGCTGCAAGCTCTCACTAATAGACCCCCATGGAAACTCTCGGAGCAATGGCTATCGGAGATAGAACTGCCTGCACTCCAAAAGACAGTACAGGAGTTTCTGTCACATAATGACTCAGGACTCACTGATATCACTATGGTATGGGCCGCCCTCAAAGCATATCTACGGGGACACTTTATAAAAAAAGCGGCCAGATTGCGTAAAGAGGCTGGCCAACCCTTAGCGAAATTATATGGAGACCTCCGAATTCTAGAGCAGGAGAATAAAACAAGCCCAAACGCTCAGATAGCCCTTCAAATAGGACTCATCAGAGACGAAATCTCCAAAAGAGACTTGTCGCGGGTCCAGGAAAACCTACACAAGCTCAAACAGCTATACTACCACAAGGGCAATAGAGCAGATAAACTCCTAGCCAATAAGCTCCGTAAGTGCACGCTCCAGAAACGGATACCCTGCATCTCAACGAGTGAAGGTGTAGTATATTCCCCTAAAGAAATAGGATCAGCTTTCGCTGATTACTACTCCTCCCTATACAACATTGGGGACTCGAAAACAACCAGCGACCCTACGCATGTTAGTATCTCCAGGTTTTTGGAGAGCTTACCTGTGCCCACCCTATCTGAAGACTCCAGGGCCGAACTGGAACGACAGTTCACCTTAGAGGAAGTCAAAGGAGCTATAAAAGACTTAGCTCCCCATAGGGCACCCGGACCATATGGATTCACGGTCACGTTTTACCGAGAGCTCTGTCCAATCATATCTCCAGTACTACTTCGGCTGTTCCAGAGTGTAGCGACCAGGGGCGCTTTCCCGGCAGAATTCCTAGAAGCGAATATCCCCACTATCCACAAAGAGGGTAAGGACCCACTATTGTGCTCCAGTTACAGACCCATATCGCTTATCAATGTGGACGCCAAAATATATGCCAAAATATTGGCAAACCGATTAGGGAAGCACCTGCACACAATTATACACCTCGACCAAGTAGGATTTGTGCAGGGGAGGCAGGGAACTGACAATACCCGACGCCTTCTAAATATATATTCAGAGGCAATGGACATGGGACTCCCTATACTCACCCTGTCACTTGACGCCGAGAAGGCCTTTGACAGGGTTAGATGGGCCTACCTATTCCAGACACTTTCAGCGTTTGGTGTGCCAGATCCGTTTATCACCGCAACTATACTACTGACTGTATGGGAGACGCGGTGGACTACTAATACGCAACTACACAAACCACTTTCGGTACACTATCACTGCCTTTTAGAGGAAGGGACTGCCCCAAAAACAGTACATATGAATGCATGGGAAGAGGAGCTACAAGCTACATTCCCGGCAGAAATCTGGGACAAAGCCATTGAACTGACGAAAAAGGCGACCCACTGTATCACTCTCTACGAGTTATATTTTAAAGTGATAACCAGATGGCACCTAGTGCCCACAAAATTAAGGAGACTTTTCCCAGAACATTCGCAGCTGTGCTGGAGGGAGTGCGGGGGACTGGGCTCCCCCATCCATGTCTGGTGGACCTGCCCCAAGCTAGCGACTTATTGGCAGAAAGTAGGTAAGATTTGTACAGAACTGGAATTGACTCAGGCTCTGAACCCAGCCCTAGCCATCCTACACTTAGGCATAGACAGGCTCCCTAAAGCTAAACAAAACCTCTTGATCTATAATTCTCATGTCTGCTAAACTACTCATAGCCAGAAACTGGAAAAAGAGCCAGCCCCCCAGACTACAAAGTGTAATTGAAAACGTGAACTACCTCAAAAATATGGAAAATTATGTTGCTAGAGAGAGAAGGCAACTGAGCAATTATTGCGTCATTTGGGAACCCTGGGACTCTATGCTGTCCCGCGCGACCCCTGGCTCTGGAACCTAGACACTGAGGGGAGGGTAGAGAGATGAGAACACACCCTCTCCAAACACCTTCGTCTGTGGCCCATATATTGACTTTCTGCTCCCTCCCATATCTGAGACCTGTGATAGTAACCCAAAGCTCTACTCACCAGATAGCAAGCGGAGAGGGGTCGGAGAACTCCCTATTACATTTGGAACCTGAGTCATAATATATTGAGTGATACTCTGCTGATTGAATGCCTCTTTTTGACTGGTTTGTTGGTTTTAAGGATTACACCTTTGTAAACAAATGCTATATACCTGTATATCTTTAAAATGCTCATTATATATACATAAGGTAACCTCTGTAAAAACGAGGATTCCTACACAGGAAGACGCCTCTGTTCTTGTTCCTTGACAACACTATCTGAAACCTGTACGTAAGAATATTCCTTTCGTATTTTTGTTAAATGTTGACTTTGTTTATATTCATGCTTGAGAAAGGCTGTGTGTGAAAATTATATCCTCAATAAAAATATTTATTTTTAATTAAAAAAAAAGGCGTACCGAGCATCCAAAATTCTGTGTGCAGCTGGTGACTGCATGAAGAGGATCATTGATGAAGATCAGAAATTTGATGAAGACTGCTGCCGCCACAATGAAGATAAGATGGAGTGCCACCATAGTTTTTTTAAAGGAACAGTCAAGTCAAAAATAAACTGTCATGATTCAGATAGGGCATGTAATTTTAAGCAACTTTCCAATTTACTTTTATCATCAATTTTGCTTTGTTCTCTTGGAATTTTTAGTTGAAAGCTAAACTTAGGTAGGTCATATGCTAATTTCTTAGCCCTTGGAAGCCGCCTCTTATCTGAATGGATTTTAACAGTTTTTCACAACTAGAGGGCATAAGTTCATGTTTGCCATATAGATAACATTGTGCTCATGCACGTGAAGTTACCTAGGAGTCAGCACTGATTGGCTTAAATGCATGTCTGTCAAAATAACTGAAATAAGGGGCAGTCTGCTGAGGATTAGAGACAAGGTAATCACAGAAGTAAAAAGTACAGGTGGACCTTGGTTTACGCCAGTTCAATTTGCGCCGTTTCAGAATAACAACCTTTTTCTTCAGTCATGTAACTGCTATTGAAAAGCTTTGGAAAGCAAATTGCACTAATTAAAATAGCCAGCAAAATTTAGCAGGCACTTCCCTATTATCTTCCTGTCCAACAGCTTGAGGTGAGGATGCCTAACTGCTTATTAATCACTGCAGATTGAATATTATCTAACATGCTAACAATGCAGAGAACTGATTGCAGAAAAAAGCAAGTAAATAAAAATGTTTTTGTTCATTAAACTTAGTTTGATGATGATGCAGTCTGTTGTGTAATTATTTTATTAGGGGATGTTTAGCAAATGTTTTTGTTCATTAAACTTGGTTTGATGATGATACAATCTATATTATTCGGTTTATAATGCTGCTTAGAATTTAAAGTCTTCATTTCAAAGCTTTAAAAATAATGTATTAGGTGTTACTTATGACAATTTTGAGAGGGGCCTGGAACCTAACCCCCTCACTTCCCATTGACATACATTATAAACTGGGTTTCAATTTACAACGGTTTCGATTTACAACCATTCCTCCTGGAACCTAACCCGGCGTAAACTGAGGGCTACCTGTATATTAATATAATTTTGTTAGTTATGCAAAACTGGGGAGTGTGTAATAAAGGGATTATCTATTTTTTTAAACAATAACATTTCTGGTGTAGACTGTCAGCTGGGATTTAGAATAGGCATAAGTCTTTTTATTTTTGGTAATATGTTTGTTATTTTTTTTAATGGTAGTTTTTTCTTTTCTTTAAGTAATAGTAGGTTTTTTATTTTTTAAGTAATGTTAAGTTTTTTGTAAAAGTAAGGTTTTGTTTTGTTTTTACTTTTTCAGGTAAGTTTTTTTGTTTTATTTTTTAAAGGTAGTTTTTTTTTAAGGTAGTTTTATTTTTTGTAAAGGTAAGTTTAGTCTGTTTTGAGTTAACTTAGGGGATTTTAGGATAGGGGGTTTAGATGTTTGTGGGTTATTTTGTGGTAGGGGTGTGGTGTTTTAGGGGTTAATAATGTAGAAGGGTATTTTGCCATGTAGGGGGGGTGGCGGTTTAGGAGTTAATAGTGTAGAAGGGTAGTTTGCAATGTTGGGATGGCAGTTTAGGGGTTAATAGGGTAGTGGGTTACTTTTCGATGGGGGTTGTGGCAGGTTAGAGGTAAATAGTGTAGTGGGGACTTTCCGGTGGGCTATGTGGTGATTTAGGGGTTATTAGAGTAGGGGCTTATGGCGATTCAGGTTAGTGTACGAGTATGGGTGTTGGTTTTTCCCCCACTTTTCTCTCTCCATTGAAGTCAACAGGAGAGTACGTTAAAGCAATAACAATATTTTAAGTTCTGCTCTTAGAGCGAATCGGGTTATCGCTTTAGCAATAAAGATCTACTTTCAACTTGTAATATGAGCGCTACCCGATTTGCGCAAAGAGCAAAAGTCGAGTGTTGTTAGCGTGCGAGCAGGAGCAGTAATTACTGCTCCATTCATAATCTAGCCCTAAATCTTCCCCCAACCAGAGACTAGTGTGGCATGGGGCAACAACTTAATGCGGTCTTGGGGGCTAGAGTAGACTACTTGGACTGTTTTTTGGCCAAGAAGGGATGAACTTCCAGCAAAATGTGGTGTAGCTTGAACTTTGGGTAGAGGGAAAAGCTTTCTGAGTCTTAGATTTCTGAAAGAAATTAAAATATCCTGTAGATCTAAAGTTACCCCAAATGGAGATTTACCATGAAAGGGGAGCCAAAGCAATCTGCGTTCACAAAATCAGCAAACAAAAATGTAAGTCACAAAGCATGTCTAGCTAAAACAGCTAATGCATCTTTTTTAGCATTAATGTGTATTAATGTGGATTTAGATGGGGAGACTCTGTAAAGTAGCTGGGTCACAGTTAGAAGGGTAAGTAAAAATAAGAGGAAGAAAATGGCCAGTTCTGAGCTGGTACACAGATTTGTAAGATTGAGTGAAGATGTTGGGGATATCAGTTCAGAGGTGGTAATGTCAGAGAGGGCTGTTCTGCCTAATAAGTTGAACAGTCCTTCAGTCATGGAAGAGGAGCATACTATAGTTAACAGTCCTTCAGTCATGGAAGAGGAGCATGCTATAGTTAACAGTCCTTCAGTCATGGAAGAGGGGTATACAAGTCTGGGCCTGAGGCAGATGTTGGTTGTAGGAGACTCTATTATAAGGAAGGTTGATAGGGTAATTTTTCATCCAGATCTCTTAAATAGAACAGTTTGCTGTCTTCCAGCGGCTCGTGTTAGGCATATTGTGGAGCGTGGGGGGGAATCTTAAAATATATTACATGCTACAAGCCCCGCTCCCCCAACATTAGTGACATGAAGGAAACTCAGCTACTAATGCAAATAGGAAAGGCTGCTAATAAAAGCAGTGCTGTAATTATGGGAAATTTTAACTATTCCGACATAAACTGGGCCAATGAAACTAGTAATACAGCTAAAGGAGATAGATTTTTAAATGTTCTCAAAGATAACAATGTCACAATTAATAGAGGAGCCAACTAAGAATAAATCTATAATGGATTTAGTCTTATCAAACAACACAGAAATAATATCGAACAAAGAAGTCAAAGAACATTTGGGTAACAGTGATCATAATATGACCAAGTTTGAAATCACTTTCCCTAAGCAGTGTTAAAAGGGTTCAACTAAGACTTTAAATTTTAAGAAAGCAAAATTCAATGATTTAAAGGGACAGTAAAGTCATACTTAGACATTCATGATTTAGACAGAACATACAATTTCAAACAACTTTACAATTTACTTATATAATTTAATTTGCTTCCTTCTCTTGTTATCATTTGCTGCTCCTGAGCTTACCTAAATAAATCTTTCAGAAAAGAACCTAGGTTCTAGCTGCTGATTGGTTACTGCATATATATACCGATTGTCATTGGCTCACCCATGTGTTCAGTTAGAAACCAGTAGTGCATTGCTGTTCCTTCAACAAATTATACCAAGAGGATGAAGAAAATTTGATGATAGAAGTAAACTGAAAAGTTGTTTAAAATAGCATGTTCTACCTAAATCACGCTAGAAAAATTGTGGGTTTCATGTCCCTTTAAGGAAATCATTAAATAACATAAATTGTGACAAAGTATTCTCTAATAAAAATGCAGAGGATAAATGGATAACATTTAAAACTTTGCTAAATAAATATACTCATCAACACATACCACATGGTTATAAAAGTAAAAGAAGTAAATCCAATGCGGCATAAAAAAAAAAAAAGTGTTAATTAGTGGGGAAATAATGTAGGGCATTTAAATTCAAAGAAAATAGAACAGACTTGACATTCCAAATATGTAATAGGAATGTAACAAAGCATGCAAAAAAAAAACAAATTACCCAAAACTTAAAATGAGAGATTAATTGCAAAGGATTCTAAGTCAAACCCTAAAATATTTTTTAAAGTATATAAATGGCAAAAAGTCTAAGAAGGAAAATATAGGTACATTAAAATGTGTGAAGGGTAGCAGGATTAACAGTGAAAGGACGAAGGCTGAGTTACTAAATCACACCGAGATTACGAGTTTTGCGTTAGCCTTAAAAAGCAGCGTTGAGAGGTCCCAACGCTGCTTTTTACCTAACCCTGGTATTACGAGTCTGTCAGGTAGAGGCTCACCGTTCACTTTTCTTCCGCGACTCAAGGCTACCGCAAATCCCCTTACGTCAATTGCGTATCCTATCTTTTTAATGAGATTTGCCTAATGCTGGTATTACGAGTCTTGGAAGAAGTGAGCGGTAGACCCTCTCCTGGCAAGACTCCTACCGCATTTAAAAGTCAGTAGTTAAGAGTTGCATGGGCTAACGTCGGAACATAAAACTCTTAACTAAAGTGCTAAAAAGTACACTAACACCCATAAACTACCTATTAACCCCTAAACCAAGGCCCCCCCACATTGCAAACACTATAATAAAAAATTTTAACCCCTAATCTGCCAACCGGACATCGTCGCCACCTACATTATACCTATGAACCCCTAATCTGCTGCCCCTAACATCGCAGCCACCTACATTATATTTATTAACCCCTAATCTGCCACCCCCAACGTCGCCACCACCTACCTACAATTATTAACCCCTAATCTGCCGACCGGACATCACCACCACTTTAATAAATGTATTAACCCCTAAACCGCCACACTCCCACCTCGCAAACACTAGTTAAATTTTATTAACCCCTAATCTGCCGTCCCTAACATCGGCGACACCAACTTACATTTATTAACCCCTAATCTGCCGCCCCCAACGTCGCCGACACCTACTTACATTTATTAACCCCTAATCTGCCGCCCCCAACGTCGCCGCTACTATATTAAAGTTATTAACCCCTAAACCTAAGTCTAAACCTAACCCTAACCCCCCCTAACCTAAATATAATTTAAATTAAACTAAATACATTTAACATAATTAAATCAATTATTCCTATTTAAAACTAAATACTTACCGATAAAATAAACCCTAAAATAGCTACAATATAACTAATAGTTACATTGTAGCTAGCTTAGGATTTATATTTATTTTACAGGCAACTTTGTATTTATTTTAACTAGGTACAATAGTTATTACATAGTTATTAACTATTTAATAACTACCTAGCTAAAATAAGTACAAAATTACCTGGAAAATAAATCCTAACCTAAGTTACAATTACACCTAACACTACACTATCATTAAATAAATTACCTAAACTACCTACAATTAAATACAATTAAATAAATTAAATTACGAAGAAAAAAAACACTAAATTACAGGGAAAAAAAAGAATTACAAGAATTTTAAACTAATTGCACCTAATCTAATCCCCCTAATAAAATAAAAAAGCCCCCCAAAATAATAAAATTTCCCTACCCTATACTAAATTACAAATATCCCTTAAAAGGGCCTTTTGCAGGGCATTGCCCCAAAGTAATCAGCTCTTTTACCTGCAAAAGAAAAATACAATACCCCCCAACATTAAAACCCACCACCCACACACCCCTACTCTAAAACCCACCCAATCCCCCCTTAAAAAAACCTAACTCTAAACCCCTGAAGATCTCCCTACCTTGAGCCGTCTTCACCCAGCCGGGCACAAGTGGTCCTCCAGACGGCAGAAAGCTTCATCCAGGCTGCAGCTTCTATCTTTATCCTTCCAGAGCGGAGCCATCTTCTATCCAGCCGACGCGAAGCCATCCTCTTCAAACGATGTCCTAACGAAGAATGAAGGTTCCTTTAAATGACGTCATCCAAGATGGCGTCCCTTGAATTCCGGTTGGCTGATAGGATTCTATCAGCCAATCAGAATTAAGGTAGGAAAATCCTATTGGCTGATGCAATCAGACAATAGGATTGAGGTCGCATTCTATTGGCTGAAATAAATATAAATCCTAAAATAGCTACAATGTAACTATTAGTTATATTGTAGCTAGCTTAGGGTTTATTTTATCGGTAAGTATTTAGTTTTAAATAGGAATAATTGATTTAATTATGTTAAATGTATTTAGTTTAATTTAAATTATATTTAAGTTAGGGGGGGTTAGGGTTAGGTTAAGACTTAGGTTTAGGGGTTAATAACTTTAATATAGTAGTGGCGACATTGGGCGTTAATAAATGTAAGTAGGTGTCGGCGATGTTAGGGACGGCAGATTAGGGGTTAATAAAATTTAACTAGTGTTTGCGAGGCGGGAGTGCGGCGGTTTAGGGGTTAATAAAATTTATTAAAGTGGCGGCGATGTCCGGTCGGCAGATTAGGGGTTAATAATTGTAGGTAGGTGGTGGCGATGTTGGGGGCTGTAGATTAGGGGTTCATAGGGATAATGTAGGTGGTGGCGGTGTCCGGAACAGAAGATTAGGGGTTAATAATATAATGTAGGTGTCAGCGATAGCGGGGGCAGCAGATTAGGGGTTAATAAGTGTAAGATTAGGGGTGTTTAGACTCGGGGTTCATGTTAGGGTGTTAGGTGCAGAAACAACGCAGCCCCATAGAAAACAATGGGGCTGCGTTAGAAGCTGGACGCTGCTTTTTTGCAGGTGTTAGGTTTTTTTTCCAGCCAGCTCAGCCCCATTGTTTCCTATGGGGAAATCGTGCACGAGCACGTTTAGTCATCTTACCGCTACCGTAAGCAACGCTGGTATTGAGGTGAGATGTGGAGCTAAATTCTGCTCTACCTCACCTTTTTACGGCTAATGCCAGGTTTAAAAAAACCTGTAATACCAGCGTTGGCTTAAGGTAGCTTTAGAAAAAAAAAGCCTTGTTAGCAACGCACCCCTGTTAACGCCAAACTCGTAATCTTGCTGTTAATTTCTTCAGTATACACAAGAGAGGAACCAATGGGAGATACTTTGAAACAAACTAGAACATACAAGCCCATACCATTAAGTGAGTTATCTCTAGGGGATACCAGGAAAAAAATGTATAATATTAAAGTAAATAAAACTCCAGGCCCAGATAGAATAAACCCAGAGATTATATTGATGAGTATATTCGGTCTACATTTTGGAAGTAAAAGTAAGCAGGCAACCTGTTATTTAAATGGGACTAGATTTAGCATAACTAAGGAGAAAAGGGATTTGGGAGCAGTAATAGATAACAAGCGAATGATGGGTGCATAATGCAGGGCAGTGGCTTCTTAGGCTAATATGCATGTATTAAAAGAGGCATTGATGCAAGGGAGGAAATCATCATTTTGAACTATAGAAATCCCTGGTAAGACCTAACCTTGAGTACTGAATGCTGTTCTGGGCACCAATCTCAAAAAAGGCATTACTGACTTAGAAAACGTTCAGATAAGGGCCACAAAATTAATAAGGAGAATGGAGAATTTAAGCTATGAGGAGAGGTTAGCCAAACTGGTCTGTTTTCTCTAGAATGAATGCCCTTGAGAGGTGACACAAGTACTTGAAATAAATATATTTAAGGCCCATATACGAAGACGAGGAAAGCTCTGTTTATTCCAACAAAACTGTTTGTCACAAGAGGTCACAATTCAAGTGAAGTTCCAGCCTGCTCTTCAAGCACCCATCAGGTGCTCCATTTTTGTGAGTTACCTATTTTATTTGTATATTGTCTGTATCAGGCTGTACTAGGCCATTTGGCGCCTTTGTTATCTTTATATTTATTACAGATTTGCTTTTTTCTAAGAGACTGACCATCTCTTGACAAAAAGCTGCTGGGATAAGACAGTGTTTTGAAGACTTGAATCTTATTTATTATAAGACTTTAAATTCAGTTAATTCATTTATTATTGTTTCTATATATACTCTATGTTGACCACAATTGAGAGCGCCCCCTCATGGTTATATGTATATGTTTGCAGATACATAGCCATTTTGACATGACATTAAAAATATTACACATTCCAATGTTCTTCACTTAGAAGAATATGTTCTATTTATTCATAAATACATATATTTCTACATATATATTATAATATTAACAATATCTATTTATATATATATATATACACATGATTATATAGATATATATAGGAATGTATATTTATAAATACATGCTATGTGCAGAACATTGTAATGTGAAATATTTACAGTAAATATATTGTTAAAACCTTTATTAACCCCTTAAGGACCAACGACGTACCCTGTATGTCGCTGGCCTTTTTTTGGGACTTGATTGTTTTATAGCACGGTCTTGCCACCAGCGTTGAGACTGCTCTATTCCACAAAGCCTTCTGGAGGGAGGGCATTAATAGCGTGTTCATGCTAGACTTGTGCTATTATGTTCTGAAAAAAAACTTAACAACCAGTGACATACAGGGTACATTGTGGTCATTAAGGAGTTAAAAATGAATATTGCATATATATGTTTTTACATGTTTTCATCTACTTAACTGCAAATAGCTCCAATGCACTTATATAAATGTTTATGTATGTACTTATGTATGTATGTGTTTATATGGGTACACAATTCTGTAAATACACAAATACATATATAAATACATTTGTACACACATATAAACATTTATATATACATACAGTATACATATTTAGACATGTATATGTAAGTATCTCAATGTTAAAGCCATTTGCCTGCCTTTTTATTTCTAACACCTGAGACCTCATATGTTTGAGCCCTTATAACTTTGGGAGCAATATTGTTTATAGTCAGCACATGGTAAACTAAGCCTCACTATATAAATGGGGGCAATTAAACATGTTCCAAACTATGCAACACTATTGAGATGTCTTATTCCATCACACCTTGCTATCTACCCACCCTGGTATTATTTATCACTTCATGACTTCCCCTTACCTGACACCTGTCTAAAGACTACTAACATTCAATATAACAGAAGATAAAAAAAAAAAAAGACTGCAGAAAAAAAAACTTCATACATATAGTAAGAATGGCAATGACTAAACTGTAAAATCAAAAGCCACAGCGACCTCTATGTAAATACAGACAAAATTGAACAAGGGGCAAACTTAAAAGGCAGTGACAGGAAACCAAAAACAGGACTGCCCCACAAAAAACAGGACAGTTGGCTATGCTTAAATGTATATTTATATTTATATACAGATACAGAACCCTTTATCCAAACTGCTTGGGACTGGAAAAGAATTGGATTTCAGAATATTTGCATCTGTAAAATGGGACGGCTCCGAAAAGGGATGGGACTAAGGGGCCGATTTATAAAGTTCCGTATGCTTGTCCATAACTTGTCTGCCTGCTCTAAGGCCGCGGACAGAAATCAACCCGATCAAATATGATCGGGTTGATTGACACCCCCTGCTAGCGGCAAATCTGCAGGGGGCGGCATTGCACCAGCAGTTCTTGTGAAGCGTATGCTGTCGGCATTTATCGATGTGCGGCGAACATTATATGCTACATCGTATCATGTCAACTTGCACATTAATAAATATACCCATAAGTGTAAACAATATTTAATGTCATTTAGGCAGAATTTACATGTAATACAGCTTTTACGTGCGACATAAAGGTAGTTTTATATCAATTTTACTATTTTTGAATACATAGTACCATCAGAAAGATAGTACAGTATTGTAATCAGAAAGGTAAGTTCTTTTAAATATAGACTAGCATTTAAATTTTAGAACACAAAAACCAAACCAAACGCAGGCACAGAAGATTGTGATTTACAAAAATGGTAATTTTTAATAATTTTGTTTAAAAAGAAAAAAGTCTGGATTTTGAAATAAATTTAGTTTTGGTCTTTAAGATTAGAAGCCTTTCTCTAAAGAGATTGCTGGTACAAGTTGAATAAATTGCCTGGAAGACTCCACAACAGTAAAAATAATAATGAATAGAAATATGATAAATGACTGTCCTTAATTGGGCATTTTATTTTCTAGTTGAAATACAATAATTACTTTTGTAGAGGAGGCTTAAAGGAATCTAAAGCCATTAAAGGAAAGCAAATGGGTTTATTTTCCACCAGAGACCACAAAAACAGATGGACGCTAATGCATATAAAAAAATGACACTATTAGCATGGCATGTGGCCATATTGTAAATGTATATAAACAGTGAACAAGAGCAGTACACTCAAAACAAGTCTAAAATAGTAACTCTTTTCATCCCTATGCAATTGGGATTGGTTTTAAACATTTTTAATGTTTAAAGACAATTTTTAAAACATTTAGTTGTCCCATTTCTCTTTGCTCAACAAATATGTAGGGTTTTAACTTAAAGGGATAAGAAAGTCAAAATTAAACTTGTATGATTCAGATAGAGCATGTAATTTTAATACACTTTTAAATTCACTTCTATTTTCAAATGTGCTTTGTTCTCTTGGTATCCCTTGTTGAAAAAGAATACGCACATATCCTACACTAGTGGGAGCTGCTGCTAATTGGTACCTGCACATATTTGTCTCTTGTGATTGGCTGACTAGATGTGTTTATCTTGCTGCCAGTAGTGCGATGCTGTTCTTTCAGCAAAGGATAACAAGAGAATGAAGCAAATTTGATAATGAAAGAAAATTGGAAAGTTGTTTAAAATTGTATGTTCTATCCAAATCATGAAAGAAAATGTTGGGGTTTCCTGTCCCTTTAACTCCTTAAGGACCAAGACGTATAGGGTACGTAGTAGAAAAACTGTCACTTTATGACTAAGGACATACCCTGTCCGTCCTTATGGTTTTCAAACGCTGGAAGCGATCATGGTCGCTTCCAACCACTTTCATGTTATTGCTGTGATGCCTCGATAATAGGGCATCCTGCAATAACATTTTTTAGGCATCCGATGCAGAGAGAGCTACTCTGTGGCCTTCTCTGCATCGGCCAGCGATGGTGCAGATCCTTGGTGGGTGGGAGCCATAGCAGGGAGGCGGGTGGGCAGCCCATCGTTGGTTGATATCTGGATCCTGTCCCCTCTGTGCTTCCTTTCAGTATTAACACACAGGAGTCAAAGAAGGGAGAGGGAGGGGGGGGTGGGTAGGGTATTAAGGGTGGGCAGCTACACTACAGAAATTGGGGTTTGTTTGTTCTTCAGTCAAAAAAGGGCAACTTTTGTAGTAAATGGGTACTGGCAGACAGCTGCCAGTACCTAAGATGGTAGCCAATTGGTCGAGAGCGGAGGCTTAGAGAGCTGTTTGGGAGGGATCAGGGAGGTTGGATCCTAAACTAAAGATAAAATACAAAAAAAAAATCAGCGAGAAATCTAAAATTTGTGAAAAAGTTAACATTTTTTTTTATTTGATCGCATTTGGCGGAGAAATGGGGGCATGAAATATACCAAAATGGGCCTAGAACAATACTTTGAGTTGTCTACTAAAAAAAATATATACATGTCAAGGGATATTCAGGGATTCCTGACAGATATCAGTGTTACAATGTAACTATCACTAATTTTGAAATAAAAATGGTTTGGAAATAGCAAAGTTCTACTTGTACTTATTGCCCTATAACTTGCAAAAAAACTAAGAACATGTCAACATTGGGTATTTCTAAACTCAGGACAAAATTTAGAAACTATTTAGCATGGGTGTTTTTGGTGGTTGTAAATGTGTAACAGATTTTGGGGGTCAAAGTTAGAAAAAGTGGGGGGGTTTTCAATTTTTTCATCATATTTTATCGTTTTTTTATAGTAAATTATAAGATATGATGAAAATAATTGTATCTTTAGAAAGTTAATTTAAAGGGACAGTCAACACCAGAATTTTTGTTGTTTAAAAAGAAAGATAATCCCTTTATTACCCATTCCCCAGTTTTGCATAACCAACACTGTTATAGAAATACATGTTTTACCTCTGTAATTAGCTTATACCTAAGCTTCTGCTGACTGCCCCCTTATTTCAGTTCTTTTGACAGACTTGCATTTTAGCCAATCAGTGCTCACTCCTAGGTCACTTCACATGCATGAGCTCAATGTTATCTATATGAAACACATGAACTAATGTCCTGTAGTGGTCAAAATGCATTCAGATTAGAGGCTTCAAGATCTAAAAGAGTCTTCAAGATCTAAAAAATTAGCATATGAACCTCCTAGGTTTAGCATTCAACTAAGAATACCAAGAGAACAAAGCAAAATTGGTGATAAAAATAAATTGGGAAGTTGTTTAAAATTACATACCCTATTTAAATCATCAAAGTGTTTTTTGGAATTGACTGTCTCTTTAATGGCAAGGAAAACGGTATATAATATGTGTGGGTACAATAAATGAGTAAGAGGAAAATTACAGCTAAACACAAACACCACAGAAATGTAAAAAGAAACCTGGTTCTTAAGGGTAAGAAAATTGAAAAATTGTCTGATCACTAAGGGGTTAAGCATTTTTTGTTGTTGCAATAGTTCAGTACCAGAAATATGCATGCAACTTCCGTATCAAACTGCTTTAGTGAGCTAGGTCTAATAAAATACATCTTCTGATTACCACCTACTATGTGCTGGGTTTAACTGGAAATTCCCAGTGCTTTTTGAGTTGCATAGTATAGTATTTCACTTGAAATGGAAATGTTATTTGCTTTAGAATTTCAAATGATAAATGCATTGGTACTTGAAATATAAACTTCAAGCACCATCTAGTGGTCAAATAGAAAATTGCCTATTATTTTTAAGTAAAATTGCCCAAACGTGAAAAAAATATATTGTAGAATAATATAACTGTACAAATATTCTTAAATGTTCTTAAGAAAGTTGATGCTCATCAATTAGATTGTATGTATCTACCTTATAGTTAATGATGAAAATTAAAAATAGTTATCCTTAAAAAAAAATTAATGTATACCTAGATTCAATCATTTCAGAGGTACATGGGTTTAATACCAGACAGTGTAATGTGACAAAGCAGGCCAGACAAACTATTCATAATATAGTGTAATGATAAGCATATATGATTACTGCATCTATGAAGCTAAAGTTTAGTTAGACCTGGGAATCTGTATTATTGACTGTGGGAGATACTGTGCCAAATATAAAACAAATTATACAAAAAATGAAAAAAATGAAAAAGTTAATGAATGATACTTAGAACTCTGTTCAAAATAATCCCAGATACTAGTGGGCGCCTCAAAAAGACCACGACCAGCTAGAATAATGATCAAATATTATCTGGATACAGTCTTTACTCTCAGGCGTGAAATCTTCTTAATAAAATGTCCCAAATACAATCATAAGGAATCACACTTGGCAGCTCTTCCAAATCTCGATAAAGGTTCCATCTAGAAAATTAAACACAAAGATGGTGCCTCCTAGTGCAATACTATGGATATATCCAATAGAGCTTAGTCCACTAATTCATGTGAAGCTGTAATACTCACAAGCGTGAATAATGTAGGGGGAAAACAGAAACAATCCTCAGAAGCAGCATAACCGCAAAGCGTTTCTCAGTGAAACACGTTCAGTGAGACACGTTGTGGTTATGCTGCTACTGAAGGTTGATTCTGTTTTCCCTCTACATTATTGTTTTTATGAGATGTTTTATATTTTATGAAATAGTTTTAATATTTTATCACACAATCTAGTACCTTGTGTTTTAGTCTGGAGGAGCATTGATCAGCTGTACCTTGCCGTTGTTTAGTGAGCTGGGACACTGCAATATCCTAGCAGGCTTCTATCAGTACATGAGAGTGCTGCCACGCTTATGAGTATAACGGCTTCACATGAATTATTGTTCTCTATTGGGTGTATCCATAGTATTGTACCAGGAGGCGTCTTCTTTGTGTTTAATTTTCTAAATTAATGATGGTAGTTCATGAGTTACATATATATATATATATATATATATATATATATATATATATATATATAACATAATTTATGTAAGAACTTACCTGATAAATTCATTTCTTTCATATTAGCAAGAGTCCATGAGCTAGTGACGTATGGGATATACATTCCTACCAGGAGGGGCAAAGTTTCCCAAACCTTAAAATGCCTATAAATACACCCCTCACCACACCCACAAATCAGTTTAACGAATAGCCAAGAAGTGGGGTGATAAGAAAGGAGCGAAAGCATCAAAAATAAGGAATTGGAATAATTGTGCTTTATACAAAAAAATCATAACCACCACAAAAAGGGTGGGCCTCATGGACTCTTGCTAATATGAAAGAAATGAATTTATCAGGTAAGTTCTTACATAAATTATGTTTTCTTTCATGTAATTAGCAAGAGTCCATGAGCTAGTGACGTATGGGATAGCAGATACCCAAGATGTGGAACTTCCACGCAAGAGTCACTAGAGAGAGAGGGATAAAATAAAGACAGCCAATTCCGCTGAAAAATTAATCCACTACCCAAATCAAAAGTTTCAATTTTTATAATGAAAAAAACTGAAGTTATAAGCATTTACGATCTGCTCCTTAACTAAACCATCCTGAAGAAAAACTATAAAATCCTAGGAATTCTAAAAGAATGCCAAGAGAATTTATGAAAAGAGCATCAAGAGATGTAAATCTTCCAAACTCGATAATAAATCTTACTAGACAGAGATTTACGAGCCTGCAACATAGTATTAATCACTGAGTCAAAGAACTTCTATGACTAAGTACTAAGCGTTAAAACTCCATACCATCAAATTAATAATTTGAGTTCCTGATGGAAAAAATGAATGTTAAGATATAAGGTCTGGCCTTAATGGAAGTGACCAAGATTGTCAACTGAACATCCGAACAAGAACCATATACCAAAACCTGTGTGGCCATGCTGGAGCCACTAGCAACACAAAAGATTGCTCCCTGATGATTTTGAAAATCACTCTAAAAAGAAAACCAGAGGCGAAAAAAAATAGGCAGATTGATAACTCCAAGGAAGTGTCAATGCATACACTGCTTCCGCCAGAGGATCCCCGGACCTGAATAGGCCCCTGGGAAGTTCCTTGTTTAGATGAGATGCCATCAGATCTGTTTTTGGAAGCCCACACATCTGAACAATTTGAAAAAACACATCTGGGTAAAGAGACCATTCTCCCGAATGTAAAGCTTGATTGGCAGAGATAATCCGTTTCCCAATTGTCTATACCTGGGAAATGGACCACAGAAATTAGACAGGAGCTGGATTTAGTCAAGCAAGTATCCGAGATACTTCTTTCACAGCCTAAGGACTGAGAGTCCCACCCTGATGATTGACATACGCCACAGTTGTGACATTGTCTGACTGAAAAACAATAAACGTCTCTCTCTTCAAAAAGAAGCCAAAACTGAAGAACTCTGAAAAATGATATAAAAAGTGATATCCTAGAATCCATGCATCATTAATTCAGTATAAAAAACTGGAAAGGTTACTTATGAAAATGAGCAAAGGGAATTGAATCCAATGCTGCAGCCATAATACCAAAAACTTCCATGCATATAGCAACTGAAGGAAATAATAGAGACTGAAGGTTCCGACAAACGGAACCCAATAAAATTGTCACTTGTCTAAAAAAATTGACACAATCTATCTGGAAACCTAAAAAAAGGTGACCCTTGTCTGAGGAATCAAAGAGCTTTTGATAAAAAAAAATCCTCTGACTATGTCTTGAAGAAACAACAAAAGTTGAATCGTATAGTTTTGAATAAAACCCCCAAATCCTGTTCCTAAAAAGGAACTGGTATAAATACACCAGAAAACTCCAGGACTGAGCAGCGCCTTGAGCCCCAACGGGTGACCAGCCGCGCTTCACAAGCACCCAACACATATAGGACTGAAACACACTTCAGGAAAGTGTGAGCCTTACTGGAATAGCTGGAATACGTTAGAGAGATAAAAAATACTTCTCACAGACGGTTTTACTCTGAATCCTATTCTGTATCCAAATCTAAGAAGTTTGGACCGAATTGAACCAAAAATTTATTTAAAAAGTCTTAACCTGCCCCTTACCAGTTAAGCTGGAATAAGAACTGCACCTAAATGCAAATTTGGGGAGCTGACTTTGATTTTTAAAATGGCTTAAATTGAATGAAGAAAACTTCCAATTATAAACATGTTACTTGGGGAAGAATTTAGAATTCTGTTCCTTAGTAAGAAAAAAAGCTTAATATTTAGCCTTAGAACTCAAACTTGTAGCCCAGAGTAACAGTTGAAGAAATTAATCCAATTGTGAACCAAATAATTGATTACCTTGGGAAAAAAAGAAATATGGAATTTAGAAATCAAATTAGCATTCCAAGATTGAAATCATAAAGTTCTTCTAGCTAAAATAGCTAAAAACATAGATTAAACCTCATTTGCGAAAATATCAAAAAAATGACGACACAAATGAAATTATTAGCATGTTGATCAACTTAACTTCATGCAAAACAAATCATAATCTGATACTTGTTGCACTAAAGTATCCAACCAGAAAGCTGAAGCAGTCGCAACATCAGCCAAATAAATTACAGGTCTAAGAAAAGTACCTGAAAATAAATAATTTTCCTTAAATAAGATACAAGTTTCCCAAGGAAAAAAATAAATACTATCTGCTATAGAAATAGTAGTATGTTAGCAAGAGTAGAGATAGTCCCATTAACTTGGGGGATCTTCCTCAAAACTTAAAACTAACTGCCGGCAAAGGATACAATTAAAAACCTTAAAGAAGGAATAAAAGAAATTCCCGGCCTATTCCATTCCCTAGTATCAGGAACTGGAAAAAAACCTCTGAAGAAAACACAGAAGGTTAATAAACAGAATTAAAATGTTAGCTAGTCTTAAAAAGAACTAGTTACTTCAATATCCAAAATAATCAACACCTTTTCAACAAAAACAAAAGTACTCTATTTAAAAATAAAAAAGTAGATTTGTTAGTGTCAATATCTGATGAAGAATATTCTAAATGAGAAAATACACCATCAGAGAAGGATAATTCAGTATGTTGTTGGTCATTTGAAACTTCATCAACTAAATGAGAAGTTTAAAAAAGACCTAAAAATTTTATTAAAAGGCGGGATAGCAGACAAAGCCTTATACTAGAATCAGAAAAATATTCTTATAAATTCCTAAATATATCTTGTACATAAGATGTAAAAAGAATAGCAATAGATAATGCATAAATACTAATGGACTCTGCATGTAAAAGTTTATCATAAAAACTTATTACAAACCATAGCTAAATATAAACATTCATAACATTAAAATAAATGAACTTAGCTTTGGTAGGACTGATATCAGTCATCAGGAATCCCTCAGTATTTTCTGATTCAGGAACAGTTCTTGAAATATCTTGCAATATGTAATAGAAAAAAAACAACATATAAAGCAAAATTATCAAATTCCTTAAATGACAGTTTCAGGAATGGGAAAAAATGCAAAACAAACAAGCCTCTAGCAACCAGAAGCAACAAAAAAGTGAGACTGAAATGTGAAAAAAATGGTGCCAAGTATGACGCCCACATTTTTTGGCGCCAAGAAGACGCCCACATTATTTGGCGCCAAGTATGACGCCCACATTTTTTGGCGCCAAGAAGATGCCCACCTTATTTGGCGCCAAGTATGATGCCCATATTTTTGGCGCCAAAAATGACGCCCACATTTTTTGGCGCAAAAAAACGTCTAATACACATGCGTCAAAAAATGACTCAACCATGTGAAAACTTCCGGTGTCAACTATGGCGCCGGAAATGACAAAATTTGGCACCAAAAAAGTTTGCGCCAAGAATGACGCAATAAATTGAAGTATTTTCTGCCCCCGCGAGCCTAACAGCCCACAAGGAAAAAAGTCAATTTGAAAATTTTTGAAGGTAAGAAAAAATATTTATTCATATGCATTTCCCAAAATAATGAAACTGACAGTCTGAAAGAAGGAATACTGATTACCCTGAATCATGGCAAATATAAGTTTAAAACATATATTTAGAACTTTACATATAAAGTGCCCAACCATAGCTTTGAGTGTCATAAATAGAAATAAGATTTACTTACCCCAAGACACTCATCTACATATAGTAGATAGCCAAACCAGTACTGAAACGAGAATCAGTAGAGGTAATGGTATATAAGAGTATATCGTCGATCTGAAAAGGGAGGTAGGAGAAGAAATCTCTACGACCGATAACAGAGTACCTATGAAATAAATCCCCTAGAGGAAAACCATTGTTTTCAAATAGGCAATACTCTCTTCACATCCCTCTGACATTCACTGCATTCTGAGAGGAAAACCAGGCTTCAGCCTGCTGCAAAGCGCATATCAACGTAGAATCTAGCACAAACTTACTTCACCACCTCCATGGGAGGAAAAGTTTGTAAAACTGAATTGTGGGTGTGGTGAGGGGTGTATTTATAGGCATTTTAAGGTTTGGGAAACTTTGCCCCTCCTGGTAGGAATGTATATCCCATACGTCACTAGCTCATGGACTCTTGCTAATTACATGAAAGAAATTTTATATATATATATATATATATATATATATATATATATATATATATATATATATATATATATATATACACATACACACACACACACACACACACACACACAGTATGTGGCTAGACTGGCACCAGAATGTATTCTCCTAGTTAATGTCCACCTGTATTTATGAATGTATGAATAATAACAGAGACACAGTGCTTGGAGGTATAAATAAATTACATGCAGAAGTTCAAGAAGAAACAAACTACATTATACAGTTTAGGAGAGGTCAAAAAAAGTAACCACCCCTATCCTGTGTAGTACAGTATACCTTTGCCCAGCAAGACTAACTAGACTAACTATACATTTATAAGATGACAAGCTTTCGGAAGAATGCCTTCCTTTTTCAAGTCTGTAGCAATACTTGAAAAAGGAAGACATTCTTCCCGAAAGCTTGTCATCTTATAAATGTTTAGTTAGTGCAATAAAAAAGTATCATTGCTCAATGCAATACTCTTGTTATTTTGATATCTAAATCTCTGGACTAACACGGCTACTCCAATCAACGTGATATTGTTATTTTTTTTTATATATATATATATACACACACACACACACACAGTATATTTTGCTGTAATCAGATGATAAAAAAAGCAGTGAAGTCAACAAGATCACCATGAAATAGGTGTGACAAACAATTAAGGCAGGCACATTACTGATCAGGCACTATGGCCCACAACATTTTCCAGCAAAAAGCAGCCGCAGAAGAAGTACAATTTCAAAAATGTATGCAAAGAGAACCAAATTAAATTGTCATGAATAAGATAGAGAAGGCATTTTAAAAATATGGTTTTAATCAAACTTCTAGACAATACCACCTTTAATTTTGTGAAAACACTGATACAGGCTAATGAATTGACAACTATGACTATTTAACCCCTTAACGACCGAGACGTACCCTGTACATTGCTAGTCGTTAAGGGATTGTGTTGCTATAATAGCGCAGGTCTTACTACTGTAAACAGCTCCTCCATTGAAAGACTAGCGGCGTACAGAGTGCGTTGCTAGTCATTAAGGTGATAAGGAAATTAACTAAAAAATTAAATCCATAAGAAACCCCCTCTAAGGGGGCGAGACACATGTCAGATTTAGATCCTGAGTCATGTATTAAAGCATGATTGTGTTTAACCCCTTAAAAGTGACGTACCCTGTAGGTCCAGTGGCATCACTAGGGGGTGCGGGGGTACGGACTGCACCCGGGTGACACATGCACAGGAGGGGACACCAGAGCCAGTATTCAGAAAACATATTTCTAAAGAGAGCAACCAAATAAAGTATGAAACATTTTTTTAATCAACATTCACTCAGGATATAAGTACCCAACTAGACAGCACACCTGAATAAGCGCATCTGGTATTGTCACGTTACAATGTACTATAAACACATTTTATTGCCACTTGTGCTGCGGGCTATATCTTCAGTATAGCAGTGTAAGACCTGGAGTAAACTCTGTCCAATATGCCAGGGCTTCCCACTGGGATGTTGCTGCTGCTAGTAGTGGTCTGGATAACAGTGACATTGCAAGGCATATTGCAGTACGTCACTGTACCAGTACAGAGGCGTTTCTGTGAAAGCTGCAAAATCTGACAGGCAGTGTGATCTGTCAGATTCTGCGACCCATCACGTGTGTGATCAGTAGTGCGGTGATGTCACAGTCCCAGATTTCTACAGATCACACTGCCTGTCAGATTTTTCAGCCTTCACAGAAGCGCCGCTGTTCTGGTACAGTGAGGTACCACAATATGCCTCGCAATGTCACTGCTATCCAGACCACTACCAGCAGCAGCAACGTCCCAGTGGGAAGCCCTGGCTTATTGGTCCAAAGTAATTATTGCCCTAGTAACTAAATCATGCGCAAATACCGCCCACTGTCATCTGGCGCTACTTATGCTGGTTACAGAGGAGGACCAGGATAGGGGCAATTGCCCCCTGACGGTTGTCACCTGTTATGGCTACAAACTACTTTTTACACAGGACTGCACCGCACATGCAAACCAGTTTACCCGGCTGTCCCAGACTCCCTGCAATTATGAGCACTCAGCTTTCAGGCTGCAGCAGTAGGTAATAGTTATAATTATTTTGAGAAATAATTTTGAGATTTATACTTATTTGTCTTACATTTTTTTCCAACTTTGGAAAGGAACCATTTCAAATACTTTTCTTCTGTTATTTGGGGGATGATATACAAATCAGTTTAAAATGTACATAATGTCTGCAATTAAACATTCTAGCCAACCCCCCCCCCCACCAAAAAAAAAAAAAACAACAGTTATTTAAATTGCATAGGGTTGAAAACATTTTATTTTACCATCTTAGTTTAAAGTTTTAATTATTCCAATATATAACTTAACAACAGCTATAGGCAATTAAAATGACTGCAATATATATATATATATATATATATATATATATATATATATATATATATATATATATATATATATATATAAAACTATATTTTATTCCTGGGGTGGGTGACACCCTGAGTTACCACACCAGGTGACACCAAACCTAGTGATGCCACTGTGTAGGTGTTTAAATCCCTCTTAGAATGTTGTCCAGCGGTATGCAGAAATATCATGGTAATGCTACTGTTGAAGAGACCTATTTAATCCCTAAATGTTGAAATGACAGCCGTTGTACGGTGTACATTGGCCATTGTTAAGGGATTAAAAATGTTATGATCTATAAAAATTGTGATAAGAGTGGGGGCGTGGCCTATAGCCGTTATAGTCTATGACGCAGTTACTAAGTTAGATGTGTTGTACAAGCTGTATACTTCTATGCTCTGCAATAAAATAGTGTTGTACCTTCTATGCTGTGTCCTGCATCTCATGACATGGTGTCAGAAGTACTTGCCTGTGCTTCTGTTCCCTGATTAATGACGATGTCAAAGTTTACCCCACATGAGCCTTTTGATTTCTCTCAGCCTGCAGCTTGGCCCCCATGGCGTCAGCGGTTTCAATGCTCCAGGATTGCTTTTAAGCTGGACAAGGAGAGTGGTGAAGTACAAGTTAATTCTCTTTTATACTCTATAGGGAAAGATGTGGAGCCGGTGTTTAATGCATTTACATTCCAAGAAGGGGAAGAGTTTGACTTTGAAATAGTCATGAACAAACTCAGTGCTCACTTTGTACCCAAACGTAATGTGATTCATGAGAGGGCCTGTTTCCATAAACGCGCTCAGCGTGTGGGAGAATCTGTGGAATCATTTGTGCACAGCCTGTATGAACTAGCTGAATTCTGTGAGTTTGGTGTTGCTAAAGAAGAGCAAATCAGAGACGGAATAGTTATAGTAATTGCAGATCTGAGGTCTCACTGAAGCTACAGTTGGAGGTTGAATTGACATTGGATGGGGCTATTAGGATGGCCCATTAGAGTGAACTGGTAAAAAAGCAAAGTGCCGACATGAGGTCTGAGAGTATTGTGAATGAAGTGCAGCAGTTCAGGAGAGCTGCAGGTGAAAGGCACAGTGTGAGCGGTAGACCAAGGGCAACAGATAGGCCCAGAAGCAGATGGATGCAGCAGGCTCGCTGCACGCGGTGTAACCGTACCCATGATCAGAATGTCTTATGCCCCGCTAAAGATAAAAGATGTAGAAAGTGTAACCGGATGGGCCATTTTGAAGTGGTGTGTTGTTGAACGATCTGGTTCAGACGAAGATTGGCGGGTTACCCTTACTGTAATGGGAGCCAAGGTTGCCTTCAAGATTGACACAGTAGCAGACATCACTGTTATGTCCCTTGCAGCATTCATAAAACTGCCTCGACAGCCTCACCTGGTGAAAGTTACAATTAAAGTTCATAGTCCTGGTGGCCACATCGATTGTGTGGGGAAATTTCTTGCCAGCTGGGAGTACAAGCAGAGGAAATTCACCATGTGGGTACATGTAATTAGAGGACAGTGTGTTAATAACCTATTGAGCAGGAAAGCAGCCTGTGGTTTTGGCCTTGTCGCCAGAGTAAATGAGATTACGGAAGACCCGTTTGGTGAATTGGGACTGCTAAATTGCAAACCAGTCCGAATATCACTTAAAGTTGATGCAGTCCCCTACAGCATTACTAGTCCTCGTAGAATTCCATTCCCGTTCATGCCTCAAGTGGAGAAGGAACTTCTGTGTATGAAGAATATGGGAGTTATTGAAGAGGTTGTCAAAGCAACTGACTGGTGTACCCCCATTGTGCCCGTTGTGAAGAAGAACAGGAAGGCACGCCTCTGCGTAGACTTGAAATGGCTGAATGAGGCGGTGAAAAGTGAGCGATACGTGCTGCTGACGCTTGAAGACATAGCTCTGAAACTGTCTGGGGCGAAGTTCTTCCCTACACTGGATGATTCCAGTGGCTTCTGTCAGATACCTCTAGACCCAAAGTACCGCAAACTAATTACCTTCATTACACCGATTGGTGACGGTCAGTTTTGCTTCTGCAGACTTCCCTTCTGGATATCCTTTGCTCCTGAAATCTTTAAAAAAAAGATGAGTTCCCTCTTAAGAGACCACAATGGCATGGCAGTTGTCATGGATGACATTTTAGTCTATGGATCTACACAGGAAGATTATGATCAGCGATTGAGCTGCAGACCATTAGAGAGTCTGGGCTGAAATTAAATAAAGAGAAATGCCATTTTGGAAAATCTGAGTTATGTTATTTTGGGCATATCATCAATGGAGATGGCATCAAGCCAGACCCTAATAAAATCCTTGCAATTTAACAGATGAAAATTCCTTCTGATGTACACGGGCTGAGACAAATCTTGGGCCTTGTGAATTATGTGGGCAGGTTCCTACCAGATTTATTCACAGTACTCCACCCTATCACAGAGTTGTTGAAAAAAGATGTTGCCTAGGTCTGGGGATCTCCACAGGAAGCTTTTATACAAGTCAAGTCTCTGCTGGGATCTGACCCAGTGTTGGGGTTCTACGAATTGTGGAGAATATTTGAAGTGTTAATTAATATTCTGGCTCATGTTATTCATGTGATGATGGTATATTCATAGAATGACTCTCATTACAAATTGAACAAGCTGAATATCAGCCCTATTTATATGGCCATTAGGTTTGGGTGATAGAGTTCAAACCTTAACTTTGTTTCCCCCTTCAAGTGTAACTGTGCAATTAACAGCCAAGTATAAGACCCCAGTGAAGACGACTATAAATTGGATGTATCTTTACAGTTTACCTTGGTAAACATCTGAAAGGCCCAATCTGGATGAAGTAAAAGTCTGTGATAAGCTTTATCTATTTTTGCTTCACCCAGGGGATCTGATTACTTACTACATAAGAGCTAGGAAGCTAAAATAGTTGTTTACAGGGTTAAACCTATGGTGATTACATATTTAGAGCTCCAGTGAAAATGCCTACAAATTAGGACTATTCCTACAAGATACCGTGGTAATCATCTAAAAGTTGAAAATTGGAGATAATAAAAGTTTAAGTTAAGTTATGCTTGCCTTTTCTCTCTTCACCTAGAAGGACTGATTGGACACTATCGGCTAGATTACGAGTCTTGCGTTAGCCTTAAAAAGCAGTGTTGAGGGGTCCCAACGCTGCTTTTTAATGCCCGCTGGTATTACGAGTCAGGCAGGAAAGGGTCTACTGCTCACTTTTTTTCCAAAATGTTATCTTACCGCAAATCCCCTTACTTCAATTGCGTATCCTATCTTTTTAATGGGATTTGCCTAACGCCGGTATTACGATCGCCTGAAAAAGTGAGAGGTACACCCTCTACCTCCAAGACTCCTACTGCATTTAAAAGTCAGTAGTTAAGAGTTTTATGGGCTAACGCCGGAACATAAAGCTCTTAACTAAAGTGCTAAAAGTACACTAACACCCATAAACTACCTATTAACCCCTAAACCGAGGCCCCCCCCACATCGGAAACACTTAACTAAAATGTTTAACCCCTAATCTGCCGACCGTACATTGCCGCCACTTTAATAAATATATTAACCCCTAAGCCGCCGCACTCCCGCCTCGCAAACACTAGTTAAATTTTATTAACCCCTAATCTGCCGTCCCTAGCATCGCCGACACCTACCTACATTTATTAACCCCTAATCTTCCGACCCCAACGTCGCCGCTACTATATTAAATTTATTAACCCCTAAACCTAAGTCTAACCCTAAGTCTAACCCCCCCTAACTTAAATATAATTTAAATTAAACAAAACAAATTTAACATAATTAAATAAATGAATCCAATTTAAAACTAAATACTTACCGATAAAATAAACCCTAAGCTAGCTACAATATAACTAATAGTTACATTGTATCTAGCTTAGGGTTTATTTTTATTTTACAGACAACTTTATATTTATTTTAACTAGGTACAATAGTTATTAAATAGTTATTAACTATTTAATAACTACCTAGCTAAAATAAATACAAATTTACCTGTAAAATAAAACCTAACCTAAGTTACAATTACACCTAACACTACACTATCCATAAATTAATTAAATAAAATACCTACAATTATCTACAATTAAACCTAACACTACACTATCAATAAATAAATTAAATACAATTCCTACAAATAAATACAATGAAATAAACTAGCTAAAGTACAAAAAATAAAAAAGAACTAAGTTACAAAAAATAAATTTTTTTTTACAAACATTAGAAAAATATTACAACAATTTTAAACTAATTACACCTACTCTAAGCCCCCTAATAAAATAACAAAGCCCCCCAAAATAAAAAAATGCCCTACCCTATTCTAAATTACAAAAGTTCAAAGCTCTTTTACCTTACCAGCCCTGAAAAGGGCCCTTTGCGGGGCATGCCCCAAAGAATTCGTCAGGGACGAGGTACAGAAATATATGGAAGAGTATAGACAAATGACCCCTAATGGGTCAGAAATAGATTTCCCAAGTAGGCAGTCACCTCATGATGTAAATCCAGAGGACTGCTGTAACGCAGCTGGTGCGGGGGAGGGAAACTAACAGAGAATCCCAAAATAAGTCTAATAAAGTATATGATTCCCATAAAATAGTCACCTTCATACAGCGTGCAGTACCTATATTCTCCAATAAGGGAACAAAATCAGTAATTGATCATTTAGAGGCTTTTGAAAATGCATTAGCTATAATGAATGTTACAAGTGAGAAATTAAAAATTGAATTTCTGCCCTGGGTATTTGACAGTAAGCATCACAAATTCTTTACTTCACTAAAGGATATGAATATTCATTCCTGGAGTGGAATAAAACGACAATGCAGAAAAGAATTTGGGCAATATCGCACTAAAACTGCCGCGAAAATAGCGGTATATGGTTTAACATGTAATGCGAATCAGAGTCCAATCGAATTCCTTTCTGAATTGAAAAATGCGTACAGTATGGCTGAAGATAATCCCAGATTTGATGGCTCAGAATTTGTAAATTTATTTTTTGAAGCACTGCCTACACCCATCAAAATGAACTTAGCTAGAGATTTTGATGAGGACTGCTCATTGGAATGGCTAATCAAAGAGAGTACAAAATTATACTCTATTCAGCAATCCAGTGAACAGGGGGTAAAAAAAAGGAGTCAAAACCCAAAATTTTAGCAGAAACTAGGGTGTCGCCTAGCCCCCTCAATTTGGAGTCTAAAAAGAAAACCTACGCGGAGGTGGCCAGTCAAAACAGGCCATCTCCACAGAGGTTTAACTCTGCCCCCTCCCCTACACGGGTTGAGGCGCAGGGAGACTATAACCAAAGTGGGGGACATAATCAGGTAAATAATTACTCACAAAGAGAATACTCACCAAATAATTGGTATCCGCGCAAGGGTAGATACAATAGACGGCAAAGATATTCTCAGGGTAACCAGACACCCCAGGTATATAATGCTCCCCAAAGTACTAATACTGAACAAGCTGAACCCCAGGGGCAACCAAGCCAGAATAGAAATAGCGGCCCTGATTCTGAGGGAACCCAATGGTCCAGGAATCATTATTATGGGGCACCAAGAGATAGGCCCAGGGGTAGAGGTAACTTGTACAATCAGGTAGATATGCTTTTTACCCAGTTAAATCGGTTGAGCGAACAATTTGCTAATATGAGTCAACCTTCTACGGCTCAGCAACCGAACAATACTTTTTTAGGGGTACAGCCAGTGTTCAGCAGTGGACCACAGGCACAGTCATAAATACTACAATATCACCTGAGAGGGAGGGGAGAGATATACAAAATTTAATAATAAATATCAATGATACTAATCCTGTTCTCTCCCCACAGACCGAAAACGGACGATTTAGCGGTGATGACGAGCGGCCTTGGCCTAATAGCATTAACCAAGCTTTTCCTTTGCAGCACTCTCTTAACCTTATTTCCACAGATGCAGTACACAAGAATCCAGCCGACCCTGTCATGGAAGAGGCCGGTAGGTATGAAGCTTCTTCTGCACGGGAAAACGTGGCGAATTCAGGTAACACGTGGCGAAGCCCACAGGATGTATGATAACGCCAACTTTATGTGTGAAATGGTAGAAAATGCAGGAAGGTATTATGTATTAGTTGAGCTGCAAGATTCAGCCTCCAACCCTATCATGGGATTGACACTGGGTCACAGGCAACTATTTTATCCCAAAGGTACTACACACAGCTAAATGAGCCAACACCCCACAAACCTAAAATAAAATAATTTGACGGTTCTCTAATAGGAGTTGGGGGTGATTCTCTAAAAGTCTACGGTACGGCCTGGTTAAAATTTAAATTGGGGAACAGGGTCATAAGACACCCTGTCATTATAGTGGATTCTGCCAACTGATCGTTTCATTATCGGTAGTGATCTCCTGAAGCGATTAAGCACCATAATTGATTGCATAAATAATGTAATTTGGTCACAAGTTAAAAGGCCTATCAATTATGAGAAATCTGGTATATATCGCCCCCGACATAATTGTCACATAGTGGAGGAGAAACCAGATGCTGTGGAGATTAATTTCAGGAATAACTCTGCACCTGAAATCACTATTCTACAAATAGACGATCAGACTCCTTTAAGTGGCTCTGATGGAAATACTTTTAAAATTTCGCCTGGAAAGATAGCGAATATGTCCTTAGATGGCGATGTATTAATCATATCTCTCCACAAGGGGGATCATAGAATCCCTGAGAGGGGAGGCCACGCTCAATACCTCACAGGGATTGAGAGAGTTAAAGAGGATCTATTTATCCCTATACAAATGCATGACCTTGGTACAACAAAATATGCCAAGTTGACTTTAAAACAGGAAGCTAGCTATATAAGCGAAGGTTTATTAGCACAGATAGCTGAACCTAAAGTGATTAAATATCTTTCTCCCCAATACCACTGTGTCCACAACCTGGATAACAGGTTTGAAAGCTATAACATCACAGCTAAGTGCTTATTATCTGTCTCTATAGGTAATAGGTCAGTGAAGCACCTGTTTTTAATTTTAAATACTCCCCATAATCAAATATACATTGGCAACGATATCTTACATAGATATGTCATACAAATAGATTTGATTAATTCTTGCCTCTGGAGCAGGTTAAAGGGGGACCCTGAAGTATTTCAGGATGAAAATGCAGCCCTGAAATCAAACCAGCAATTGCCATATGCTGTGAATATGCAGGTATCTAGCGATGTTATAATTTAAAAACTTCTGAAACACTAATTTGCCTCTCCCATAGAATACAAAATCTGGGTGTCACAGTGACCTACACTCCTATGGTGAATATTGGAACTGTTCCAATACATATTATTGTGCATAACATGACCGCACAGGATATAACATTATCCAAGGGAACTACCATAGGATATGCACTGGAATCAAGTTATTACACTTTTGGATTCCAGAATAATGTAATTGGGCTGATTCCTGAAGGATACTTAACGGACGAACAATTAATAGAACAATCCTTTGCATCTATGCCAGAGGGTCTATTCAATATTCAGTCTATTTATCCCTTCAGCTCAGAGGTAGGCATCTGTAAAATTAAAGAAGCCTCTCTAGTGTTTGATCAGCCAATCAAACAGCAAGATTACCCCAATTCCCAGAGTCATGCGGGCAATGTAAGCTATAATCAAGGGGATCTCACCTCTAGGTTGGAAGAAGCCTATGAAATAGGACAGCCTGAAATCTTTCCAGGATTTCAGCAAATAGTCAAAGAGCAAATATCCTTAGCTAATGGCTGTTCCAGCGATGATGAACGCCAACAGCTGCGAGAACTCCTGATGGAGTACAAGGATATTTTTGCTAAGGATTCTTATGACTGTGGGACTACAGACGTGCACATTGCAAGAATACAAACAGACCCCGATGCACCACCTGTTTTTGTTAAACAATACAGACTTCCTTTAGCCTCATATGATTCTCTAGCAGAAATCATAAGGAACTTGGAAGAAAGGGGTAACATACGACAGGTGCACAGCTCTTATAATAATCCTATTCTAGGTGTTCTTAAGCCCACTGGACAATGGCGTTTGTGTGCTGATTTAAGACAGCTAAACAAACGAGTCTACATGTCTGGCTGGCCTGTGCCATATATTGACCAATGCCTAGCACAAATGCAGGGATCCAAAATCTTCACTGCCATTGATTGTGCACAGGGATATTGGACCATAAATGTACATGAAGAGGACCAATATAAGCTGGCATTGTCTTTCCAAAAGGTCCAATATGCATTCCAGAGACTCCCATTTGGATACATAAATTCTGGACATGAATTTGCTGTATTCATGCATAAGGCTATGCCTGATGCACTGGAAAGGGGGACCTTATCTTATGTTGATGATGTTTTAATCAAAAGCACAGACTTTGAAAAACACATCACAGAGCTTAAACACGTCCTCAGCCAACTTAAAAGGGCAGGTGTCAAATTATCCCTACAGAAAGCTCAATGGTGCTGCACTCGTGTAAACTTCTTGGGACATGAAGTTACTTCTGAAGGGCTAAATCCTCAGAAGAAAAAGGTCGAAGCTATAGTAAATTCTAAAAACCCAACTAACTTAAAGGAATTGAGATCATTCCTGGGTATGACAAATTATTCTCGCAAATTCATTGATAATTATGCAGAGTTGGCTAAATCACTACTACTTCTTCTAAAGAAGGATGTGAAATGGCACTGGAGTGAATCTCAAGAGACAGCCATCAAAGAGCTGAAGAGAAAACTCACACAAGCACCTTGTTTAGCTTACCCTGAAGGTGGTAAACCTTTCTACATAGAAACAGGGTACACAGATGTAAGCATGAGTGCTGTTTTATACCAAAAGCATGATAATTTAAACAAAGCCTTTGCCTATGCAAGCAAAAATCTATCCCCAGTAGAAATAAAGTTTAGCGATTGGGAAAAAGCCCTCTTATCTACTGTATGGGCTCTACAAAATTTCCGCAGCTATATACAGGACGAGAAAATTATTGTAGAAACGGCCCACCAGCCTTTTCTATATTTGCAAAGTGAGAGAATAAGAGATGGGAATTTGTCAAATAGCCGCATAACAGCGTGGACTCTTTCCTTACAAGGCTGGCCATTAGAAATTCGCTACAAGCAGAATAAAAAGAATCCAGTCGCACAGGGGCTTGCTGAGCTCCACAACTGTACTGCTAGAGATCCTGGGGAAGAATTTTCAGAAGATGATTTTCTGGAGGAACAATTGCTTTCCCCATATAAAATGTACAATGAGAAACATTGTCAAACATTACCTTGGGTATATGTTGATGGTTGTTCTTACCATGCCACTGTTGATAATGAGCGCAGATTAGTCGCTGGCATTGGTATAACTTGGACAAATGGATTCTCAAATATATCTGTAGGTTTCAACATTGGACCAAGATCCAGTCAAGTTGCAGAACTAACTGCTGTTTTCAAAACCATTGAAATGGCTATTGAACATGGTATTCATGAATTTGTGATCATAACTGACTCAAATTATGTGCGTGACAGTTTTGTTGAATACCTGCCAACTTGGAAAAGAAATGGCATGCAGAAAAGCAATAACAAACCAGTCAAGCATGGCAAGTTGTTCTGCGAGATTGATAATCTGGTGGTATCCAACGATTTAACCATACACTGGGAAAAGACCAAGGGTCATTCCAGGGTTCTAGGCCCAGATAAGGAAGGCAATGATCTTGCGGATTCATTAGCCAAACAAGGAGCCATAACTGGAGAACTCCTTAATATTGACCACTTAATGGGTGCAATTCAGGTAGAAGCCATTACCAGGAACCAGGCAAAACAGAGTGAACCTAACCTGGTACAATGGAGTCAGGATTCTCCTAGTGATGACCTAATCGCTAGTCAAAAACAGAATTTATGCTTACCTGATAAATTACTTTCTCCAACGGTGTGTCCGGTCCACGGCGTCATCCTTACTTGTGGGAATATCTCTTCCCCAACAGGAAATGGCAAAGAGTCCCAGCAAAGCTGGCCATATAGTCCCTCCTAGGCTCCGCCCACCCCAGTCATTCGACCGACGGACAGGAGGAAATATATATAGGAGAAACCATATGGTACCGTGGTGACTGTAGTTAGAGAAAATAATTCATCAGACCTGATTAAAAAACCAGGGCGGGCCGTGGACCGGACACACCGTTGGAGAAAGTAATTTATCAGGTAAGCATAAATTCTGTTTTCTCCAACATTGGTGTGTCCGGTCCACGGCATCATCCTTACTTGTGGGAACCAATACCAAAGCTTTAGGACACGGATGAAGGGAGGGAGCAAATCAGGTTACCTAAACGGAAGGCACCACAGCTTGCAAAACCTTTCTCCCAAAAATAGCCTCCGAAGAAGTAAAAGTATCAAATTTGTAAAATTTGGCAAAAGTGTGCAGTGAAGACCAAGTCGCTGCCTTACATATCTGGTCAACAGAAGCCTCGTTCTTGAAGGCCCATGTGGAAGCCACAGCCCTAGTGGAGTGAGCTGTGATTCTTTCAGGAGGCTGCCGTCCGGCAGTCTCATAAGCCAATCGGATGATGCTTTTAAGCCAAAAGGAAAGAGAGGTAGAAGTCGCTTTTTGACCTCTCCTTTTACCAGAATAAACAACAAACAAGGAAGAAGTTTGTCTGAAATAGTTTGTAGCCTCTAAATAGAATTTTAGAGCACGGACTACGTCCAAATTATGTAACAAACGTTCCTTCTTTGAAACTGGATTCGGACATAAAGAAGGAACAACTATCTCCTGGTTAATATTTTTGTTAGAAACAACCTTAGGAAGAAAACCAGGCTTAGTACGCAAAACCACCTTATCTGCATTGAACACCAGATAGGGCGGAGAACACTGCAGAGCAGATAACTCTGAAACTCTTCTAGCAGAAGAAATTGCAACCAAAAACAAAACTTTCCAAGATAGTAACTTAATATCTATGGAATGTAAAGGTTCAAACGGAACCCCTTGAAGAACTGAAAGAACTAGATTTAGACTCCAGGGAGGAATCAAAGGTCTGTAAACAGGCTTGATCCTAACCAGAGCCTGAACAAATGCTTGAACATCTGGCACAGTTGCCAGTCTTTTGTGTAGTAAGACAGATAAAGCAGAGATCTGTCCCTTTAGAGAACTTGCAGATAATCCTTTCTCCAAACCTTCTTGTAGAAAGGAGAGAATCTTAGGAATTTTTATCTTATTCCATGGGAATCCTTTGGATTCACACCAACAGATATATCTTTTCCATATTTTATGGTAAATCTTTCTAGTTACCGGTTTTCTGGCCTGAACCAGAGTATCTATCACAGAATCTGAAAACCCACGCTTCGATAGAATCAAGCGTTCAATCTCCAAGCCGTCAGCTGGAGGGAGACCAGATTTGGATGTTCGAATGGACCCTGAACAAGAAGGTCCTGTCTCAAAGGTAGCTTCCATGGTGGAACCGATGACATATTCACCAGGTCTGCATACCAAGTCCTGCGTGGCCACGCAGGAGCTATCAAGATCACAGAGGCCCTCTCCTGATTGATCCTGGCTACCAGCCTGGGAATGAGAGGAAACGGTGGAAATACATAAGCTAGGTTGAAGGTCCAAGGTGCTACTAGTGCATCTACTAGAGTCGCCTTGGGATCCCTGGATCTGGACCCGTAGCAAGGAACCTTGAAGTTCTGACGAGACGCCATCAGATCCATGTCTGGAATGCCCCATAATTGGGTTATTTGGGCAAAGATCTCCGGGTGGAGTTCCCACTCCCCCGGATGGAATGTCTGACGACTCAGAAAATCTGCCTCCCAGTTTTCCACACCTGGGATGTGGATCGCAGACAGGTGGCAGGAGTGATCCTCCGCCCATTGAATTATTTTGGTCACTTCTTTCATCGCCAGGGAACTCCTTGTTCCCCCCTGATGATTGATATACGCAACGGTCGTCATGTTGTCTGATTGGAACCTTATGAATCTGGCCTTTGCTAGTTGAGGCCAAGCCCTGAGAGCATTGAATATCGCTCTCAGCTCCAGAATGTTTATCGGGAGAAGAGACTCTTCCCGAGACCATAGACCCTGAGCTTTCAGGGATTCCCAGACCGCGCCCCAGCCCACTAGACTGGCGTCGGTCGTGACAATGACCCACTCTGGTCTGCGGAAGCTCATTCCCTGGGACAGATGGTCCAGGGTCAGCCACCAACGGAGTGAATCTCTGGTCTTCTGATCTACTTGAATCATTGGAGACAAGTCTGTATAATCCCCATTCCACTGTTTGAGCATGCACAGTTGTAATGGTCTTAGATGAATTCGTGCAAAAGGAACTATGTCCATTGCTGCAACCATCAACCCTACTACTTCCATGCACTGCGCTATGGAAGGACGAGGAACAGAATGAAGAGCTTGACAAGAGCTTAGAAGTTTTGATTTTCTGACCTCTGTCAGAAAAATCCTCATTTCTAAGGAATCTATTATTGTTCCCAAGAAGGGAACTCTTGTCGACGGAGACAGAGAACTTTGTTCTATGTTCACCTTCCATCCGTGTGATCTGAGAAAGGCCAGAACGATGTCTGTATGAGCCTTTGCTTTTGACAGGGACGACGCTTGTATTAGAATGTCGTCCAAGTAAGGTACTACTGCAATGCCCCTCGGTCTTAGAACCGCTAGAAGGGGCCCTAGCACCTTTGTGAAAATCCTTGGAGCAGTGGCTAACCCGAATGGGAGGGCCACAAACTGGTAATGCTTGTCCAGAAAAGCGAACCTTAGGAACTGATGATGTTCTTTGTGGATAGGAATATGTAGGTACGCATCCTTTAGATCCACGGTAGTCATAAATTGACTTTCCTGGATAGTGGGTAGAATCGTTCGAATGGTTTCCATCTTGAACGATGGTACCCTGAGAAATTTGTTTAGGATCTTCAAATCCAAAATTGGTCTGAAAGTTCCCTCTTTTTTGGGAACTACGAACAAATTGGAATAAAATCCCATTCCTTGTTCCTTTATTGGAACTGGGTGTATCACTCCCATCTTTAACAGGTCTTCTACACAATGTAAGAATGCCTGTCTCTTTATTTGGTTTGAGGATAAGTGAGACATGTGGAACCTTCCCCTTGGGGGTAGTTCCTTGAATTCCAGGAGATAACCTTGAGAAACTATTTCTAGCGCCCAGGGATCCTGAACATCTCTTGCCCAAGCCTGAGCAAAGAGAGAGAGTCTGCCCCCCACTAGATCCGGTCCCGGATCGGGGGCTACTCCTTCATGCTGTTTTGTTAGCAACGGCAGGCTTCTTGGCCTGCTTACCCTTGTTCCAGCCCTGCATCGGTTTCCAGGCTGGTTTGGGTTGTGAGGCATTACCCTCTTGCTTAGAGGATGCAGAATTAGAGGCCGGTCCGTTCCTGACATTGCGAAAGGAACGAAAATTAGACTTATTCTTGGCCTTGAAAGACCTATCTTGTGGAAGGGCGTGGCCCTTTCCCCCAGTGATGTCTGAAATAATCTCTTTCAATTCTGGTCCAAATAGAGTTTTACCTTTGAAAGGGATGTTAAGCAATTTTGTCTTGGATGACACATCCGCTGACCAAGACTTTAGCCAAAGCGCTCTGCGCGCCACAATAGCAAACCCTGAATTTTTCGCCGCTAATCTAGCTAATTGCAAAGCGGCATCTAAAATAAAAGAGTTAGCCAATTTAAGTGCGTGAACTCTGTCCATAACCTCCTCATATGGAGTCTCTCTACTGAGCGACTTTTCTAGTTCCTCGAACCAGAACCACGCTGCTGTAGTGACAGGAACAATGCACGAAATGGGTTGTAGAAGGTAACCTTGCTGTACAAAAATCTTTTTAAGTAAACCTTCCAATTTTTTATCCATAGGATCTTTGAAAGCACAACTATCTTTGATAGGAATAGTAGTGCGTTTGTTTAGAGTAGAAACTGCCCCCTCGACCTTAGGGACTGTCTGCCATAAGTCCTTTCTGGGGTCGACCATAGGAAATAATTTCTTAAATATAGGGGGGGGAACAAAAGGTATGCCGGGCTTTTCCCACTCCTTATTTACTATGTCCGCCACCCGCTTGGGTATAGGAAAAGCGTTGGGGTGCACCGGAACCTCTAGGAACTTGTCCATCTTACATAATTTCTCTGGAATGACCAAGTTGTCACAATCATCCAGAGTAGATAACACCTCCTTAAGCAGTGCGCGGAGATGTTCTAATTTAAATTTAAATGTCACAACATCAGGTTCAGCTTGTTGAGAAATTTTTCCTGAATCTGAAATTTCTCCATCTGACAAAACCTCCCTCATGGCCCCTTCAGATTGGTGTGAGGGTATGACAGAACAATTATCATCAGCGCCCTCCTGCTCTTCAGTGTTTAAAACAGAGCAATCGCGCTTTCTCTGATAAGTAGGCATTTTGGATAAAATATTTGCTATGGAGTTATCCATTACAGCCGTTAATTGTTGCATGGTAATAAGTATTGGCGCACTAGATGTACTAGGGGCCTCCTGCGTGGGCAAAACTGGTGTAGACACAGTAGGAGATGATGTAGTATCATGTTTACTCCCCTCATCTGAGGAATCATCTTGGGCAATTTCATTATCTGTGGCAGTACTGTCCTTACTTTGTTTGGACGATATGACACAATTATCACATAAATTTAAATGGGGAGACACATTGGCTTTCATACATATACAACATAGCTTATCTGAAGGTACAGACATGTTAAACAGGCTTAAACTTGTCAACAAAGCACAAAAAACGTTTTAAAACAAAACCGTTACTGTCTCTTTAAATTTTAAACAGAAAACACTTTATTACTGAATATGTGAAAAAGTATGAAGGAATTGTTCAAAATTTACCAAAATTTCACCACAGTGTCTTAAAGCATTAATAGTATTGCACACCAAATTTCAGAGCTTTAACCCTTAAAATAACGGAACCGGAGCCGTTTATAAATTTAACCCCTATACAGTCCCAGCTATAGTCTTTGCTGAGACCCAACCAAGCCCAGAGGGGAATACAATACCAATTGACGCCTTCTAGAAGCTTTTCCAGCAATTTTTAGATCCTCACACATGCATCTGCATGCCCTGCTCTCAAAAAACAACTGCGCAGTAATGGCGCGAAAATGAGGCTCAGTCTACAACTAGGAAGGCCCCCTGACTGGAAAAGGTGTCTAACATAGTGCCTGCCGTTTAATAAACGTTCCCCAAGTTTATAAATGCAAATTGTCAGCATAAATATGAATAAAATGCCCAAATAAAGCAATCGATTTAGCCCATAAAAATGTCTACCAGTTTTTTAGCCCATAATAAGCCCTTTATTCTGTTTGTTTGACTAAGAAAATGGCTTACCGGTCCCCATGAGGGGAAATGACAGCCTTCCAGCATTACATCATCTTGTTAGAAATATGGCTAGTCATACCTTAAGCAGAAAAGTCTGCTAACTGCTTCCCCCAACTGAAGTTACTTCATCTCAACAGTCCTATGTGGAAACAGCAATCGATTTTAGTTACTGTCTGCTAAAATCATCTTCCTCTCACAAACAGAAATCTTCATCCTTTTCTGTTTCAGAGTAAATAGTACATACCAGCACTATTTTAAAATAACAAACACTTGATAGAAGAATAAAAACTACATTTAAACACCAAAAAACTCTTAACCATCTCCGTGGAGATGTTGCCTGTGCAACGGCAAAGAGAGTGACTGGGGTGGGCGGAGCCTAGGAGGGACTATATGGCCAGCTTTGCTGGGACTCTTTGCCATTTCCTGTTGGGGAAGAGATATTCCCACAAGTAAGGATGACGCCGTGGACCGGACACACCAATGTTGGAGAAAAGAAGACCCCATTGTAGGCATCTTCTATAAACACATAGAAGATCCAAAAAGCAACCCCATATCGAAAGATTGACAAAGAAGATCTTAGAATCTTAATGAAATCCAGATCACAATTCAAGTTACAGGATGGTTTGTTAATTAGAACCTCCAAAACTGGCATTCAGCAATGGGTAGTACCCACCAAGTTCAGAGGTCTAATGCTTCAACATGCCCATGATACTCCCACATCTGGTCATCGTGGTGCCAAACTCACGTATGAAATATTGCGTGAATACGCTTTTTGGCCACACATGTTGAAAGATGTTCAAACCTACTGTCAAGGGTGTTTAATCTGTCCACAGTTCCAACCCATAGAGCGCCATTGCAGAAAAGGGGGATGGTAATGCCATGGTCAGATATACAAATTGATTTTATTGGTCCAGTAACTAGGTCATCAAGAGGTAACAAATACATGTTAACAGTGACATGCCTGTTCACTAAATGGGTAGAGTGCATCAGTGCACCTAACAATAATGCTGAAACATGCGCAGCATTGCTCATCAACCACGTATTCTCCAGATTTGGTTTACCCCAAAGAATCAAATCAGATCGGGGAACCCACTTCACTAGCAAAGTGATGACCAAAATGTGGAAAATACTAGGGGTAAAAAGAAAGCTCCATATTGCATATAGAGCTGCCTCAAGTGGTGGTGTAGAGCGTTACAACCAGTCCATTGTTAAAATCCTCAAAAAGTTTGTGAGTGAAACAGGTAAAGACTGGGATGTAAAACTACCTCTAGTCCTAATGGCATTAAGAGCAACTCCAAATAGTGCTACCAAGATGTCACCTTTTGAACTGATGACTGGTAGAAGAATGGTTCTACCTCAGCATCTGCTGTACCGTACATCAGACCAAAACTTGATAAACGCTGCCAATACACATCAATATGTGGAGAACCTAAGAAAGCACCTGCAATATGCATTTGCTCAAAGGAATTTAGAAAGAGCCGCAACTGCCACTAAAACCTATTATGACCTCAAAACGTCCAAAAAGGAATACGAAATAAATGATAAAGTTTACCTTTATAACTTTGGAAGAGATCAGGTTAGGGAGAAGAAATGTCTTCCCTCATGGAAAGGTCCTTTTGTCATTACTGACAAACTATCTCCAGTGGCCTATAAAATACGCATCCCCAAAAATTAAAATTTCATAGATAAATGGGTCCATATCAATCAATTGCGGGCATGTCATCCCAGGTCCCAACTACAAGTCATAGAGGGAGAATGAAGTGTCATATCCCCAAATGCACTAAAGACATACTGTAGTTTAAAGATGCCTAGCTGATGAACATGAAGGCTAAAAAATGACAGACTTTCTACATAGAAGACTGTCTATGATGTGTACGGTCAACATCCTCACCAAATAACACTAACTTTGATCCAATTCAAATACATGTGTCCTACATATTTTTGAATTTGAAAGGGGGATTTATGTCAATATATACAAGTATGTTTGTCTTTATTTAATAAGTCTGTGGATGTGTACATCAAATAATTCATTTACCTTCTAAAAGCTAAAAATGGACACTAAATAGAAACAACCTCCTCCCTCTTATCAAATGAATTGTTTGTAGAACAAAGGATTGCTTACAGAAGATATCCCACATTTAGTATGCAAAGTTATTCTAAAACATCCTAGTAAGGACAATGGAACATTTGGTCTACCCAATTTAAAACAATCACTTAAAAGAACTGTAACTCAATGACCATGTTTATTTGGCTGTGTAAGTTTTTATGGTTTGAGATAGGATGGCCCAGTAAACAAATTTCAAAGACACTTTATTGTTTAGAGTAAATGGTCTGTGTTTTGAATGGAGACAATGTTCTGAGCATGAACTGGATAAACGGGTGAAAATTCTGAATACACAGTGATTAGCATAGAGGTGTTAAGTGCCTCTGAAAATCAGATACACGTCTGTGCTGGCTTGGCATAAACACATGTTTTAAATTATACTCTTGGAAACCATTGTTAAGAGACAGCATAAGTAAAATTAAATACATTTTGAAAAAGAAATAATGCCAATAGCTTCATATATGTTTGGAATGATTCAAATAGCCCATATATGTATATATATGTTGAAATAGTACGTTTTATATTAAATAAATAATTGCTGCAGTTAATAGATATATGAAAAATAGATTCAAACTGTGATAATCACATTATTTAATTATATGTAACATTTTTTCTATTTTTCAGATGGAATGCCTGCATGGGATATCTGAATCATGTCATACGATTATATACACTAGATGTTTTTGAAAGTTTAAAACACAACTCTGAAAACATTTTAGATGTATAAATGCCATTAATTTCAGAAACAGGATAAATTATTTTAATATAATATATTGATATTATGAGGGGTTCATGCAAGAAATTATGGCAGTTATTACACACTTTAAAGAAATATTTTAAATGCTAGAAATGTTAAAAATGTATTGCTGTGTTGTGCTGTCTGCTGCCACCCGGTGTTATGATGTGAGAATTGCAGCCATGAGATGATTGGTTGTTGCAAGGATGCATCTCCTTGACAACATACATTCCCAGATGAACCAATCCATGTTCAGTTGCAAAGGGCCAATCCGAGACAAGGCTTCCGTTGGGCGTTTCCAATACTCACCAATGATGGATAATGATCAAAAAAGGGAGGGGTGAAACCAGAGGATTTAACCCCAAACATAGAGACTGAGAGGGGGGCTGCTGGCTAATCCTGGAGGAATAACTACTGTGGTTATTATTAACCCCTTAATGACCGCAGCACTTTTCCATTTTCTGTCCGTTTGGGACCAAGGCTATTTTTACATTTTTGCGGTGTTTGTGTTTAGCTGTAATTCTCCTCTTACTCATTTACTGTACCCACACATATTATATACCGTTTTTCTCGCCATTAAATGGACTTTCTAAAGATACCATTATTTTCATCATATCTTATAATTTACTATAAAAAAAATTATAAAATATGAGGAAAAATTGAAAAAAATACACTTTTTCTAACTTTGACCCCCAAAATCTGTTACACATCTACAACCACCAAAAAACACGCATGCTAAATAGTTTCTAAATTTTGTCCTGAGTTTAGAAATACCCAATGTTTACATGTTCTTTGCAAGTTATAGGGCCATAAATACAAGTAGCACTTTGCTATTTCCAAACCATTTTTTTTTTCAAAATTAGCGCTAGTTACATTAGAACACTAATATCTTTCAGGAATCTCTGAATATCCATTGACATGTATATATTTATTTTTAGTAGACATCCCAAATTATTGATCTAGGCCAATTTTGGTATATTTCATGCCACCATTTCACCGCCAAATGCGATCAAATAAAAAAAATTGTTCACTTTTTCACAAATTTATTCACAAACTTTAGGATTCTCACTGAAATTATTTACAAACAGCTTATGCAATTATGGCACAAATGGTTGTAAATTCTTCTCTGGGATCCCCTTTGTTCAGAAATAGCAGACTTATATGGCTTTGGTGTTGCTTTTTGGTAATTAGAATGCCACTAAATGCCACTGCGCACCACACGTGTATTATGCCCAGCAGTGAAGGGGTTAATTAGGGAGCATGTAGGGAGCTTTTTGGGGTAATTTTAGTTTTAGTGTAGTGTAGTAGACAACCCCAAGTATTGATCTAGGCCTATTTTGGTATATTTCATGCCACCATTTCACCGCCAAATGCGATCAAATTAAAAAAAAACGTTAAATTTTTCACAATTTTAGGTTTCTCACTGAAATCATTTACAAACAGCTTGTGCAATTATGGCACAAATGGTTGTAAATGCTTCTCTGGGATCCCCTTTGTTCAGAAATAGCAGACATATATGGCTTTGGCGTTGCTTTTTGGTATTTAGAAGGCCGCTAAATGCCGCTGCGCATCACACGTGTATTATGGCGAGCAGTGAAGGGGTTAATTAGGTAGCTTGTAGGGTTAATATCACATTTAGTGTAGAGCTCAGCCTCCCACCTGAAACATCAGACCCCCTGATCCCTCCCAAACAGCTCTCTTCCCTCCCCCACCCCACAATTGTCCCCGCCATCTTAAGTACTGGCAGAAAGTCTGCCAGTACTAAAATAAAAGCTATATTTGTTGTTTTTTTGTGTTTTTAAAAAGCATATTTACATATGCTGCTGTGTACTATCCCCCCCTTAGCCCCCAACCTCACTGATCCCCCCCAAACAGCTCTATAACCCTCCCAATCTAACTTAATATGCGCCATCTTGGGTACTGGCAGCTGTCTGCCAGTACCCAGTTTAGAAGAAAATATGTTTTTTTTTTATTTTTATTACAATTTTCTGTAGTGTAGCTTCCCCCCACACAAAACCAACCCCCCACCCCTCCACGATCTATTTTTGTGCTTTTGCACAAACAAGATTGAGCCCTTTTTCCTATCAATATTTTCCGTAGTGTAGCGGTTCCCACCCGCTCCCCCCCCCGGCACGCGCCCACCCGCCAACCTCCGTGCACGTGCGCGCTCCCGCGCGCCCCCGCCTCCGATCCCGCCCCCCTTGATGGCAGAACATACACCGATGGCCGCCCACCCGCCTCCCAAGTCGGCTCCCACCCACCAACGATACCGGCCATCGATGTCCGGTGCAGGGAGGGCCACAGAGTGGCTCTCTCTGCATCGGATGGCCATGTAAAGTTATTGCAGGATGCCTCCATATCGAGGCATCACTGCAATAACCGGAAAGCAGCTGGAAGCGAGCAGGATCGCTTCCAGCTGCTTTCCACACCGAGGACGTGCAGGGTACCCTGCACGTCCTCGGTCATTAAGGGGTTAAAGCACACAGCTACTCTTAGACTCCATATGCGAATATCCCCAATTTTGAAATTCTGAGGTGAAATTGAATCTGTTGAGAAACATTGGAAACTGAACATTGATTTGTTTATTTGGTAAAGTATTGAAATTACATATGATTTTGCAGAATATATATTATCCTATTGTTTATAAGCACTGTTAGGATTGTATTGCTTGGATGTTAAAAGTTAAAGGTTTTAGTCCCATTGTGTTAACTGAGTGAAAGGCTATTTGTAAATAAGGCTGATTTTTAAAGGTAAATTTTTCTGGGCTTTGTAAGAAGGATAGCATATCTTAATAGTTGGTTTTAACGTGTATAAAAAGTGTTTCATATTCTGGTATTACAAATATATTTCAAAATGTTCATGGATATTAACTAAATAAAAGAATTCAGGTATTTATATTAATTGTATGGTTTCTAGTAGATGCATATCGATTGAGGGTTTATTTTAAAGGATAATTATTTAAATATATTGTGTTATAACCCTGCCATAAGCTGATATATTATTTGGAGAGCACTACTGAAGATTCTTATCATAAATACTGACATTCATATTTAATGATTTGAGATCCTGATGGAAAAACGGTCCTTAAGACAGAAGATCTGGTCTTAAAGGAAGTGGCCAAGGGTGACAACTGGACATCCGGACAAGGTCCGCATAACAGAACATGTGAGGCCATGCTGGTACTACCAGAGACACAAACAAATGTTCCATGGTGATCTTGGAGATCACTTTTGGAAGAAGAACTAGAGGTGGGAAGATATAAGCAGGTTGGTAAAACCAAGGAAATGCTAACGCATCCACTGACTCCGCCTGAGGATCCCTGGACCTGGACAGGTACTTGGGAAGTTTCTTGTTCAGATGGGAAGCCATCAGATATATTTCTGGAAGACCCCACACATCTGAACAATCTAAAAAAAACACATCTGGATGTAAAGTCTGATGGCTGAGATAATCTGCTTCCTAATTGTCTACACCTGGGATATGTACCGCAGAAATTAAAGTTAAGTTGTATTATCCCATTCTTCTGCTGGATTGTTTCCTATTGCAGTATCTCCTGGATTCATTATGTGGTGATGTTGAGTGCTGTTTATGTACATACTTCGCAATTGGTCTGCAGTTGCATTCTTCTCTGATATTTCTCTTTTTATGTACAGCACCGCAGTCCCCCCTTGTACTTTACGTATGATTTTCCCCTAGATTTCTAGGGCCTTCAATATTTGGGTATTGGGACACATCCCTAGTAGTGCCATAGTTATTTTCTCTCCTTTGTTTATCAAGAGCTGGATTTCGGCCAAGCAAGTATCCGAGATACTTCTTTCATAGCTAGGGCTCTGTGAGTCCTACCCTGATAATTGATATATGCCACAGTTGTGACATTGTCTGTCTGAAAACAAATGAATGGTTCTCTCATCAATAGAGGAAAAACCTGAAGAGCCCTGAAAATAGCATGGAGTTCTAAGATATTGATTGGTAACCTCGCCCCTTGTGCTGTCAGAGGTCCACAGACAGCTCCCCAAACTGAAAGCCACAGTTGTGATATTGTCTGTCTGAAAACAAATGAACGGTTCTCTCTTTAGCAGAGGCCAGAACTGAAGAGCCCTGAGAATTGCACGGAGTTCTAAAATATTCATTGGTAATCTCGCCTCTTGAGATTTCCAAACCCCTTGTGCTGTCAGAGATCCCCAAACAGCTCCCCAACCTGAAAGACTCGCATCTGTTGTGATTACAGTCCAGGTTGGACAAACGAAGGAGGCCCCTTGAACTATACGATGGTGGTCTAACCACCAAGTCAGAGAGAGTCTAACATTGGGATTTAAGGATATTAATTGTGATATCTTTGTATAATCCCTGCACCATTGATTCAGCATACAAAGCTGGGGAGGTCTCATATGAAAACGAGTAAAGGGGATTGTGTCCAATGCTGCAGTCATGAGACCTAAAACTTCCATGCACAAAGCCACTGAAGGGAATGATTGAGACTGAAGGTTCCGACAAGCTGAAACCAATTTTATTTGTCTCTTGTCTGTTAAAGACAGAGTCATGGACACTGAATGTATCTGGAAACCTAAAAAGGTGACCTTTGTCTGAGGAATCAAGGAGCTTTTTGGAAAATTGATCCTCCAACCAGGTCTTTGAAGAAACAACACTAGTTGATTTGTGTGAGATTCTGCAAAATGTAAAGACTGAGCTAGTACCAAGATATCGTCCAAATAAGGAAACACTGCAATACCCTGTTCTCTAATTACAGAGAGTAAGGCACTGATAACCTTTGAAAAAAGTTGAATATTCCGGCAGCGCTAACTTGAGATGTGACCTAAAGCTCCCTTACAATTGGGTCCCTAGTTACCCAGTAAAAATCTAACAGAAACAGTTAATATGTAAGGAGCGCCTAATTGAAAGGCAAGGTCAGCACGACTGGGCCAGGATCAAATGCAAAATGGGTCGTAAATAAATGTGTCGTGAATAAATGTAGGAAGAGGTATAAATAGCATATAAAATGTGAATTTATTCTCTAAGTTAAAAATAGGTCTATGTAGGTTAAAATTGGTTTACATAAGCATATGATACAAATACATTTAATAACATGGATCCATGGTACAATTAATAAAAACAAAAACAGATGACAAATATAAGTAAAAACAGATGACAAATATGAGTAACAATATGAATAAAAACAGATGTCGACAATATAATCAAAATTAAAAAACGATGGTGACCGCTCCGGGGTCTAAAATGATATGGGATAGTGAGTACTCCTGTGTTAAATGCTTGTCTTAGGTGACTAAAAAACTTAAATGATACCAAATCCAATATTTAAAAAGTCCAATAAGAATCCAATGATCCAACTGATCCAATTTGTGTATGTTATTCCAATTGTGAAAAAAATGAAAAACATAATTTATGTAAGAACTTACCTGATAAATTCATTTCTTTCATATTAGCAAGAGTCCATGAGCTAGTGACGTATGGGATATACATTCCTACCAGGAGGGGCAAAGTTACCCAAACCTCAAAATGCCTATAAATACACCCCTCACCACACCCACAAATCAGTTTAACAAATAGCCAAGAAGTGGGGTGATAAGAAAAAGTGCGAAAGCATAAAAAATAAGGAATTGGAATAATTGTGCTTTATACAAAATCATACCACCACAAAAAGGGCGGGCCTCATGGACTCTTGCTAATATGAAAGAAATGAATTTATCAGGTAAGTTCTTACATAAATTATGTTTTCTTTCATGTAATTAGCAAGAGTCCATGAGCTAGTGACGTATGGGATAATGACTACCCAAGATGTGGATCTTTCCACGCAAGAGTCACTAGAGAGGGAGGGATAAAATAAAGACAGCCAATTCCTGCTGAAAATAATCCACACCCAAAATAAAGTTTAATGAAAACATAAGCAGAAGATTCAAACTGAAACCGCTGCCTGAAGTACTTTTCTACCAAAAACTGCTTCAGAAGAAGAAAACACATCAAAATGGTAGAATTTAGTAAAAGTATGCAAAGAGGACCAAGTTGCTGCTTTGCAAATCTGATCAACCGAAGCTTCATTCCTAAACGCCCAGGAAGTAGAAACTGACCTAGTAGAATGAGCTGTAATCCTTTAAGGCGGAGTTTTACCCGACTCGACATAGGCATGATGAATTAAAGATTTCAACCAAGATGCCAAAGAAATGGCAGAAGCTTTCTGGCCTTTTCTAGAACCGGAAAAGATGACAAATAGACTAGAAGTCTTTCGGAAAGACTTAGTAGCTTCAACATAATATTTCAAAGCTCTAACAACATCCAAAGAATGCAACGATTTCTCTTTAGAATTCTTAGGATTAGGACATAATGAAGGAACCACAATTTCTCTACTAATGTTGTTGGAATTCACAACCTTAGGTAAAAATTGAAAAGAAGTTTGCAACACCGCCTTATCCTGATGAAAAATCAGAAAAGGAGAATCACAAGAAAGAGCAGATAATTCCGAGACTCTTCTGGCAGAAGAGATGGCCAAAAGGAACAAAACTTTCCAAGAAAGTAATTTAATGTCCAATGAATGCATGGGTTCAAAAGGAGGAGCTTGAAGAACCCCCAGAACCAAATTCAAACTCCAAGGAGGAGAAATTGACTTAATGACAGGTTTTATACGAACCAAAGCTTGTACAAAACAATGAATATCAGGAAGATTAGCAATCTTTCTGTGAAAAAGAACAGAAAGAGCAGAGATTTGTCCTTTCAAGGAACTTGCGGACAAACCTTTATCTAAAGCATCCTGAAGAAACTGTAAAATTCTCGGAATTCTAAAAGAATGCCAGGAAAAATGATGAGAAAGACACCAAGAAATATAAGTCTTCCAGACTCTATAATATATTTCTCTAGATACAGATTTACGAGCCTGTAACATAGTATTAATCACAGAGTCAGAGAAACCTCTTTGACCAAGAATCAAGCGTTCAATCTCCATACCTTTAAATTTAAGGATTTGAGATCCTGATGGAAAAAACATAATTTATGTAAGAACTTACCTGATAAATTCATTTCTTTCATATTAGCAAGAGTCCATGAGCTAGTGACGTATGGGATATACATTCCTACCAGGAGGGGCAAAGTTTCCCAAACCTTAAAATGCCTATAAATACACCCCTCACCACACCCACAATTCAGTTTAACGAATAGCCAAGAAGTGGGGTGATAAGAAAAAAGTGCGAAAGCATATAAAATAAGGAATTGGAATAATTGTGCTTTATACAAAAAAAATCATAACCACCACAAAAAAGGGCGGGCCTCATGGACTCTTGCTAATATGAAAGAAATGAATTTATCAGGTAAGTTCTTACATAAATTATGTTTTCTTTCATGTAATTAGCAAGAGTCCATGAGCTAGTGACGTATGGGATAATGACTACCCAAGATGTGGATCTTTCCACACAAGAGTCACTAGAGAGGGAGGGATAAAATAAAGACAGCCAATTCCTGCTGAAAATAATCCACACCCAAAATAAAGTTTAATGAAAAACATAAGCAGAAGATTCAAACTGAAACCGCTGCCTGTAGTACTTTTCTACCAAAAACTGCTTCAGAAGAAGAAAATACAACAAAATGGTAGAATTTGGTAAAAGTATGCAAAGAGGACCAAGTTGCCGCTTTGCAAATCTGATCAACCGAAGCTTCATTCCTAAACGCCCAGGAAGTAGAAACTGACCTAGTAGAATGAGCTGTAATCCTATGAGGCGGAGTCTTACCCGACTCAACATAGGCAAGATGAATTAAAGATTTCAACCAAGATGCCAAAGAAATGGCAGAAGTTTTCTGGCCTTTCTAAAACCGGAAAAGATAACAAATAAACTAGAAGTCTTTCGGAAAGACTTAGTAGCTTCAACATAATATTTCAAAGCTCTAATAACATTCAAAGAATGCAACGATTTCTCCTTAGAATTCTTAGGATTAGGACATAATGAAGGAACCACAATGTCTCTACTAATGTTGTTGGAATTCACAACTTAGGTAAAAATTCAAAAGAAGTTCGCAACACCGCCTTATCCTGATGAAAAATCAGAAAAGGAGACTCACAAGAAAGAGCAGATAATTCAGAAACTCTTCTGGCAGAAGAGATGGCCAAAAGGAACAAAACTTTCCAAGAAAGTAATTTAATATCCAATGAATGCATAGGTTCAAATGGAGGAGCTTGAAGAGCCCCCAGAACCAAATTCAAACTCCAAGGAGGAGAAATTGACTTAATGACAGGCTTTATACGAACCAAAGCTTGTACAAAACAATGAATATCAGGAAGAATAGCAATCTTTCTGTGAAAAAGAACAGAAAGAGCAGAGATTTGACCTTTCAAGGAACTTGCGGACAAACCCTTATCTAAACCATCCTGAAGAAACTGTAATATTCTCGGTATTCTAAAAGAATGCCAAGAAAAATGATGAGAAAGACACCAAGAAATATAAGTCTTCCAGACTCTATAATATATCTCTCTGGATACAGATTTACGAGCCTGTAACATAGTATTAATCACAGAGTCAGAGAAACCTCTTTGGCCAAGAATCAAGCGTTCAATCTCCATACCTTTAAATTTAAGGATTTCAGATCCTGATGGAAAAAAAAGGACCTTGAGACAAAAGGTCTGGTCTTAACGGAAGAGTCCACGGTTGGCAAGAGGCCATCCGGACAAGATCCGCATACCAAAACCTGTGAGGCCATGCCGGAGCTACCAGCAGAACAAACGAGCATTCCTTCAGAATCTTGGAGATTACTCTTGGAAGAAGAACTAGAGGCGGAAAGATATAGGCAGGATGATACTTCCAAGGAAGTGATAATGCATCCACTGCCTCCGCCTGAGGATCCCGGGATCTGGACAGATACCTGGGAAGTTTCTTGTTTAGATGAGAAGCCATCAAATCTATTTCTGGAAGTTCCCACATTTGAACAATCTGAAGAAATACCTCTGGGTGAAGAGACCATTCGCCCAGATGCAACGTTTGGCGACTGAGATAATCCGCTTTCCAATTGTCCATACCTGGGATATGAACCGCAGAGATTAGACAGGAGCTGGATTCCGCCCAAACCAAAATTCGAGATACTTCTTTCATAGCCAGAGGACTGTGAGTCCCTCCTTGATGATTGATGTATGCCACAGTTGTGACATTGTCTATCTGAAAACCAATGAACAACTCTCTCTTCAGAAGAGGCCAAGACTGAAGAGCTCTGAAAATTGCACGGAGTTCCAAAATATTGATCGGAAATCTCACCTCCTGAGATTCCCAAACCCCTTGTGCCGTCAGATACCCCCACACAGCTCCCCAACCTGTAAGACTTGCATCTGTTGAGATTATAGTCCAGGTCGGAAGAACAAAGAAGCCCCCTGAACTAAACGATGGTGATCTGTCCACCATGTCAGAGAGTGTCGTAAAATCGGTTTAAAGATATTAATTGAGATATCTTTGAGTAATCCCTGCACCATTGGTTCAGCATACAGAGCTGAAGAGGTCGCATGTGAAAACGAGCAAAGGAGATCGCATCTGATGCGGCAGTCCTAAGACCCAACATTTCCATGCATAAGGCTACCAAAGGGAATGATTGTGACTGAAGGTTTTGACAAGCTGATATCAATGTTAAACGTCTCTTGTCTGACAAGGACAGAGTCATAGACACTGAATTTATCTAGAAACCTAAAAAGGTTACCCTTGTCTGAGGAATCAATGAACTGATTGGTAAATTGATCCTCCAACCATGAACTTGAAGAAACAACACAAGTCGATTCGTATGAGATTCTTCGAAAATGAGAAGACTGAGCAAGTACCAAGATATCGTCCAAATAAGGAAATACCAAAACCCTATTCTCTGATTACAGAAAGAAGGGCACCGAGAACCTTTGAAAAAAATTCTTGGAACTGAGGCTAGGCCAAACGGTAGAGCCACAAAACTGGTAATGCTGGTCTAAAAAGAGAATCTCAGACACTAAAAGTGATCTGGATGAATTGGAATATGCAGATACACATCCTGTAAATCTATTGTAGACATATAATGCCCTTGCTAAACAAAAGGCAGGATAGTCCTACAGTAACCATCTTGAATGTTGGTATCCTAACATATCGATTCAATAATGATAGATACGGAACTGGTCTGAAGGAATTGACCTTCTTTGGTACAATGAAGAGATAAAATAAAACCCCAGCCCCTGTTCCAGAACTGGAACTGGCATAAATACTCCAGCCAACTCTAGATCTGAAACACATTTCAGAAATGCTGAGCCTTTGCTGTGTTAACTGGGACACGGGAAAGAAAAGAATCTCTTAGCAGGAGGCCTTAACTTGAAGCCAATTCTGTACCTTTCTGAAACAATGTTTCTGAAACCAGAGATTAAGAACGGAATTGATCCAAATTTCTTTGAAGAAAACGTAATCTGCCCCATACCAGCTGAGCTGGAATAAGGGCCGCACCTTCATAGGTACTTAGGAGCTGGCTATAGGTTTCTATAAGGCTTGGATATATTCCAAACTGGAAATAGTTTCCAAACTGATACCGCTCCTGAGGATGAAGGATCAGGCTTTTGTTCCTAGTTGTGAGGAAAGGAACGAAAATGATTATTTACCCTGGAAAGAAAGGGAAAGCAAAGTTGACTTAGAAGACATGTCAGCATTCCAAGTTTAATCCATAAAGATTTTCTAGCTAAAATAGCTAGAGACATATACCTGACATCAACTCTAATGATATCAAAAGATGGTATCACCAATAAAATTATTAGCATGTTATAGAATAATAATAATGCTATAAAATTATGATCTGTTACTTGTTGCGCTAAAGCTTCTAACCAAAAAGTTGAAGCTGCAGCAACATCCGCTAAAAATATAGCAGGTCTAAGAAGATTACCTGAACATAAGTAAGCTTTTCTTAGAAAGGATTCAATTTTCCTATCTAAAGGATCCTTAAATGAAGTACAATCTGCCGTAGGAATAGTAGTACGTTTAGCAAGGGTAGAAATAGCCCCATCAACTTTAGGGATTTTGTCCCAAAATTCTAATCTGTCAGACGGCACAGGATATAATTGCTTAAAACGTTTAGAAGGAGTAAATGAATTACCCAAATTATCTCATTCTTTGGAAATTACTGCAGAAATAGCATCAGGGACAGGAAAAACTTCTGGAATAACTACAGGAGATTTAAAAACCTTATTTAAACGTTTACATTTAGTATCAAGAGGACCAGAATCCTCTATTTCTAATGCAAATAACACTTCTTTAAGTAAAGAACGAATAAACTCCATCTTGAACAAATACAAAGATTTATCAGCATCAACTTCTGAGACAGAAACCTCTGAACCAGAAGAACCATTATCAGTATCAGAATGATGATGTTCATTTAAAAATTCATCTGAAAAAAGAGAAGTTTTAAAAGACTTTTATGTATACTAGAAGGAGAAATAACAGACATAGCCTTCTTAATGGATTTAAAAAAATAAATAAAATCTCTTATGTTATCAGGAACACTCTGAAAATTAGATGTTGACAGAACAGCAACAGGTAATGTAACAGTACTAAAGGAAATTTTATCTGCATTAATAAGTTTGACATGACATGCAATACAAATAACAGCTGGAGAAACAGATACCAAACGTTTATAGCAGATACACTTAGCTTGGTAGCTCCAGCACTGTGCAGTGATTTTCCTGAAGTATCTTCTGACTCAGTTGCAACGTGGAACATCTTGCAATATGTAAAAGAAAAAAACAACATATAAAGCAAAATTGATCAAATTCCTTAAATGACAGTTTCAGGAATGGGAAAAAAATGCCAGTGAACAAGCTTCTAGCAACCAGAAGCAATAAATAATGAGACTTAAATAATGTGGAGACAAAAATGACGCCCATATTTTTTAGCACCAAAAAAGACGCCCACATTATTTGGCGCCTAAATGCTTTTGGTGCCAAAAATGACGCCACATCCGGAACGCCGACATTTTTGACGCAAAAAAACGTCAAAAAATGACGCAACTTCCGGCGACACGTATGACGCCGGAAACAGAAAAAAAAATTTTGCGCCAAAAAAGTCTGCGCCAAGAATGACGCAATAAAATGAAGCATTTTCTGCCCCCGCAAGCCTAACAGCCCACAGGGAAAAAGTCAAATTTTTTAAGGTAAGAAAAAATGATTGAAACAAATGCATTTATCCCAAATATGAAACTGACTGTCTGAAAAATAAGGAATGTTGAACATTCTGAGTCAAGGCAAATAAATGTTTGAATACATATATTTAGAACTTTATAAACAAAGTGCCCAACCATAGCTTAGAGTGTCACAGAAAATAAGATTTACTTACCCCAGGACACTCATCTACATGTAGTAGAAAGCCAAACCAGTACTGAAAAGAGAATCAGCAGAGGTAATGGTATATATAAGAGTATATCGTCGATCTGAAAAGGGAGGTAAGAGATGAATCTCTACGACCGATAACAGAGAACCTATGAAATAAACCCCGTAGAAGGAGATCACTGCATTCAAATAGGCAATACTCTCCTCACATCCCTCTGACATTCACTGCACGCTGAGAGGAAAACCGGGCTCCAACTTGCTGCGGAGCGCATATCAACGTAGAATCTAGCACAAACTTACTTCACCACCTCCATCGGAGGCAAAGTTTGTAAAAACTGAATTGTGGGTGTGGTGAGGGGTGTATTTATAGGCATTTTAAGGTTTGGGAAACTTTGCCCCTCCAGGTAGGAATGTATATCCCATACGTCACTAGCTCATGGACTCTTGCTAATTACATGAAAGAAAAGGACCTTGCGACAGAAGGTCTGGTCTTAACGGAAGAGTCCACGGTTGGCAAGAAGCCATCCGGACAAGATCCGCATACCAAAACCTGTGAGGCCATGCTGGAGCTACCATCAGAACAAACGAGCATTCCTTCAGAATCTTGGAGATTACTCTTGGAAGAAGAACTAGAGGCGGAAAGATATAGGCAGGATGATACTTCCAAGGAAGTGATAATGCATCCACTGCCTCCGCCTGAGGATCCCGGGATCTGGACAGATACCTGGGAAGTTTCTTGTTTAGATGAGAAGCCATCAGATCTATTTCTGGGAGTTCCCACATTTGAACAATCTGAAGAAATACCTCTGGGTGAAGAGACCATTCGCCCAGATGCAACGTTTGGCGACTGAGATAATCCGCTTCCCAATTGTCTATACCTGGGATATGAACTGCAGCGATTAGACAGGAGCTGGATTCCGCCCAAACCAGAATTCGAGATACTTCTTTCATAGCCAGAGGACTGTGAGTCCCTCCTTGATGATTGATGTATGCCACAGTTGTGACATTGTCTGTCTGAAAACAAATGAACGATTCTCTCTTCAGAAGAGGCCAAGAATGAAGAGCTCTGAAAATTGCACGGAGTTCCAAAATATTGATCGGTAATCTCACCCCCTGAGATTCCCAAACCCCTTGTGCCGTCAGAGACCCCCACACAGCTCCCCAACCTGTAAGACTTGCATCTGTTGAAATTACAGTCCAGGTCGGAAGAACAAAAGAAGCCCCCTGAATTAAACGATGGTGATCTGTCCACCACGTCAGAGAGTGTCGTACAATCAGTTTTAAAGATATTAATTGAGATATCTTTGTGTAATCCCTGCACCATTGATTCAGCATACAGAGCTGAAGAGGTCGCATGTGAAAACGAGCAAAGGGGATCGCGTCCGATGCAGCAGTCATAAGACCTAGAATTTCCATGCATAAGGCTACCGAAGGGAATGATTGTGACTGAAGGTTTCGACAAGCTGAAATCAATTTTAGATGTCTCTTGTCTGTCAAAGACAGAGTCATGGACACTGAATCTATCTGGAAACCCAAAAAGGTTACCCTTGTCTGAGGAATCAATGAACTTTTTAGTGAATTGATCCTCCAACCATGATCTTGAAGAAACAACACAAGTCGATTCGTATGAGATTCTGCTAAATGTGAAGACTGAGCAAGTACCAAGATATCGTCCAAATAAGGAAATACCACAATACCCTGTTCTCTGATTACAGACAGAAGGGCACCGAGAACCTTTGTAAAAATTCTTGGAGCTGTAGCTAGGCCAAACGGCAGAGCCACAAACTGGTAATGCTTGTCCAGGAAAGAGAATCTCAGGAACTGATAGTGAGCTGGATGAATCGGAATATGCAGATATGCATCCTGTAAATCTATTGTAGACATATAATGCCCTTGCTGAACAAAAGGCAAGATAGTCCTTACAGTTACCATTTTGAATGTTGGTATCCTTACATAACGATTCAATATTTTTAGATCCAGAACTGGTCTGAAGGAATTCTCCTTCTTTGGTACAATGAAGAGATTCAAATAAAACCCCAGCCCCTGTTCCAGAACTGGAACTGGCATAATTACTCCAGCCAATTCTAGATCTGAAACACATTTCAGAAATGCTTGAGCTTTCACTGGGTTTACTGGGACACGGGAAAGAAAAAATCTCTTTGCAGGAGGTCTTATCTTGAAACCAATTTTGTACCCTTCTGAAACAATGTTCTGAATCCAAAGATTGTGAACAGAATTGATCCAAATTTCTTTGAAAAAACGTAATCTGCCCCCTACCAGCTGATCTGGAATGAGGGCCGCACCTTCATGTGGACTTAGAAGCTGGCTTTGCTTTTCTAGAAGGCTTGGATTTATTCCAGACTGGAGATGGTTTCCAAACTGAAACTGCTCCTGAGGAAGAAGGATCAGGCTTTTGTTCTTTGTTGAAACGAAAGGAACGAAAACGATTATTAGCCCTGTTTTTACCCTTAGATTTTTTATCCTGTGGTAAAAAAGTTCCTTTCCCACCAGTAACAGTTGAGATAATAGAATCCAACTGAGAACCAAATAATTTATTACCCTGGAAAGAAAGGGAAAGTAGAGTCGATTTAGAAGACATATCAGCATTCCAAGTTTTAAGCCATAAAGCTCTTCTAGCTAAAATAGCTATAGACATAAACCTGACATCAACTCTGATTATATCAAAAATGGCATCACAGATAAAATTATTAGCATGTTGAAGAAGAATAATAATATTATGAGAATCATGATCTGTTACTTGTTGCGCTAAAGTTTCCAACCAAAAAGTTGAAGCTGCAGCAACATCAGCCAATGATATAGCAGGTCTAAGAAGATTACCTGAACACAGATAAGCTTTTCTTAGAAAGGATTCAATTTTCCTATCTAAAGGATCCTTAAAGGAAGTACCATCTGCCGTAGGAATAGTAGTACGTTTAGCAAGGGTAGAAATAGCCCCATCAACTTTAGGGATTTTGTCCCAAAACTCTAATCTGTCGGACGGCACAGGATATAATTGCTTAAAACGTTTAGAAGGAGTAAATGAATTACCCAAATTATTCCATTCTCTGGAAATTACTTCAGAAATAGCACCAGGAACAGGAAAAACTTCTGGAATAACCACAGGAGATTTAAAGACCTTGTCTAAACGTTTAGATTTAGTATCAAGAGGACCAGAATCCTCAATTTCTAATGCAATTAGGACTTCTTTAAGTAAAGAATGAATAAATTCCATTTTAAATAAATATGAAGATTTATCAGCATCAACCTCTGAGACAGAATCCTCTGAACCAGAAGAATCATTAGAATCAGAATGATGATCATTTAAAAATTCATCTGTATAAAGAGACGTTTTAAAAGATTTTTTATGTTTACTAGAAGGAGGAATAACAGACATAGCCTTCTTGATGGATTTAGAAACAAAATCTCTTATGTTATCAGGAACACTCTGAACATTAGATGTTGATGGAACTGCAACAGGTAATGGTACTTTACTAAAGGAAATATCTGCATTAACAAGTTTGTCATGACATTTAATACAAACAACAGCTGGAGGAACAGCTACCAAAAGTTTACAGCAGATACACTTAGCTTTGGTAGTTCCAGTACCAGACAGCGATTTTCCTGAAGTATCTTCTGACTCAGATGCAACGTGAGACATCTTGCAATATGTAAGAGAAAAAACAACATATAAAGCAAAATTGATCAAATTCCTTAAATTACAGTTTCAGGAATGGGAAAAAATGCCAAAGAACAAGCTTCTAGCAACCAGAAGCAATGAAAAATGAGACTTAAATAATGAGGAGACAAAAGCGACGCCCATATTTTTTTTTAGCGCCAAATAAGACGCCCACATTATTTGGCGCCTAAATGCTTTTGGCGCCAAAAATGACGCCACATCCGGAACGCCGTCATTTTTGGCTCAAAAGAACGTCAAAAAATGACGCAACTTCCGGCGACACGTATGACGCCGGAAACAGAAAAGATTTTTTGCGCCAAAAAAGTCCGCGCCAAGAATGACGCAATAAAATGAAGCATTTTCAGCCCCCGCGAGCCTAACAGCCCACAGGAAAAAAAGTCAAATTTTTAAGGTAAGAAAAATGATTGATTCAAATGCATTATCCCAAATATGAAACTGACTGTCTGAAAATAAGGAATGTTGAACATCCTGAGTCAAGGCAAATAAATGTTTGAATACATATATTTAGAACTTTATTAAAAAAGTGCCCAACCATAGCTTAGAGTGTCACAGAAAATAAGACTTACTTACCCCAGGACACTCATCTACATGTTTGTAGAAAGCCAAACCAGTACTGAAACGAAAATCAGCAGAGGTAATGGTATATATATATAAGAGTATATCGTCGATCTGAAAAGGGAGGTAAGAGATGAATCTCTACGACCGATAACAGAGAACCTATGAAATAGACCCCGTAGAAGGAGATCATTGAATTCAAACAGGCAATACTCTCTTCACATCCCTCTGACATTCACTGCACGCTGAGAGGAAAACCGGGCTCCAACCTGCTGCGGAGAGCATATCAACGTAGAATCTAGCACAAACTTACTTCACCACCTCCATAGGAGGCAAAGTTTGTAAAACTGATTTGTGGGTGTGGTGAGGGGTGTATTTATAGGCATTTTGAGGTTTGGGAAACTTTGCCCCTCCTGGTAGGAATGTATATCCCATACGTCACTAGCTCATGGACTCTTGCTAATTACATGAAAGAAATAAAGATATCTAAAAAATATATGTTCAATTGTGATGATAAAGTTCTGAAAAAATTGTGAAAAAATGCTCAAAATATATCCAAAAATATAAAAAATAAAAAAAAATTATATAAAAATATGGTGTTAGAAGAAATAGTGTTCAAATTAATTCCTCAAATGTGATGTGAATTACAAGCCAAAATGTAAATATAAAACAAAAACACATCAGTGTTGGTGAAATTCTTGATAGTGCTCAGCTATAAACAAAACTATTTCTTTTTTCACAGGTTTGGAGTTTTTGGCTCTTTTTGTTTTTTTGGATATATTTTGAGCATTTTTTCACAATTTTATCAGAACTTTATCATCACAATTGAACATATATTTATTAGATATCTTTATTTTCATTTGTTTTCACAATTGGAATAACATACACAAATAGGATCAGTTGGATCATTGGATTCTTATTGGACTTTTGAAATATTGGATTTGGTATCATTTACGTTTTTTAGTCACCTAAGACAAGCATTTAACACAGGAGTACTCACTATCCCATATCATTTTAGACCCCGGAGCGGTCACCATTGTTTTTTAATTTTGACTATATTGTCGACATCTGTTTTTATTCATATTGTTACTCATATTTGTCATCTGTTTTTACTTATATTTGTCATCTGTTTTTGTTTTTACTAATTGTACCATGGATCCATGTTATTAAATGTATTTGTATCATATGCTTATGTAAACCAATTTTAACCTACATAGACCTATTTTTAACTTAGAGAATAAATTGACATTTTATATGCTATTTATACCTCTTCCTACATTTATTCACGGCACATTTATTTACGACCCATTTTGCATTTGATCCTGGCCCAGTCGTGCTGACCTTGCCTTTCAATTAGGCGCTCCTTACATATTAACTGTTTCTGTTAACCTTTGAAAAAACTCATGGAGCTGCCGCTAGGCCAAATGGAAGAGCGACAAAACATAAATTTATGTACATTCCTACGAGGAGGGGCAAAGTTTCCCAAACCTCAAAATGCCTATAAATACACCCCCACCACACCTACAATTCAGTTTAACTAATAGCCAAGAAGTGGGGTGATAAGAAAGGAGCGAAAGCATCAACAAGGAATTGTAATCATTGTGCTTTATACCAAAAAAATCATAACCACCATAAAAAGGGTGGGTCTCATGGACTCTTGCCAATATAAAAGAAATTAATTTATCAAGTAAATTCTTACATAAATTAGGTTTTCTTTCATGTAATTGGCAAGAGTCCATGAGCTAGTGACGTATGGGATAGCAAATACCCAAGATGTGGAACTCCACGCAAGAGTCACTAGAGAGGGAGGGATACAAATAAAGACAGCCAATTCCGCTGAAAAATTAATCCACAACCCAAATCAAAAGTTTTAATCTTTATAATGAAAAAATCTGAAATTATAAGAAGAATCAAACTGAAACAGCTGCCTGAAGTACTTTTCTACCAAAAACTGCTTCTGAAGAAGAGAAAACATCAAAATGGTAGAATTTAGTAAAAATATGCAAAGACCACCAAGTTGCTGCTTTGCAAATCTGATCAACTGAAGCTTCATTCTTAAAAGCCCAGGAAGTAGAAACTGACCTAGTAGAATGAGCCATAATCCTCTGAGGTGGGGATTTACCTGACTCCAAATAAGCATGATGAGTCAAAAGCTTTAGCCAAGATGCCAAAGAAATGGCAGAAGCCTTCTGACCTTTCCTAGAACCAGAAAAGATAAGAAATAGACTAGAAGTCTTTCTGAAATCTTTAGTAGCTTCAACATAATATTTCAAAGCTCTTACCACATCCAAAGAATGTAAAGATCTCTCCAGAGAATTCTTAGGATTAGGACACAACGAAGGGACAACAATTTCTCTACTAATGTTGTTGGAATTCACAACTTTAGGTAAAAATTTAAATGAAGTCCGCAAAGCCCGCCTTATCCTGATGAAAAATCAGAAAAGGAGACTCACAAGAAAGAGTAGATAAATCAGAAACTCTTCTAGCAGAAGAGATGGTCAAAAGGAACAACACTTTCCAAGAAAGTAATTTAATGTCCAGAGAATGCATAGGCTCAAACAGAGGAGCCTGTAAAGCCTTCAAAACCAAATTAAGACTCCAAGGAGGAGAAATTGATTTAATGACAGGCTTGATACAAACCAAAGCCTGTACAAAACAATGAATATCAGGAAGTTTAGCAATTTTTCTGTGAAACAGAACAGAAAGAGCAGAGATTTGTCCTTTCAAAGAACTTGCAGACAAACCCTTATCTAAACCATCCTGAAGAAACTGTAAAATTCTAGGAATTCTAAAAGAATGCCAAGAGAAGAGCACCATGAGATGTAAGTCTTCCAAACTCGATAATAAATCTTTCTAGACACAGTTTAATGAGCCTGCAACATAGTAATAATCACTGAGTCAGAGAAACCTCTATGACTAAGCACTAAGCGTTCAATTTCCATACCATCACATTTAATGATTTGAGATCCTGATGGAAAAACGAACCTTGAGATATAAGGTCTGGCCTTAATGGAAGTGGCCAAGGTTGGCAACTAGACATCCGAACAAGAACCATATACCAAAACCTGTGCGGCCATGCTGGAGCCACCAGCAGCACAAACGATTGCTCCATGATGATTTTGAAAATCACTCTTGGAAGAAGAACTAGAGACGGAAAAATATAGGCAGGTTGAAAACTCCAAGGAAATGTCAATGCATCCACTGCTTCCGACTAAGGATCCCTGGACCTGGATAGGTACCTGGGAAGTTTCTTGTTTAGATGAGATGCCATCAGATCTATTTCTGGAAGCCCCCACATCTGAACAATTTGAAAAAAAAACACATACAGGAGCTGGATTCTTCTCAAGCAAGTATCCGAGATACTTCTTTCATAGACTGAGGACAGTGAGTCCCACCCTAATGATTGACATACGCCACAGTTGTGACATTGTCTGTCTGAAAACCAATAAACGTCTCTCTCTTCAATAAAAGCCAAAACTGAAGAGCTCTGAGAATCGCACGGAGTTCCAAAATATTGATTGGTAATCTCGCCTCTTGAGATTTCCAAATCCCTTGTGCTATCAGAGATCCACAGAAAGCTTCCCAACCTAAAAGACTTGCATCTGTTGTGATCACGGTCCAGCTTGAATGAACCAAAGAGACCCGTAGAACTATACAATGGTGATCTAACCACCAAGTCAGAGATAGATGGGTATTGGGATTCAAGGATATTAAATGTGAAATCCCAGAATAATCCCTGCACCATTAAATCAGCATTAAAAACTGGAGAGGTCTCATATGAAAACGAGCAAAGGAAATAATAGAGACTGAAGGTTCCGACAAGCTGAACCAAATATAAATTGTCTCTTGTCTGTTAGAGACAAAGACATTGACACAATCTATCTGGAAACCTAAAAAAGGTGACCCTTGTTTGAGGAATCACTGAACTTTTTTGGTAAAATGATCCTCCAACCATGCCTTGAAGAAACAACAGAAATTGAATTGTATGAGATTCTGCAGAACGAAAAGACTGAGCAAGTACCAAGATATCGTCCAAATAAGGAAACACAGAGAACCTTTGAAAAGATTCCTAGAGCTGTCGCTAGGCCAGAAAGGAAGAGCAACAAATTGGTAATGTTTGTCTAAAAAAGAGAATCTCAGAAAATGAAAATAATCTGAATGAAACAGAATATGAAGATATGCATCCTGTAAGTCTATTGTGGGCAAATAATGCCCTTGCTGAACAAGAGGCAGAATAGACCTTATAATCACCATTCTGGAAGATGGAACTCTTACATGACAAATCAAAAGATTTTCATTCTTTGGGACAATGAATAGTTCTGAATAAAAACCCCAGACCCCGTTCCTGAAACGGAACTGGTATGAATACCCCCAATAACTCCAGGTCTGAAAACACACTTCAGGAAAGTCTGAGCCTTTACTGGGATTGCTGGAATATGTGAGAGAGAGAAAAACTTCTCACAGGCGGTCTTACTCTGAATCCTATTCTGTACCCCAATCTAAGGAGTTTGGACTGAATTTAACCAAACAACTTCAGAAAAATCCTAACCTGCCCCCTACCAGCTAAGATGGAATAAGGGCCGCACCTTCATGCGAATTTGGGGGCTGGCTTTGAACTCTTAAATGGCTTGAATTCATTCCATTTTGAAGAAAGCTTCCAATTAGAAACATATTACTTGGGGAAGAATTAGGCTTCTGTTCCTTATTAAGAACAAAAACGGAAATAAGCTTAAGATTTACCATTAGAACTTAATCTTGAGGCAAAAAAACTCCCTTCCCCACAGTAACAGTTGAAAGTATTGAATCCAACTGAACCAAATAATTTATTACCTTGGAAGGAAAGAAAATAGAAATCTGGATTTAGAAATCAAATCAGCATTCCAAGATTTAAGCCACAAAGTTCTTCTAGCTAAAATAGCTAAAGACATAGATTTAACCTCAATTTTGATATCATCAAAAAATGACATCACAAATGAAATTATTAGCATGTTGAATCAAGTTAGCAATGCTAAACAAATCATAATCCGATACTTGTTGCGCTAAAGTTTCCAACCATAAAGATGAAACAGCTGCAACTACAGCCAAAGAAATTACAGGCCTAAGAAAAGGACCTGAAAATAAATAAATTTTCCTTAGATAAGATACAAGTTTCCCATCTGAAGGATCTTTAAAATAAATACTATTTTCCATAGGAATAGTAGTACGTTTAGCAAGAGTAGAGATAGCCCCATTAACCTTGGAGATCTTTTCCCAAACTCCAAACTAACTGCTGGCAAAGGATACAATTTTTAAAACCTTTAAAGAAGGAAAAAAAAGAAGTACCAGGCCTATTCCATTCCCTAGTATTAGGAACTGGAAAGAAACGTCTGAAGTAACCACAGGAGGTTAATAAACAGAATTTAAATGTTAGCTAGCCTTAAAATCAAGAGGACTAGTCTCCTCAATATCCAATATAATCAACACCTTTTCAACAAAGAACGAATGTACTCCATTTAAGAATAAAAAAGTAAATTTTTTAGTGTCAGTATCTGATGAAGGATATTCTGAATCAGATAAATCCTCATCAGAGAAGGATAATTCATTATGTTGTCGGGCATTTGAAAATTTATCAACTAAATGAGAAGTTTAAAAAAGACCTTTACATTTTATTAGAAAGCGGGATGGCAGACAAAGCCTTCTGAATAGAATCAGAAAAATATTCTTATAAAATCCCAGGTATATCTTGTACATTAGATCTTAAAAGAATAGCAATAAACAATGCATTAATACTGATGGACATTACTCTGCATGTAAAAGTTTATCATGATAACTTATTACAAACCATAGCTAAAGATAAAAATTCATAACATTAAAATAAATTAATTTAGCTTTGGTAGGACTGATATCAGTCAGCAAGAATCCAACAATGTTTTCTAATACAGGAACAGTTTTGAGATATCTTGCAAATGTAAGAGAAAAAACAACATATAAAGCGAAATATCAATTTCCTTATATGACAGTTTCAGGAATGGGAAAGAAATGCAAAACAAAATAGGCCTCTGGAAACCAGAAGCAAAAAGAAATACTTAATGTCAAAAGTTTGGCGCCAAGTACGACACACTGACAAAATATTTTTTGGCGCCAAGAACGTCTGCAGCAAACACGAGCGTCATAGATGACGCAACTACGTGAAAACTCTCTGCGCCAACTAAGACGCCAGAAATGACGAAAACGTAATTCTCGCGCCAAAAAAGTCTTGCGCCAAGAATGACGCAATAAATTATAGTATTTTGCCCTCCCGCAAGCCTAACAGCCCACAATTTAGAAAAGAGAGTCAATTTGAAAATTTCAGGTAAGAATTTTTTTTTTTTTTTTTTTTTTATATGCATTTCCCAAAATGAAACTGACAGTCTGTAAGAAGGAAATATACTGATTAACCTGAATCATGGCAAATATAAGTACAAAACATATATTTAGAACTTTACATATAAAGTGCCAAACCATAGCTGAGAGTGTCTTAAATAAAAGAAAATATACTTACCAAAAGACACTCATCTACATAAAGTAGATAGCTAAACCAGTACTGAAACGAGAATCAGTAGAGGTAATGGTATATAAGAAAATATCGTCGATCTGAAAAGGGAGGTAGGAGATGAATCTCTACGACCGATAACAGAGAACCTATGAAATAGATCCCCGTTAGGATGACCATTGTATTCAATAGGTAATACTCCCTTCACATCCCTGTGTCATTCACTGCACTCTGAGAGGAACCGGGCTTCAGCTTGCTGAGAAGCGCATATCAACGTAGAAATCTAGCACAAACTTACTTCACCACCTCCATAGGAGGCAAAGTTTGTAAAACTGAATTGTGGGTGTGGTGGCGGTGTATTTATAGGCATTTTGAGGTTTGGGAAACTTTGCCCCTCCTGGTAGGAATGTATATCCCATATGTCACTAGCTCATGGACTATTGCTAATTACATGAAAGAAATAATAAACTCTTGATTGAAGATTCTAAACTAACACCTCACTTTACCTCTTTTTATCACTAACACAGGCAAAGAGAATGACTAGAGTGGGAGGGAAGGGAAGGGAGGAGCTATATATACAGCTCTGCTGTGGTGCTCTTTGCCTCCTCCTGCTGACCAGGAGGCGATATCCCACAAGTAAGGATGAAATCCGTGGAAACATAGTATCTTGTAAAAGAAAGAAAGCTCACGGTGTGAGAGGATGTCATTCCTCACATGGACCTGTGAAGAAAGAAAGATTAGAGTAAACTTACTCAGGCTATCTGAAAAGGGCAGCAATCTGTTGAGAGGCACAGTAAGGATTTTACCCATGTTCCAAACTGTTTAAAAGCCACCACTGCCAATTACATGAAAGAAATTGGTAATGCTTGTCTAGAAAAGAGAATCTCAGAAACCGATAGTGATCTAGATTAATCGGAATGTGAAGATATGCATCCTGTAAGTCTATCGTGGACATATAATGACCTTGCTGAACAAAAAGGCAGAATAGTCCTTATTGGCATCATTTTGAAAGTTGGCACTCTTACAAAATGGTTAAAAAATTTGAGATCCAGAACTGGCCTGAATGAATTTTCTTTCTTTGGGACAATGAATAGATTTGAATAAAACCCCAGACCCTGTTCCTGAAACGGAACTGGTATAATTACCCCTGAAAGCTCTAGATCTGAAACACACTTCAGAAAAGCCTGAGCATTCCCTGGATTTGCTGGAACGCGTGAGAGAAAAAATCTTCTCACAGGAGGTCTTATTCTGAATCCTATTCGATACCCTTGAGAGGCAATGCTCTGAATCCAATGATTTTGGACAGAATCTGCCCAAATTCTCTGGAAAATGTTTTAATCTGCCTCCTCACCAGCTGAACTGGAATGAGGGCCACACCATCATGCAGACTTGGGGGCTGGCTTTGGTTTCTTAAAAGGCTTGGATTTATTCCAACATGAAGAAGGCTTCCAATTGGAACCAGATTCCTTGGGGGAAGGATTTGGTTTCTGTTCCTTATTCTGTTGAAAAGAACTAAAACTATTAGAAGCTTTAGATTTACTTTTAGATCTTTTATCCTGAGATAAAAAAAAAAACTCCCTCCCCCCCAGTGACAGTTGAAATAATGGAATCCAACTGAGAACCAAATAAATTGTTACCTTGCAAAGAAAGAGATAGTAATCTAGACTTAGATACCATGTCAGCATTCCAATATTTGAGCCACAAAGCTCTTTTAGCTAAAATAGCTAAAGACATAGATTTAACATCAATTTTGATGATATCAAAAATAGCATCACAGATAAAATTATTAGCATGTTGAAGCAAGCGAACAATGCTAGAAAAATCAGAATCTGTTTCCTGTTGCACTAAGCTTTCCAACCAGAAGGTTGATGCAGCTGCAACATCAGCTATAGAAATTGCAGGCCTGAGAAGATAGCCAGAAAATAAATAAGCTTTCCTTAGATAAGATTAAAGTTTCCTATCTAAAGGATCCTTAAAGGAAGTACTATCTTCCATAGGGATAATAGTACGTTTGGCAAGAGTAGAAATAACCCCATCAACTTTGGGGATTTTTTACCAAAACTCCAATCTGGCTGCTGGCAAAGGATACACCTTTTTAAACCTAGAAAAAAGAATAAAAGAAGTAACAAGGCCTATTCCATTCCTTTGAAATCATATCAGAAATGGCATCAGGAACTGGAAACACCTCTGGAGTAACCACAGGATGTTTATAAACAGAGTTTAAACGTTTACTAGTTTTAATATCAAGAGGACTAGTTTCCTCAATATCCAAAGTAATTGACACTTCTTTCAACAAGGACAGAATATACGCCATCTTAAAGAGATGAGTAGACTCTAAAATAGATAGATCCTCATCAAAAGAGGATAATTCAGTATGTTTTCGGTCATTTGAAAAATCATCACCTTGATGAGATTTTACGTTTATTAGAAGGCGGAATGGCAGACAACGCCTTCTGAATCGCATCAGCAAAATATTTTATATTCACAGGGATATCATGTACATTAGATGTTGAAGGAACAACAGGCATTGTACTATTACTGATGGATACATTCTCTGCATGTAAAAGCTTATCATGACAACTGTTACATACTACAGCTGGAGATATAATCTCTGCCAACTTACAACAGATACTTATCTTTGGCAGCAGGGATCCAACAGTGGTTTCTGAGACAGGATCATATTGAGACATCTTACAAATGTAAGAGAAAAAACAACATATAAAGCAAAATTATCAATTTCCTTATATGGCAGTTTCAAGAATGGGAAAAAATTGCAAACATAGCAGCCCTCTGAGCATAGAAAAAGGCAAGAGGCATATAGGAAGTGGGGTTTAAATAATAAAATTATTTGGCGCAAAGTATGACACGCAACGCAAAACAAAATTTTTTGGCGCTAACAACATCCGGAAATGACGCAACTCGCGTCATGGCAGACTCAACCTTGTGCAAGGAAACCTGGCATCAACTAAGACGCCGGAAATGACGAATTTGCGCCACTGAACGTACCTTCGCGCCAAAACAATTCTCACGTCAAGAATGACGCAATAAATATCAGCATTTGGCAGCCTCGCAACCCTAAATTTTGCCCGCGAAAATGAATGAAAACAGTCAATTTTGAAGAAAAGACTATACCCAAGGTAAGAGAAAATAACTTCCTAAATATGTTTTTCCCAATTTTGAAACTGATAGTCTGCAAAAGGAAATATACATAAACCTGACTCATGGCAAATATAAGTACAATACATATATTTAGAACTTTACTATAATACATAAAGTGCCAAACCATAGCTAAGTATAAAAACATACTTACCAAAAGAAACCCATCCACATATAGCAGATAGCCAAACCAGTACTGAAACAGTTATCAGTAGAGGTAATGGAATATAAGAGTATATTGTCGATCTGAAAAGGGAGGTAGGAGATGAATCTCTACGACCGATAACAGAGGACCTATGAAAAGATTTCCCGCGAGGAAAACCATAGAATTCAATAGGTGATACTCCCTTCACATCTCTGACATTCACTGTACTCTGAGAGGAATCGGGCTTCAAAATGCTGAGAAGCGCATATCACAGAACAAAATCAAGCACAAACTTACTTCACCACCTCCATAGGAGGCAAAGTTTGTAAAACTGAATTGTGGGTGTGGTGAGGGGTGTATTTATAGGCATTTTGAGGTTTGGGTAACTTTTCCCCTCCTGGTAGGATTGTATATCCCATACGTCACTAGCTCATGGACTCTTGCCAATTACATGAAAGAAATCGCTCTCTCTGAAGAATCTCATGCACATCTTCATTCTTCAGCCACCTCCAGGGAAGCAAAGAAAAGACTGAGGTATGTGTGAGGGGTTATATAGAGCTATTGGGGTTGGGTAATTTTTGCCTCCTCCAAGTGGTAGGGAAGGTATATCCCAGGAGTAATGGATCGTGGACTCTCACCACCTGTATGAAAGAAAATATAATAGAAGCTTGTCCTATTAGATGAGTTACAAAAGTATTATGTACTTCAGGACTCTAGCTTTGATAACATTTGTGATATTCTCTCTTTGTATGTCAATATATGATTGTTTTGAACCTCCATCAGGCCCGGACTGACCATAGGGCATAACGGCAAATGCCCAGTGGGCCATCGGTTACCTTAGCCCCGTCCACATTTTTTTTTTTAATGCTGCTGTCTGCTATGCGCAATTACAGAGCGCATGTTGGGAACCAACTGTAGGCGATGGTGCAGGTGCACTACAACACAGCACTATACAGTGCGGGAGGAACTGTAGTTTAAAAAAAGTTAAAGTTCCCTTCATCTAGCCTGCACTTCAGCCATTTGCAGATACTTGCGAGACTGGCACTTTTTGCTAATCCTCCTGGGAGTGAAAGCCCTGTGCCTCTCTTGCGTGCAAGTTATGTGCAGGGGGGTTGGGCTGGAGCCACTTCAAGGCAGCAGCAGATTCCACATCTCCCTTATCCCCACTTATTTTTTCGTTTGTTTTATTCATTGCTTGTCAGCTATGCCAAGCTCTGAGCTATCAAGTGTGGGGGCCAGGCTGACACTTCCTCTGGAATGGCTTGGCAGCATGAGGAAGCACTATTTAACTCCTTGGCTACCATAAAAAAACTACAGTTTATTTCTAAGCAGTGCAATTTTTGTTAGCCATGGCAGGGGTTAAATTGTGCTCTGCATTAGTTATCTTCTTGATCTCCACCATGCAGGACAAGAGGTTATCTAGGGGGGAATTATCTGTGAATAATTTTGTCTGTGAAAAGTTGATTTTTTTACTGCACTTCAAGGAGTTTAGAGCTGCTACTAGAAGCTGTTTTTTTCCCCTTCAAAATGTTATCACACACACACACACACATATATATATATATATAGTGTATATATATATATATATATGTGTGTATATATATTTGTTTGTGTGAGTGTTGTATGTACAATTGGAATTGTGTTAGCACTATTTGTTAAAAAACATACAATATAAAGAAATTCAGTCATTCACATTAAATTATTTTGCAGGCTTACATTAAATTACAAAGTTTTTTTAATACACTGCATTGTTTTTGTTTGTTTTTTAAATCATGTGTCTTTTATGCCATTATTTATTAGCTTTATACTATGTATCTAAAATTTAACTATGAGGCATTTAATAAGGGCTGAGTTGCTGTACTTCGGCCATTATGTCCTCCCCTACAGGCAAGTGAATGTTGTTTATTTCTTCTGATCAGTATTTCATAAACGATAGACTGTCTGCTATGTAATTAAAGGGACAGTCAAGGCCAAAAAAAACTTTTATTTTTCAAATAGGGCATGTAATTTTAAACAACTTTCCAATTTACTTTTATCAACAATTTTGCTTTGTTCTCTTGGTATTCTAGTTGAGAGCAAACCTAGGAAGGCTCATATGATAATTTCTAAGCCCTTGAAGGCCGCCTCTAATCACATGTTTTTGTATTTGCTTTTCACAACAGGGGAGAGTAGTTCAGGTAAACCATATAGATAACATTGTAATCATGCCCGTGGGTTGTGGCAGACACTGCACTAATTGGCTAAACTCCAAGTCAATTGATAATAACTAAAAGTCATGTGATTAGGGGCGGTCAGAAGATGCTTAGATACAAGTTAGTCACAGAAGTAAAAAGTGTATTAATATAACAGTGTTGGTTATGCAAAACTGGGCAATGGGTAATAAAGGGATTATCTATCTTTTTAAACAACAAAAATTCTGGTGTTGACTGTCCCTTTAAACCATGTCTGTGTCTGGATAGGATTTACTTCTTGTTACTAGTACTGTGTGAGATCCCTGCAACAGTGATCACTGCACATCCATGAAATCCACAAGTGCAGAGACATCATCCTCAGACAGACATCAGCTAGGGGTGACTGCCATACTCAGATTAGTTATTAATTTCTATGTTAACTAATTTAGCTAAGCTAGCAGCAGTTAAGTTAACCCATTATTATGGGTTAAGTTATTCCGGTGCTAGGCTGGAGGCAATCTGGGGATCGTCTACCACAGTGTTTTTCAACCAGTGTGCCGTGAGAGATCCTCAGGTGTGCCATGGCAAACTGACAACAGTGCGGGGTGTTTGTGAATGAATGTCAATATGTCATGTATAGTTTGTAGGATGCATGGCATGACAGCACAGTACAGTGTATATATATATATACACTGTATATATATCCTGTAATAGGCTACAATGTGTGATTTTGTGGGATGGTGGTGTGCCACAGGATTTTTGTGCAGCATACTATCCCTGGCCCCAATTAAAGGACTGTTTAATGAGCCCAGACAGAATTAGCTACTTGTGCTTCCTGAATAGTGCAGTGCAGGTGAGAGCAATACTACATTATCAACACCTGTGTGTATTTGCATAACACCACCTATAGGAAACAGAATTTATGCTTACCTGATAAATTACTTTCTCTTGTGGTGTATCCAGTCCACGGATTCATCCTTTACTTGAGGGATATTCTCCTTCCCTACAGGAAGTGGCAAAGAGAGCACACAGCAGAGCTGTCCATATAGCTCCCCCTCTAGCTCCACCCCCCAGTCATTCGACCAAAGGTTAGGAAGAAAAACATAATTTATGTAAGAACTTACCTGATAAATTCATTTCTTTCATATTAGCAAGAGTCCCTGAGCTAGTGACGTATGGGATATACATTCCTACCAGGAGGGGCAAAGTTTCCAAAACCTTAAAATGCCTATAAATACACCCCTCACCACACCCACAATTCAGTTTAACGAATAGCCAAGAAGTGGGGTGATAAGAAAGGAGCGAAAGCATAAAAAAAATAAGGAATTGAAATAATTGTGCTTTATACAAAAAAATCATAACCACCACAAAAAAGGGTGGGCCTCATGGACTCTTGCTAATATGAAAGAAATTAATTTATCAGGTAAGTTCTTACATAAATTATGTTTTCTTTCATGTAATTAGCAAGAGTCCATGAGCTAGTGACGTATGGGATAATAAATACCCAAGATGTGGAACTTCCACGCAAGAGTCACTAGAGAGGGAGGGATAAAAATAAAGACAGCCAATTCCGCTGAAAAATGAATCCACTACCCAAATCAAAAAAGTTTCAAGTTTTATAATGAAAAAAACTGAAATTATAAGCAGAAGAATCAAACTGAGACAGCTGCCTGAAGTACCATTCTACCAAAACTGCTTCTAAAGAAGAGAAAACATCAAAATGGTAGAACATAGTAAAAGTATGCAAAGAAGACCAAGTCATTGCTTTGCAAATCTGATCAACAGAAGCTTCATTCTTAAAAAGCCCAGGAAGTAGAAACTTACTTAGTAGAATGAGCCGTAATCCTCCGAGGCGGGAATCCACCTGACTCCAAATAAGCATGATGAATCAAAAGTTTAAGCAAGATGCCAAATAAATGGCAGAAGCTTATTGACCTTCCTAAAACCAGAAAAGATAAAAAATAGACTAGAAGTCTATCTGAAATCTGAATAGCTTCAACATAGAAAGTAAGAATCTCACCAAAGAAGTCTTAGGAAAAGAATAATTCCTCCCTAATGTTTGTTAGAATTTACAACTTTAGGTAAGAATTTAAATGAGGACAGCAAAAACCACCTTTTCCTGATGAAAAAAATCAGAAAAAAGAGATTCACAAGAAAGAACAGATAATTCAAAAGCTGTTCTAGCTGAAGAGATGTCCAAAAAGAACAATACTTTCCATGAAAGTAATTAATGTCCAGAGCAAGCATATGCTCAAATAGAAGAGCCTGAAAAACCTTCAGACCCCAAATAAGACTCCAAGGAGGAGAAATTGGCTTAATGACAGGTTTGATACGAATCAAAACCTGAAAAAAATGATGAAAATCAGGAAGTAACACTGCCTTATCCTGATGAAAAATCAGAAAAAGATATTCACAAAAAAGAGCAGATAACTCAAAAATTCTTCTAGCAGAAGAAATAACCAAAAGGAACAATACTTTTCCAAGAAAGTAATTTAATGTTCAGAAAATGCATAGTTTCAAAACGGAGGAGCCTGTAAAGCCCTCAGCACCAAATTGAGACTCCAAAGAGGAGAGATTGAATTAATGACAGGCTTGATACGGACCAAAGCCTGAACAAAACAATGAATATCAGGATGATTAGCAATCTTTCTGTGAAAAAAGAACAGAAAGAGTAGAGATTTGTCCTAACAAGAACTGTAGACAAAACCATATCCAAACCAACCTGAAAAAAATAATAAAATTCTATGAATTTTAAAAGAATGCCAAGAAAAGTAGGTCTTCCAGACTCAATAATAAATCTTTCTAGACAGATTTACGAGCCTGAAACCAAGCGTTCAATCTCCATCCCTTCAAATGTAATGATTTGAGATCCTGATGGAAAAAATGGGCCTTGAGAAAGAAGGTCTGGTTTAAACGGAAGTGTTCAAGATCGGCAACTGGTCATCCGAATGAAATCCGCATATCAAAACCTGAGAGGCCATGCTGGAGCCACCAGCATAACAAACAAATACTCCATAAGAATTTTGGAAATCACTTTGGAAGAAGAACTAGAGGCGGAAAGAAATAGGCAAAAAACATAATTTATGTAAGAACTTACCTGATAAAATCATTTCTTTCATATTAGCAAGAGTCCATGAGCTAGTGACGTATGGGATATACATTCCTACCAGGAGGGGCAAAGTTTCCCAAACCTTAAAATGCCTATAAATACACCCCTCACCACACCCACAAATCAGTTTAACGAATAGCCAAGAAGTGGGGTGATAAGAAAAAAGTGCGAAAGCATAAAAAATAAGGAATTGGAATAATTGTGCTTTATACAAAAAAATCATAACCACCACAAAAAAGGGTGGGCCTCATGTACACTTGCTAATATGAAAGAAATTAATTTATCAGGTAAGTTCTTACATAAATTATGTTTTCTTTCATGTAATTAGCAAGAGTCCATGAGCTAGTGACGTATGGGATAAGGACTACCCAAGATGTGGATCTTTCCACGCAAGAGTCACTAGAGAGATTCCTGCTGAAAATAATCCACACCCAAAATAAAGTTTAATGAAAATATAAGCAGAAGATTCAAACTGAAACCGCTGCCTGAAGTACTTTTCTACCAAAAACTGCTTCAGAAGAAGAAAACACATCAAAATGGTAGAATTTAGTAAAAGTATGCAAAGAAGACCAAGTGGCTGCTTTGCAAATCTGATCAACCGAAGCTTCATTCCTAAACGCCCAGGAAGTAGAAAACTGACCTAGTAGAATGAGCTGTAATCCTTTGAGGCGGAGTTTTACCCGACTCAACATAGGCAAGATGAATTAAAGATTTCAACCAAGATGCCAAAGAAATGGCAGAAGCTTTCTGGCCTTTTCTAGAACCGGAAAAGATAACAAATAGACTAGAAGTCTTTCGGAAAGATTTAGTAGCTTCAACATAATATTTCAAAGCTCTAACAACATCCAAAGAATGCAACGATTTCTCCTTAGAATTCTTAGGATTAGGACATAATGAAGGAACCACAATTTCTCTACTAATGTTGTTGGAATTCACAACTTTAGGTAAAAATTGAAAAGAAGTTCGCAACACCGCCTTATCCTGATGAAAAATCAGAAAAGGAGACTCACAAGAAAGAGCAGATAATTCCGAGACTCTTCTGGCAGCAGAGATGGCCAAAAGGAACAAAACTTTCCAAGAAAGTAATTTAATGTCCAATGAATGCATGGGTTCAAAAGGAGGAGCTTGAAGAGCCCCCAGAACCAAATTCAAACTCCAAGGAGGAGAAATTGACTTAATGACAGGTTTTATACGAACCAAAGCTTGTACAAAACAATGAATATCAGGAAGATTAGCAATCTTTCTGTGAAAAAGAACAGAAAGAGCAGAGATTTGTCCTTTCAAGGAACTTGCGGACAAACCCTTATCTAAACCATCCTGAAGAAACTGTAAAATTCTCGGTATTCTAAAAGAAAGCCAAGAAAAATGATGAGAAAGACACCAAGAAATATAAGTCTTCCAGACTCTATAATATATCTCTCTAGATACAGATTTACGAGCCTGTAACATAGTATTAATCACAGAGTCAGAGAAACCTCTTTGACCAAGAATCAAGCGTTCAATCTCCATACCTTTAAATTTAAGGATTTGAGATCCTGATGGAAAAAAGGACCTTGCGACAGAAGGTCTGGTCTTAACGGAAGAGTCCACGGTTGGCAAGAGGCCATCCGGACAAGATCCGCATACCAAAACCTGTGAGGCCATGCCGGAGCTACCAGCAGAACAAACGAGCATTCCTTCAGAATCTTGGAGATTACTCTTGGAAGAAGAACTAGAGGCGGAAAGATATAGGAAGGATGATACTTTCAAGGAAGTGATAATGCATCCACTGCCTCCGCCTGAGGATCCCGGGATCTGGACAGATACCTGGGAAGTTTCTTGTTTAGATGAGACGCCATCAGATCCATTTCTGGAAGTTCCCACATTTGAACAATCTGAAGAAATACCTCTGGGTGAAGAGACCATTCGCCCGGATGCAACGTTTGCCGACTGAGATAATCCGCTTCCCAATTGTCTATACCTGGGATATGAACCGCAGAGATTAGACAGGAGCTGGATTCCGCCCAAACCAGAATTCGAGATACTTCTTTCATAGCCAGAGGACTGTGAGTCCCTCCTTGATGATTGATGTATGCCACAGTTGTGACATTGTCTGTCTGAAAACAAATGAACGATTCTCTCTTCAGAAGACGCCAAGACTGAAGAGCTCTGAAAATTGCACGGAGATCCAAAATATTGATCAGTAATCTCACCTCCTGAGATTCCCAAACTCCTTGTGCCGTCAGAGATCCCCACACAGCTCCCCAACCTGTAAGACTTGCATCTGTTGAAATTACAGTCCAGGTCGGAAGAACAAAAGAAGCCCCCTGAATTAAACAATGGTGATCTGTCCACCACGTCAGAGAATGTCGTACAATCGGTTTTAAAGATATTAATTGAGATATCTTTGTGTAATCCCTGCACCATTGATTCAGCATACAGAGCTGAAGAGGTCGCATGTGAAAACGAGCAAAGGGGATCGCGTCCGATGCAGCAGTCATAAGACCTAGAATTTCCATGCATAAGGCTACCGAAGGGAATGACTGTGACTGAAGGTTTCGACAAGCTGAAATCAATTTTAGACGTCTCTTGTCTGTCAAAGACAGAGTCATGGACACTGAATCTATCTGGAAACCCAGAAAGGTTACCCTTGTCTGAGGAATCAATTAACTTTTTAGCAAATTGATCCTCCAACCATGATCTTGAAGAAACAACACAAGTCGATTCGTATGAGAGTCTGCTAAATGTGAAGACTGAGCAAGTACCAAGATATCGTCCAAATAAGGAAATACCACAATACCCTGTTCTCTGATTACAGACAGAAGGGCACCGAGAACTTTTGTAAAAATTCTTGGGGCTGTAGCTAGGCCAAACGGCAGAGCCACAAACTGGTAATGCTTGTCCAGGAAAGAGAATCTCAGGAACTGATAGTGATCTGGATGAATCGGAATATGCAGATATGCATCCTGTAAATCTATCGTGGACATATAATGCCCTTGCTGAACAAAAGGCAAGATAGTCCTTATAGTTACCATTTTGAATGTTGGTATCCTTACATAACGATTCAATATTTTTAGATCCAGAACTGGTCTGAAGGAGTTCTCCTTCTTTGGTACAATGAAGAGATTCGAATAAAACCCCAGCCCCTGTTCCAGAACTGGAACAGACATAATTACTCCAGCCAACTCTAGATCTGAAACACATTTCAGAAATGCTTGAGCTTTCGCTGGGTTTACTGGGACACGGGAAAGAAAAAAACTCTTTGCAGGAGGTCTTATCTTGAAACCAATTCTGTACCCTTCTGAAACGATGTTCTGAATCCAAAGATTGTGAACAGAAATGATCCAAATTTCTTTGAAAAAACGTAACCTGCCCCCTACCAGCTGGGCTGGAATGAGGGCCGCACCTTCATGTGGACTTAGAAGCTGGCTTTGCTTTTCTAGAAGGCTTGGATTTATTCCAGACTGGAGATGGTTTCCAAACTGAAACTGCTCCTGAGGAAGAAGGATCAGGCTTTTGTTCTTTGTTGAAACGAAAGGAACGAAAACGATTATTAGCCCTGTTTTTACCCTTAGATCTTTTATCCTGTGGTAAAAAAGTTCCTTTCCCACCAGTAACAGTTGAGATAATAGAATCCAACTGAGAACCAAATAATTTGTTACCCTGGAAAGAAATGGAAAGTAGAGTCGATTTAGAAGACATATCAGCATTCCAAGTTTTAAGCCATAAAGCTCTTCTAGCTAAAATAGCTAGAGACATAAACCTGACATCAACTCTGATAATATCAAAAATGGCATCACAGATAAAATTATTAGCATGTTGCAGAAGAATAATAATATTATGAGAATCATGATCTGTTACTTGTTGCGCTAAAGTTTCCAACCAAAAAGTTGAAGCTGCAGCAACATCAGCCAATGATATAGCAGGTCTAAGAAGATTACCTGAACACAGATAAGCTTTTCTTAGAAAGGATTCAATTTTCCTATCCAAAGGATTCTTAAACGAAGTACCATCTGACGTAGGAATAGTAGTACGTTTAGCAAGGGTAGAAATAGCCCCATCAACTTTAGGGATTTTGTCCCAAAATTCTAATCTATCAGACGGCACAGGATATAATTGCTTAAAACGTTTAGAAGGAGTAAATGAATTACCCAAATTATTCCATTCTCTGGAAATTACTTCAGAAATAGCACCAGGAACAGGAAAAACTTCTGGAATAACCACAGGAGATTTAAAGACCTTATCTAAACGTTTAGATTTAGTATCAAGAGGACCAGAATCCTCAATTTCTAAAGCAATTAGTACTTCTTTAAGTAAAGAACGAATAAATTCCATTTTAAATAAATATGAAGATTTATCAGCATCAACCTCTGAGACAGAATCCTCTGAACTAGAAGAGTCATTAGAATCAGAATGATGATGTTCATTTAAAAATTCATCCGTATACAGAGAAGTTTTAAAAGATTTTTTATGTTTACTAGAAGGAGGAATAACAGACATAGCCTTCTTAATGGATTTAGAAACAAAATCTCTTATGTTAACAGGAACACTCTGAGTATTAGATGTTGATGGAACAGCAACAGGTAATGTAACATTACTAAAGGAAATATTATCTGCATTAACAAGTTTGTCATGACATTCATTACAAACAACAGCTGGAGGAATAGATACCACAAGTTTACAGCAGATACACTTAACTTTGGTAGATCCAGCATCAGGCAGCAATTTTCCAGAAGTATCTTCTGATCCAGGGTCAATCTGAGACATCTTGCACTATGTAATAGAAAAAAAAACATATAAAGCAAAATCTATCAAATTCCTTAAATGACAGTTTCAGGAATGGGAAAAAATGCCAATGAACAAGCTTCTAGCAACCAGAAGCAAATAAACAATGAGACTTAAATAATGTGGAGACAATAATGACGCCCAAGAATGACGCCCAAGAATGACGCCACATCCGGCGACGCCGACATTTTTGGCACAAAACGTCCAAAAAATTACGCAAACACAAACAACTTCCGACCGACAAGTACGACACCGGAAATGACAAAGAAAATTTTTTGCGCCAAGAATGACGCAATAAAAAGAAGAATTTTCAGCCCCCACGAGCCTAACAGCCCACAGGAAAAAGTCAAATTTAAGGTAAGAAAAAATTTATTATTCAAATGCATTATCCCAAATAATGAAACTGACTGTTTGAAATAAGGAATTTTGAACATCATGAATCAAGGCAAATAAATATTTAAACACATATATTTAGAACTTTATATAAAAGTGCCCAACCATAGCTTAGAGTGTCACAGAAAATAAGACTTACTTACCCCAGGACACTCAGCTACATGTAGTAGAAAGCCAAACCAGTACTGAAACGAGAATCAGTAGAGGTAATGGTATATATAAGATTATATCGTCGATCTGAAAAGGGAGGTAAGAGATGAATCTCTACGACCGATAACAGAGAACCTATGAAATAGACCCCGTAGAAGGAGATCATTGAATTCAAATAGGCAATACTCTCTTCACATCCCTCTGACATTCACTGCACTCAGAGGAAAACCGGGCTCCAGCCTGCTGTGAAGCGCATATCAACGTAGAATCTAGCACAAACTTACTTCACCACCTCCATGGGAGGCAAAGTTTGTAAAACTGAATTGTGGGTGTGGTGAGGGGTGTATTTATAGGCATTTTAAGGTTTGGGAAACTTCGCCCCTCCTGGTAGGAATGTATATCCCATACGTCACTAGCTCATGGACTCTTGCTAATTACATGAAAGAAAAGGAGAAACCATAGGGTGCAGTGATGACTGTAGTTTAAACAAAAAATTTTTACCTGACTCAATTGCCAGGACGGGCCGTGGACTGGATACACCACAAGAGAAAGTAATTTATCAGGTAAGCATAAATTCTGTTTTCTCTTGTAAGGTGTATCCAGTCCACGGATTCATCCTTTACTTGTGGGATACCAATACCAAAGCTTTAGGACACGGATGAAGGGAGGGAACAAGAAAGGTACCTTAAACGGAAGGCACCACTGCTTGCAAAACCTTTCTCCCAAAAAAAGCCTCCGAAGAAGCAAAAGTATCGAATTTGGAAAATTTGGAAAACGTATGCAGCGAAGACCAAGTCGCTGCCTTACAAATCTGTTCAACAGAAGCCTCATTTTTAAAAGCCCATGTGGAAGCCACTGCTCTGGTAGAATGAGCAGTAATAGTTTCAGGAGGCTGCTGGCCAGCAGTCTCATAGGCCAAACGGATGATGCGTTTCAGCCAAAAGGAAAGAGAGGTAGCAGTCGCTTTCTGACCTCTCCTCTTACCAGAATAGATAACAAACAAGGAAGATGTTTGTCTGAAATCCTTAGTTGCTTGTAAATAGAACTTTAAAGCACGAACTACATCAAGATTGTGTAACAGACGTTCCTTCTTCGAAGAAGGATTAGGACACAGAGAAGGAACAACTATTTCCTGGTTAATATTCTTGTTAGAAACAACTTTAGGAAGAAAACCAGGTTTGGTACGCAAAACTACCTTATCTGCGTGGAACACCAGGTAAGGTGAATCACACTGCAAGGCAGATAATTCTGAGACTCTTCGAGCAGAAGAGATAGCTACCAAAAACAAAACTTTCCAAGATAACAACTTAATATCTATGGAATGTAAAGGTTCAAACGGAACCCCTTGAAGAACTGAAAGAACTAGATTTAGACTCCATGGCGGAGCCACGGGTTTATAAACAGGCTTGATTCTGACTAAAGCCTGAGTAAACGCTTGAACGTCTGGTACCTCTGCCAGACGCTTGTGTAAATGGATAGACAGAGCAGATATCTGTCCTTTTAAGGAACTAGCTGACAATCCTTTCTAAAATCCTTCTTGGAGGAAAGACAATATCCTGGGAATCCTAATCTTACTCCATGAGTAACCCTTGGATTCAAACCAACAAAGATATTTCCGCCATATCTTATGGTAGATTTTCCTGGTGACAGGCTTTCTAGCCTGAATCAGAGTATCTATAACTGACTCAGAGAAACCACGCTTTGATAGAATTAAGCGTTCAATCTCCAAGCAGTCAGACGCAGAGAAATTAGATTTGGATGCTTGAATGGACCCTGTATTAGAAGATCCTGCCTCATTGGCAGTGTCCATGGTGGGACAGATGACATGTCCACTAGGTCTGCCTACCAAGTCCTGCGTGGCCACCCAGGCGCTATCAGAAACACCGAAGCCTTCTGCTTGATTGCGGCGACCAGACGAGGGAGAAGAAGAAACGGTGGAAAAGCATAAGCCAGATTGAAGGACCAAGGCGCTGCTAGAGCATCTATCAATACCGCCTTGGGATCCCGGGACCTGGACTCTGAATTAGTGTCAACCAGCATAATTAGCCCTGTTATGTAAGCATTCAATTCCTTACTAAGTCTCTGAACATAGCTTACCCTCCCCTCATGGGGATATTGTCAGTCTCTTCTAGCATTATCTCAGTCTTGTCTAGAAAACAGAATTTATGCTTACCTGATAAATTTATTTCTCTTGTGGTGTATCCAGTCCACGGATTCATCCATTACTTGTGGGATATTCTCCTTCCCAACAGGAAGCTGCAAGAGGATCACCCACAGCAGAGCTGTCTATATAGCTCCTCCCCTAACTGCCACCTCCAGTCATTCGACCGAAGACAAGCAAGAGAAAGGAGAAACTATAGGGTGCAGTGGTGACTGTAGGGACCGTTTGCCACAAGTCCCGTGTAGCGGCATCTATGGGAAACATCTTTTTAAAAACAGGAGGGGGAGAGAACGGTACACCTGGTCTATCCCATTCCTTAGTAATAATTTCTGAAAAACTCTTAGGTATTGGAAAACCATCAGTGTAAACAGGCACTGAGTAGTATTTATCCAATTTACCCTTTACAGAGGCCCAATATATCAGGGGACTCCTTCAGGGAAGCGGGATGTCTCAGAATGTAAAAACAACTGCGCAATTAGAGCGCAAAAATAGGCCCCTCCCACCATGCACTCAAAGTCAGAGGGCCTTAAAAAACTATTCCTAGGAGTATAATAACAGCCATGTGGAAAACTAGGCCCCAAACAAAGATTTATCACCTCAGTAAAAAATGTTCTTTATATAATTTCAAACGTTTTACATACTAAGCCATAATAGAAAGTAATATGAAAATTACTTTTTACTGCAAGCATGATGCCAGTCGTTTATTAAATCACTGCAATCAGGCTTACCTTAACTATATCAGGCACTGTCAGCATTTTCTAGTTCTATTATCCTCTAGAAAATAATATACTGAACATACCTCAGGGCAATCAATTCTGCAGGCCGTTCTCCCAGCTGAAGTTTCCTCATACTCTTCAGTTATGTGTGAGAACAGCAGTGGACCTTAGTTACAACCTGCTAAGATCATCAAAAACCTCAGGCAAATTATTCTTCTAATTTCTGCCTAAGGTAAAAAACAGTACAACGCCGGCACCGTTTAAAAATAACAAACTTTTGATTGAAGATAAACTACACTAATTCACCACATCTCTCTAGCTACTTCCCTTGTCGAGAGCTGCAAGAGAATGACTGGAGGTGGCAGTTAGGGGAGGAGCTATATAGACAGCTCTGCTGTGGGTGATCCTCTTGCAGCTTCCTGTTGGGAAGAATATCCCACAAGTAATGGATGAATCCGTGGACTAGATACACCTTACAAGAGAAATAAATGACTGAACATACCTTATTGCAGTTCTTGAAGTTTTCTGGTACTCCTCAGTCCTGTGTGGGAACAGCAGTGGATTTTAGTTACATGCTAAAATCATTTTCCTCTCAGCAGAAATCTTCATCACTTTTCTGCTAGAGAGTAAATAGTACAAACCGGTACCATTTAAAATAACAAACTTTTGATTGAAGATAATAAAACTACAATTCTAACACCACATTCACTGCACCCTCACGAGAGAGACCCTAGTGCTTAGAGCCGGCAAAGAGAATGACTGGGGGGTGGAGCTAAAAGGGGGGGCTATATGGACAGCTCTGCTGTGTGCTCTCTTTGCCACTTCCTGTAGGGAAGGAGAATATCCCACAAGTAAAGGATGAATCCGTGGACTGGATACACCTTACAAGAGAAAAAACATAATTTATGTAAGAACTTACCTGATAAATTCATTTCTTTCATATTAGCAAGAGTCCATGAGCTAGTGACGTATGGGATATACATTCCTACCAGGAGGGGCAAAGTTTCCCAAACCTCAAATGCCTACAAATACACCCCTCACCACACCCACAAATCAGTTTAACGAATAGCCAAGAAGTGGGGTGATAAGACAAAAGTGCGAAAGCATAAAAACATAATTTATGCTTACCTGATAAATTTATTTCTCTTGTAGTGTATCCAGTCCACGGATCATCCATTACTTATGGGATATTAACTCCTCCCCAACAGGAAGTGCAAGAGGATTCACCCAGCAGAGCTGCTATATAGCTCCTCCCCTATCTGCCATTACCAATCATTCGACCGAAAACATGCAGAGAAAGGAAAACCATAGGGTACAGTGGTGACTGTAGTTTAATGGAAAAATTACCTGCCTTAAAGTGACAGGGCGGGCCGTGGACTGGATACACTACAAGAGAAATAAATTTATCAGGTAAGCATAAATTATGTTTTCTCTTGTTAAGTGTATCCAGTCCACGGATCATCCATTACTTATGGGATACCAATACCAAAGCTAAAGTACACGGATGACGGGAGGGACAGGCAGGCTCTTTATACGGAAGGAACCACTGCCTGAAGAACCTCTCCCCCAAAAACAGCCTCCGAAGAAGCAAAAGTGTCAAATTTGTAAAATTTGGAAAAAGTATGAAGAGAAGACCAAGTTGCAGCCTTGCAAATCTGTTCAACAGAAGCCTCATTCTTAAAGGCCCAAGTGGAAGCCACAGCTCTAGTAGAATGTGCTGTAATTCTTTCAGGAGGCTGCTGTCCAGCAGTCTCATAGGCTAACCGTATTATGCTACGAAGCCAAAAGGAGAGAGAGGTAGCCGAAGCTTTTTGACCTCTCCTCTGACCAGAATAAACGACAAACAGGGAAGACGTTTGTCGAAAATCCTTAGTTGCCTGTAGATAAAATTTCAGGGCACGGACTACATCTAGATTGTGTAGCAGACGTTCCTTTTTCGAAGAAGGATTAGGACACAAAGATGGAACCACAATCTCTTGATTGATATTCCTGTTAGTGACCACCTTAGGTAGGAACCCAGGTTTAAGTACGCAGAACTACCTTGTCTGAATGAAAAATCAGATAAGGAGAATCACAATGTAAGGTAGATAACTCAGAAACTCTTCGAGCCGAGGAAATCGCCATTAAAAACAGAACTTTCCAAGATAACAACTTGATATCAATGGAATGAAGGGGTTCAAACGGAACCCCCTGTAAAACATTAAGAACTAAGTTCAAACTCCATGGTGGAGCAACAGTTTTAAACACAGGCTTGATCCTAGCTAAAGCCTGACAAAAAGCTTGAACGTCCGGAACTTCTGACAGACGTTTGTGTAAAAGAATGGACAGAGCTGAAATCTGTCCCTTTAAGGAACTAGCGGATAAACCCTTTTCTAAACCTTCTTGTAGAAAAGACAATATCCTCGGAATCCTAACCTTACTCCATGAGTAACTCTTGGATTCGCACCAATATAAGTATTTGCGCCATATCTTATGGTAAATCTTTCTGGTAACAGGCTTCCTAGCCTGTATTAAGGTATCAATAACTGACTCAGAAAAACCACGTTTTGATAAAATCAAGCGTTCAATTTCCAAGCAGTCAGCTTCAGAGAAATTAGATTTTGATGTTTGAAGGGACCCTGGATCAGAAGGTCCTGTTTCAGAGGTAGCGACCAAGGTGGACAGGATGACATGTCCACTAGATCTGCATACCAAGTCCTGCGTGGCCATGCAGGCGCTATTAGAATCACTGATGCTCTCTCCTGTTTGATTCTGGCAATCAATCGAGGAAGCATCGGGAAGGGTGGAAACACATAAGCCATCCCGAAGATCCAAGGTGCTGTCAAAGCATCTATCAGAACCGCTCCCGGATCCCTGGATCTGGACCCGTAACGAGGAAGCTTGGCGTTCTGTCGAGACGCCATGAGATCTATCTCTGGTTTGCCCCAACGTCGAAGTATTTGGGCAAAGACCTCCGGATGAAGTTCCCACTCCCCCGGATGAAAAGTCTGACGACTTAAGAAATCCGCCTCCCAGTTCTCCACTCCCGGGATGTGGATTGCTGACAGGTGGCAAGAGTGAGACTCTGCCCAGCGAATTATCTTTGATACTTCCATCATCTTGTCCCTCCCTGATGGTTAATGTAAGCTACAGTCGTGATGTTGTCCGACTGAAACCTGATGAACCCCCGAGTTGTTAACTGGGGCCAAGCCAGAAGGGCATTGAGAACTGCTCTCAATTCCAGAATGTTTATTGGTAGGAGACTCTCCTCCTGATTCCATTGTCCCTGAGCCTTCAGAGAATTCCAGACAGCGCCCCAACCTAGTAGGCTGGCGTCTGTTGTTACAATTGTCCAGTCCGGCCTGCTGAATGGCATCCCCCTGGACAGATGTGGCCGAGAAAGCCACCATAGAAGAGAATTTCTGGTCTCTTGATCCAGATTCAGAGTAGGGGACAAGTCTGAGTAATCCCCATTCCACTGACTTAGCATGCACAATTGCAGCGGTCTGAGATGTAGACGTGCAAAGGGTACTATGTCCATTGCTGCTACCATTAAGCCGATCACCTCCATGCATTGAGCTACTGACGGGTGTTGAATGGAATGAAGGACACGGCATGCATTTTGAAGCTTTGTTAACCTGTCTTCTGTCAGGTAAATCTTCATTTCTACAGAATCTATAAGAGTCCCCAAGAAGGGAACTCTTGTGAGTGGAAAGAGAGAACTCTTCTTTTCGTTCACCTTCCATCCATGCGACCTTAGAAATGCCAGTACTAACTCTGTATGAGACTTGGCAGTTTGAAAGCTTGAAGCTTGTATCAGAATGTCGTCTAGGTACGGAGCTACTGCAATTCCTCGCGGTCTTAGTACCGCCAGAAGAGCACCCAGAACCTTTGTGAAGATTCTCGGAGCCGTAGCCAATCCGAATGGAAGAGCTACAAACTGGTAATGCCTGTCTAGAAAGGCAAACCTTAGATACCGGTAATGATCTTTGTGAATCGGTATGTGAAGGTAAGCATCCTTTAAATCCACTGTGGTCATGTACTGACCCTTTTGGATCATGGGTAAAATTGTCCGAATAGTTTCCATTTTGAACGATGGAACTCTTAGGAATTTGTTTAGGATCTTTAAATCCAAGATTGGCCTGAAAGTTCCCTCTTTTTTTGGGAACCACAAACAGATTTGAGTAAAACCCTTGTCCTTGTTCCGACCGCGGAACCGGATGGATCACTCCCATTAATAAAAGATCTTGTACGCAGCGTAGAAACGCCTCTTTCTTTATTTGGTTTGTTGACAACCTTGACAGATGAAATCTCCCTCTTGGGGGAGAGAATTTGAAGTCTAGAAGGTATCCCTGAGATATGATCTCTAATGCCCAGGGATCCTGGACATCTCTTGCCCAAGCCTGGGCGAAGAGAGAAAGTCTGCCCCCCACTAGATCCGTTCCCGGATCGGGGGCCCTCGATTCATGCTGTCTTAGGGGCAGCAGCAGGTTTCCTGGCCTGCTTGCCCTTGTTCCAGGACTGGTTAGGTCTCCAGCCTTGTCTGTAGCGAGCAACAGCTCCTTCCTGTTTTGGTGCAGAGGAAGTTGATGCTGCTCCTGCTTTGAAATTACGAAAGGAACGAAAATTAGACTGTCTAGCCTTAGGTTTGGCTCTGTCTTGAGGCAGGGCATGGCCTTTACCTCCTGTAATGTCAGCGATAATTTCTTTCAACCCGGGCCCGAATAAGGTCTGCCCTTTGAAAGGTATATTAAGCAATTTAGATTTAGAAGTAACGTCAGCTGACCAGGATTTTAGCCACAGTGCTCTGCGTGCCTGAATGGCGAATCCGGAATTCTTAGCCGTAAGTTTAGTTAAGTGTACTACGGCATCTGAAATAAATGAGTTAGCTAACTTAAGGGCTTTAAGCTTGTGTGTAATCTCATCTAATGGAGCTGATTCAAGTGTCTCTTCCACAGACTCAAACCAAAATGCTGCTGCAGCCGTGACAGGCGCAATGCATGCAAGAGGTTGCAATATAAAACCTTGTTGAACAAACATTTTCTTAAGGTAACCCTCTAACTTTTTATCCATTGGATCTGAAAAGGCACAGCTATCCTCCACCGGGATAGTGGTACGCTTAGCTAAAGTAGAAACTGCTCCCTCCACCTTAGGGACCGTTTGCCATAAGTCCCGTGTGGTGGCGTCTATTGGAAACATCTTTCTAAATATCGGAGGGGGTGAGAACGGCACACCGGGTCTATCCCACTCCTTAGTAACAATTTCAGTAAGTCTCTTAGGTATAGGAAAAACGTCAGTACTCGCCGATACCGCAAAATATTTATCCAACCTACACATTTTCTCTGGTATTGCAACTGTGTTACAATCATTCAGAGCCGCTAACACCTCCCCTAGTAATACACGGAGGTTTTCCAGCTTAAATTTAAAATTTGAAATATCTGAATCCAGTTTGTTTGGATCAGAACCGTCACCCGCAGAATGAAGCTCTCCGTCCTCATGTTCTGCAAATTGTGACGCAGTGTCTGACATGGCCCTAATATTATCAGCGCACTCTGTTCTCACCCCAGAGTGATCACGCTTACCTCTTAGTTCTGGTAATTTAGCCAAAACTTCAGTCATAACAGTAGCCATATCCTGTAATGTGATTTGTAATGGCCGCCCAGATGTACTCGGCGCTACAATATCACGCACCTCCCGAGCGGGAGATGCAGGTACTGACACGTGAGGCGAGTTAGTCGGCATAACTCTCCCCTCGTTGTTTGGTGAAATATGTTCAATTTGTACAGATTGACTTTTATTTAAAGTAGCATCAATACAGTTAGTACATAAATTTCTATTGGGCTCCACTTTGGCTTTAGCACATATAGCACAGATATCTTCCTCTGAATCAGACATGTTTAACACACTAGCAAATAAACTAGCAACTTGGAAATACTTTTCAAGTAATTTACTATAATATGAAAACGTACTGTGCCTATAAGAAGCACAGAAAAAGTTATGACAGTTGAAAATTAATAAACTGAAAAGTTATAGCATCAAATCTTTGTAAAAAACACAATTTTAGCAAAGGATTGCTCCCATTAGCAAAGGATAACTAACCCTGATAGCAGAAAAAAAAAAAAAATACAGAAATAAACGTTTTTTTATCACAGTCAACTACAATCTCACAGCTCTGCTGTGAGTGATTACCTCCCTCAAAACAAGTTTTGAAGACCCCTGAGTTCTGTAGAGATGAACCGGATCATGCAGGGAAGACAATAAACTTCTGACTGAATTTTTTGATGCGTAGCAAAAGCACCAAAAAAGGCCCCTCCCCCTCACACATAACAGTGAGAGAGATCAGTAAACTGTCATAAATTAAATAAAACGACTGCCAAGTGGAAAAAAATAGTGCCCAAAACATTTTTTCACCCAGTACCTCAGAAAATTAAACGATTTTACATGCCAGCAAAAAACGTTTAACATTAATAAATTGAGTGTTATTAAAAAGCCTGTTGCTAGTCCCTGCAAATTAGGCTAAAGTTTTATGCATACAGTATAATTCCAGTGAAGTGCCATTCCCCAGAATACTGAAGTGTAAAATATACATACATGACAGCCTGATACCAGTTGCTGCTACTGCATTTAAGGCTGAGTTTACATTATATCGGTATGGCAGAATTTTCTCATCAATTCCATTGTCAGAAAATAATAAGCTGCTACATACCTCTTTGCAGATTAATCTGCCCGCTGTCCCCTGATCTGAAGTTTACCTCTCCTCAGATGGCCGAGAAACAGCAATATGATCTTAACTACTCCGGCTAAAATCATAGAAAAACTCAGGTAGATTCTTCTTCAAATTCTACCAGAGAAGGAATAACACACTCCGGTGCTATTATAAAATAACAAACTTTTGATTGAAGGTATGAAACTAAGTATAATCACCACAGTCCTCTCACACATCCTATCTATTCGTTGGGTGCAAGAGAATGACTGGTAATGGCAGTTAGGGGAGGAGCTATATAGCAGCTCTGCTGGGTGAATCCTCTTGCACTTCCTGTTGGGGAGGAGTTAATATCCCATAAGTAATGGATGATCCGTGGACTGGATACACTTAACAAGAGAAAAATAAGGAATTGGAATAATTGTGCTTTACACAAAAAAATCATAACCACCACAAAAAGGGTGGGCCTCATGGACTCTTGCTAATATGAAAGAAATGAATTTATCAGGTAAGTTCTTACATAAATTATGTTTTCTTTCATGTAATTAGCAAGAGTCCATGAGCTAGTGACGTATGGGATGACTACCCAAGATGTGGATCTTCCACGCAAGAGTCACTAGAGAGGGAGGGATAAAAAAGACAGCCAATTCCGCTGAAAATAATCCACACCCAAAACAAAGTTTAAATCTTATAATGAAAAAAAAATGAAATTATAAGCAGAAGAATCAAACTCAAACAGCTGCCTGAAGTATTTTTCTACCAAAAACTGCTTCAGAAGAAGAAAACACATCAAAATGGTAGAATTTAGTAAAAAATATGCAAAGAAGATCAAGTTACTGCTTTGCAAATCTGATAAACCGAAGCTTCATTCCTAAACGCCCAGGAAGTAGAAACTGACCTAGTAGAATGAGCTGTAATCCTTTGAGGCAGAGTTTACCCGACTCGACATAAGCATGATGAAATAAAGATTTCAAACAAGATGCCAAAGAAATGGCAGAGGCCTTCTGACCTTTCCTAGAACTGGAAAAGATAACAAAAAGACTAGAAGTCTTTCGGAAATTCTTAGTAGCTTCAACATAATACTTCAAAGCTCTAACTACATCCAAAGAATGCAATGATCTCTCCTTAGAATTCTTAGGATTAGGACATAATGAAGGAACCACAATTTCTCTACTAATGTTAGAATTCACAACCTTAGGTAAAAATTTAAAAGAAGTTCGCAACACCGCCTTATCCTGATGAAAAATCAGAAAAGGAGACTCACAAGAAAGAGCAGATAATTCAGAAACTCTTCTAGCAGAAGAGATGGTCAAAAGAAACAAAACTTTCCAAGAAAGTAATTTAATGTCCAGAAAATGCATAGGTTCAAACGAAGGAGCTTGAAAAGCCCCCAGAACCAAATTCAAACTCCAAGGAGGAGAGATTGACTTAATAACAAGTTTTATACGAACCAAAGCTTGTACAAAACAATACAAATCAGGAAGACTAGCAATCTTTCTGTGAAAAAGAACAGAAAGAGCAGAGATTTGTCCTTTCAAGGAACTTGCAGACAAACCTTTATCCAAACCATCCTGAAGAAACTGTAAAATTCTAGGAATTCTAAAAGAATGCCAAGAAAAAAGATGAGAAAAACACCAAAAAATGCAAGTCTTCCAGACTCGATAATATATCATCCTAGATACAGATTTACGAGCCTGTAACATAGTATTAATTACGGAGTCAGAGAAACCTCTATGACTGAGAATTAAGCGTTCAATCTCCATACCTTCAATTTAAGGATTTGAGATCCTGATGGAAAAAAAGGACCTTGTGATAGAAGGTCTGGACTTAACGGAAGAGTCTACGGATGGCAAGGAGCCATCCGGACAAGATCCGCATACCAAAACCTGTGAGGCCATGCTGGAGCCACCAGCAGAATAAACGAACGCTCCTTTAGAATGTTGGAAATCACTCTTGAAAGAAGAACTAGAGGCGGAAAGATATAGCAGAATGATATTTCCAAGGAAGTGACAATGCATCCACTGCTTCCGCCTGAGGATCCCTGGATCTGGACAGATACCTGGGAAGCTTCTTGTTTAGATGAGAAGCCATCAGATCTATTTCTGGAAGTCCCCATATTTGAACAATCTGAAGAAATACCTCTGGGTGAAGAGACCATTCGCCCGGAAGTAGCATTTGGCGACTGAGATAATCCGCTTCCCAATTATCTATACCTGGGATATGAACCGCAGAAATTAGACAGGAGCTGGATTTCGCCCATACAAGTATTCGAGATACTTCCTTTATAGCCAGAGGACTGTGAGTCCCTCTTGATGATTGACATATGCCACATTTGTGACATTGTCCGTCTGTAAACAAATGAACGACTCTCTCTTTAGAAGAGGCCACGACTGAAGAGCTCTGAAAATTGCACGGAGTTCCAAAATGTTGATTGGAAATCTCACCTCCTGAGATTCCCAAACCCCTTGTGCTGTCAGAAACCCCCATACAGCTCCCCAACCTGTCAGACTTGCATCTGTTGAGATCACAGTCCAGGTTGGAAGAACAAAAGAATCCCCCTGAACTAAACGATGGTGGTCTGTACCACATCAGAGGGTGTCGAACAATCGGTTTAACAGATATTAAATGAGATATCTTTGTATAATCCTTGCACCACTGGTTCAGCATACAGAGCTGAAGAGGTCGCATGTGAAAATAAGCAAAGGGGAACACGTCCAATGCAGCAGTCATAAGAACCTAGAATTTCCATGCATAAAGCTACCGAAGGGAATGATTGAGACTGAAAGTTTCGAAAAGCTGAAACCAAATTCAGACGTCTCTTGTCCGAAAGAGACAGAGTCATGGACACTGAATCTTATCTGGAAACCTAAAAAGGTTACTCTTGTCTGAGGAATCAACAAACTGATTGGTTAATTGATCCTCCAACCATTTTCTTGAAGAAACAACACTCATAAAAAGCTAGAAAGGATCTTTCCATTGAAAATGAGCAAAGGGAATTGAATCCAATGCTGTTAAAACTTCTATGCATATATAGCAACTGAAGGAAATAATAGAGACTAAAGGTACCGACAGACGGAACCCAATACAAATTGTCCCTTGTCCGATAGAGACAAAGACAGTGACATAAACCATCTGGAAACCTAAAAAAGGTGACCCTTACGTGAGGAATCAAGGACTTTTGAACAAAAAGATCCTCTAACTATGTCCTGAAGAGCAAGTGAATCATATGCGATTCCGCATCCTCAGAAAATAATCTGAATGAAAACAGAAAAATGAAAAACATAATTTATGTAAGAACTTACCTGATAAATTCATTTCTTTCATATTAACAAGAGTCCATGAGCTAGTGACGTATGGGATATACATTCCTACCAGGAGGGGCAAAGTTTCCCAAACCTCAAAATGCCTATAAATACACCCCTCACCACACCCACAATTCAGTTTAACGAATAGCCAAGAAGAGGGGTGATAAAAAAGTGCGAAAGCATATAAAATAAGGAATTGGAATAATTGTGCTTTATACAAAATCATAACCACCACAAAAAAAGGGCGGGCCTCATGGACTCTTGCTAATATGAAAGAAATGAATTTATCAGGTAAGTTCTTACATAAATTATGTTTTCTTTCATGTAATTAGCAAGAGTCCATGAGCTAGTGACGTATGGGATAATGACTACCCAAGAAGTGGATCTTTCCACACAAGAGTCACTAGAGAGGGAGGGATAAAATAAAGACAGCCAATTCCTGCTGAAAATAATCCACACCCAAAATAAAGTTTAACGAAAAACATAAGCAGAAGATTCAAACTGAAACCGCTGCCTGAAGTACTTTTCTACCAAAAACTGCTTCAGAAGAAGAAAATACATCAAAATGGTAGAATTTAGTAAAAGTATGCAAAGAGGACCAAGTCGCTGCTTTGCAGATCTGGTCAACCGAAGCTTCATTCCTAAACGCCCAGGAAGTAGAAACTGACCTAGTAGAATGAGCTGTAATTCTCTGAGGCGGAGTTTTACCCGACTCAACATAGGCAAGATGAATTAAAGATTTCAACCAAGATGCCAAAGAAATGGCAGAAGCTTTCTGGCCTTTTCTAGAACCGGAAAAGATAACAAATAGACTAGAAGTCTTACGAAAAGATTTCGTAGCTTCAACATAATATTTCAAAGCTCTAACAACATCCAAAGAATGCAACGATTTCTCCTTAGAATTCTTAGGATTAGGACATAATGAAGGAACCACAATTTCTCTACTAATGTTGTTGGAATTCACAACTTTAGGTAAAAATTCAAAAGAAGTTCGCAACACCGCCTTATCCTGAGGAAAATCAGAAAAGGAGACTCACAAGAAAGAGCAGATAATTCAGAAACTCTTCTGGCAGAAGAGATGGCCAAAAGGAACAAAACTTTCCAAGAAAGTAATTTAATGTCCAATGAATGCATAGGTTCAAACGGAGGAGCTTGAAGAGCTCCCAGAACCAAATTCAAACTCCAAGGAGGAGAAATTGACTTAATGACAGGTTTTATACGAACCAAAGCTTGTACAAAACAATGAATATCAGGAAGAATAGCAATCTTTCTGTGAAAAAGAACAGAAAGAGCAGAGATTTGTCCTTTCAAAGAACTTGCGGACAAACCTTTATCTAAACCATCCTGAAGGAACTGTAAAATTCTCGGTATTCTAAAAGAATGCCAGGAAAAATGATGAGAAAGACACCAAGAAATATAAGTCTTCCAGACTCAATAATATATCTCTCGAGATACAGATTTACGAGCCTGTAACATAGTATTAATCACAGAGTCAGAGAAACCTCTTTGACCAAGAATCAAGCGTTCAATCTCCATACCTTTAAATTTAAGGATTTCAGATCCTGATGGAAAAAAGGACCTTGTGACAGAAGGTCTGGTCTTAACGGAAGAGTCCACGGTTGGCAAGAGGCCATCCGGACAAGATCCGCATACCAAAACCTGTGAGGCCATGCCGGAGCTACCAGCAGAACAAACGAGCATTCCTTCAGAATCTTGGAGATTACTCTTGGAAGAAGAACTAGAGGCGGAAAGATATAGGCAGGATGATACTTCCAAGGAAGTGATAATGCATCCACTGCCTCCGCCTGAGGATCCCGGGATCTGGACAGATACCTGGGAAGTTTCTTGTTTAGATGGGACGCCATCAGATCTATTTCTGGAAGTTCCCACATTTGAACAATCTGAAGTAATACCTCTGGGTGAAGAGACCATTCGCCCGGATGCAACGTTTGGCGACTGAGATAATCCGCTTCCCAATTGTCTACACCTGGGATATGAACCGCAGAGATTAGACAGGAGCTGGATTCCGCCCAAACCAAAATTCAAGATACTTCTTTCATAGCCAGAGGACTGTGAGTCCCTCCTTGATGATTGATGTATGCCACAGTTGTGACATTGTCTGTCTGAAAACAAATGAACGATTCTCTCTTCAGAAGAGGCCAAAACTGAAGAGCTCTGAAAATTGCACGGAGTTCCAAAATATTGATCGGTAATCTCACCTCCTGAGATTCCCAAACTCCTTGTGCCGTCAGAGATCCCCACACAGCTCCCCAACCTGTGAGACTTGCATCTGTTGAAATTACAGTCCAGGTCGGAAGCACAAAAGAAGCCCCCTGAATTAAACGATGGTGATCTGTCCACCATGTTAGAGAGTGTCGAACAATCGGTTTTAAAGATATTAATTGAGATATCTTCGTGTAATCCTTGCACCATTGCTTCAGCATACAGAGCTGAAGAGGTCGCATGTGAAAACGAGCAAAGGGGATCGTGTCCGATGCAGCAGTCATAAGACCTAGAATTTCCATGCATAAGGCTACCGAAGGGAATGATTGTGACTGAAGGTTTCGACAAGCTGTAATCAACTTTAGACGTCTCTTGTCTGTTAAAGACAGAGTCATGGACACTGAATCCATCTGGAAACCCAGAAAGGTTACCCTTGCCTGAGGAATCAAAGAACTTTTTGGTAAATTGATCCTCCAACCATGATCTTGAAGAAACAACACAAGTCGATTCGTATGAGATTCTGCTAAATGTAAAGACTGAGCAAGTACCAAGATATCGTCCAAATAAGGAAATACCACAATACCCTGTTCTCTGATTACAGACAGCAGGGCACCGAGAACCTTTGTAAAAATTCTTGGAGCTGTAGCTAGGCCAAACGGCAGAGCCACAAACTGGTAATGCTTGTCCAGAAACGAGAATCTCAGAAACTGATAATGATCTGGATGAATCGGAATATGCAGATATGCATCCTGTAAATCTATTGTGGACATATAATTCCCTTGCTGAACAAAAGGTAAGATAGTCCTTACAGTTACCATCTTGAACGTTGGTATCCTTACATAACGATTCAATATTTTTAGATCCAGAACTGGTCTGAAAGAATTCTCCTTCTTTGGTACAATGAAGAGATTTGAATAAAACCCCATCCCCTGTTCCGGAACTGGAACTGGCATAATTACTCCAGTCAACTCTAGATCTGAAACATTTCAGAAATGCTTGAGCTTTTACTGGATTTACTGGGACACGGGAAAGAAAAAATCTCTTTGCAGGAGGTCTCAACTTGAAACCAATTCTGTACCCTTCTGAAACAATGCTCTGAATCCAAAGATTGTGAACAGAATTGATCCAAATTTCCTTGAAAAAACGTAACCTGCCCCCTACCAGCTGAGCTGGAATGAGGGCCGCACCTTCATGTGGACTTAGAAGCAGGCTTTGCCTTTCTAGCTGGCTTGGATTTATTCCAAACTGGAGATGGTCTCCAAACTGAAACTGCTCCTGAGGATGAAGGATCAGGCTTTTGTTCTTTGTTGAAACGAAAGGAACGAAAACGATTATTAGCCCTGTTTTTACCTTTAGATTTTTTATCCTGTGGTAAAAAAGTTCCTTTCCCACCAGTAACAGTTGAAATAATGGAATCCAACTGAGAACCAAATAATTTGTTACCCTGGAAAGAAATGGAAAGTAAAGTTGATTTAGAAGCCATATCAGCATTCCAAGTTTTAAGCCATAAAGCTCTTCTAGCTAAAATAGCTAGAGACATAAACCTGACATCAACTCTGATAATATCAAAAATGGCATCACAGATAAAATTATTAGCATGTTGAAGAAGAATAATAATATCATGAGAATCACGATGTGTTACTTGTTGCGCTAAAGTTTCCAACCAAAAAGTTGAAGCTGCAGCAACATCAGCCAAAGATATAGCAGGTCTAAGAAGATTACCTGAACACAGATAAGCTTTTCTTAGAAAGGACTCAATTTTCCTATCTAGAGGATCCTTAAACGAAGTACCATCTGACGTAGGAATAGTAGTACGTTTAGCAAGGGTAGAAATAGCCCCATCAACTTTAGGGATCTTGTCCCAAAATTCTAATCTGTCAGACGGCACAGGATATAATTGCTTAAAACGTTTAGAAGGAGTAAATGAATTACCCAAATTATCCCATTCTTTGGAAATTACTGCAGAAATAGCATCAGGGACAGGAAAAACTTCTGGAATAACTACAGGAGATTTAAAAACCTTATTTAAACGTTTAGATTTAGTATCAAGAGGACCAGAATCCTCTATTTCTAAAGCAATTAGGACTTCTTTAAGTAAAGAACGAATAAATTCCATTTAAAATAAATATGAAGAAGATTTATCAGCATCAACCTCTGAGACAGAATCCTCTGAACCAGAGGAATCATCAGAATCAGAATGATGATGTTCAGTTAAAAATTCATCTGTAGGGAGAGAAGTTTTAAAAGATTTTTTACGTTTACTAGAAGGAGAAATAACAGACATAGCCTTCTTTATGGATTCAGAAACAAAATCTCTTATATTATCAGGAACATTCTGCACCTTAGATGTTGAAGGAACTGCAACAGGCAATGGTACTTTACTAAAGGAAATATTATCTGCTTTAACAAGTTTGTCATGACAATCAATACAAACAACAGCTGGAGAAATAGCTACCAAAAGTTTACAGCAGATACACTTAGCTTTGGTAGATTCAGCACTTGACAGCGATTTTCCTGTAGTATCTTCTGACTCAGATGCAACGTGAGACATCTTGCAATATGTAAGAGAAAAAACAACATATATATAAAGCAAAATTGATCAAATTCCTTAAATGACAGTTTCAGGAATGGGAAAAAATGCCAAAGAACAAGCTTCTAGCAACCAGAAGCAATAAAAAATGAGACTTAAATAATGTGGAGACAAAAGTGACGCCCATATTTTTTCGCGCCAAATAAGACGCCCACATTATTTGGCGCCTAAATGCTTTTTGGCGCCAAAAATGACGCCACATCCGGAACGCCGACATTTTTGGCGCAAAATAACGTAAAAAAATGACGCAACTTCCGGCGACACGTATGACGCCGGAAACGGAAATAGAATTTTTGCGCCAAAAAAGTCCGCGCCAAGAATGACACAATAAAATGAAGCATTTTCAGCCCCCGCAAGCCTAACAGCCCACAGGGAAAAAGTCAAATTTTAAGGTAAGAAAAATGTTAAAATGCATTATCCCAAATATGAAACTGACTGTCTGAAAATAAGGAAAGTTGAACATTCTGAGTCAAGGCAAATAAATGTTTGAATACATATATTTAGAACTTTATAAACAAAGTGCCCAACCATAGCTAGGAGTGTCACAGAAAATAAGCCTTACTTACCCCAGGACACTCATCTACATATAGTAGATAGCCAAACCAGTACTGAAACGAGAATCAGCAGAGGTAATGGTATATATAAGAGTATATCGTCGATCTGAAAAGGGAGGTAAGAGATGAATCTCTACGACCGATAACAGAGAACCTATGAAATAGACCCCTTAGAAGGAGATCACTGCATTCAAATAGGCAATACTCCTCACATCCCTCTGACATTCACTGCACGCTGAGAGGAAAACCGGGCTCCAACTTGCTGCGGAGCGCATATCAACGTAGAATCTAGCACAAACTTACTTCACCACCTCCATCGGAGGCAAAGTTTGTAAAACTGAATTGTGGGTGTGGTGAGGGGTGTATTTATAGGCATTTTGAGGTTTGGGAAACTTTGCCCCTCCTGGTAGGAATGTATATCCCATACGTCACTAGCTCATGGACTCTTGCTAATTACATGAAAGAAATATGCATTTATTGTATCTAATGAAAACAAATAATGCTATCAATGACCATAAAAAGGCAAAATAGTTTGAATAAAACTCCAAACCCGGTTCCTAAAAAAGGAACTGGAAGAAATACCCCAGAAGATTCCAGGTCTGAGCAGCGCTTGAACCCCATGGGTGCCCAGCCATGCTTCAACAGTACCCAAAATATATAGGACAGAAAAACACTTAAAGAAAGTGTTAGCCTTACTGGAATAAAATCAAATAAATTTGGACAAAATAGAACCAAATAAATTTCAAAGAAGTCTAAACCTGCCCCTTACCAGCCAAGCTGGAATACGGCACGTACATCGCAATATTAGGGAGCTGATTCGAACCCCAATTATAAACATGTTACTTGGGAAAGAACTCAGGAATTCGTTCCTTAATAAGAACAACCAAACTAGTATAAGCTTAAAGTTTTAGTCTTAGAACTCAATCTTGAAGCCCATAGTAACAGTTAAGAATGGAATCCAATTATAAAACAAATAATTGATTATCTTAGAACAAAAGAAATATGGATTTTCTTTTTTTTTTTAAAAATCACAAAATTCTTCTAGCTAAAATAGCTAAAGACATAGATTAACCCTCATTTGCGAATATATTCAATAAAATGAAGACACAAATGAAAATCAATAGCATGATAGTCCAGTTTAAAGGACCAGTCAAAACAGAGGACTTGCAAAATGCAAAACAACAAGACAAATGCAACAGTACCTAGTCTAGTAAATGTTGTCCCTTTAACAATGCTAAAATAAATCATAATCTGATACTTGAAGCAATTGCAATATCACAGGACCAAGAAAAGTACCTGAAACTAAATAATTTTCCATAAATAAGATACAACTATATAAAGGAAAATAAATATTATTTTGCTATAGAAACAATAGCATAATTAGTAGGAGTAGAGATAGCCCCAATAAATTGGAGAACCCTCCAAATTGATTTTAACTGCTGGCAAAGAATATAGCTTAAAACCTTTGAAGAAGGAATAAAAGAATTCTCAGCCTATTCCATTCCCTAGTATGGGGAATTGGAAAGAAACCCTCTGAAATCACAGAAGAATAAAAAGGCAGAAATAGTGTCAGCTAGTCTTAAAGAACTAGTTACCTTAATATCCAAAATAATCAACACCTCTTCAACAAAGAACAAATGTACTTTTAATTTTATAAAAAAGTAGATTTGTTAGTGTCAATATCTGATGAAGAGAATTTCTGAAAGAGAAAAAAACATCATCAGAGAAGGATAAATCAGTATGTTTGTTGGTCATTTGAAACTTCAATAATTAAAAAAGAAGTGGAAAAGACCTAAAAATTGTATTAGAAGGCACGAAGTCAGACAAAGCCTTAATCAGAAAAAATATTTCTTATAAATCTTCTAAACATTTCTTGTACTTAAGAATGGAAATGTATAAAGCATGAATACTAATGGAATCTGCATGTAAAAGTATATCATAATAACTTATTACAAACCATAGCTAAAGATAAACATTTATAACATTTAAAATAAATGAACTTAGCTTTGGTAGAACTGAAACTCAGTTAAGCATTTTTCCAGAAGTGGCTTCTGACTCAGGGTCCATCGTAGACATCTTGCAATATGTAATAGAAAAAACAACATATAAAGCAAAATTGATCAAATTCCTTAAATGACAGTTTCAGGAATGGGTAAAAATGCTAGTGAACAAGCTTCTAGCAACCAGAAGCAATAATTAATGAGACTTAAATAATGTGGAGACAATAGTGACGCCCATATTTTTTAGCGCCAAAAAAGACACCCACATTATTTGGCGCCTAAATGCTTTTGGCGCCAAAAATGACGCCACATCCGGAACGCCGACACTTTTGGCGCAAAAAACGTCAAAAAAATGACGCAACTTCCGGCGACACGTATGACGCCGGAAACAGAAAAAAAATTTTACGCCAAAAAAATCCGCGCCAAGAATGACGCAATAAAATGAAGCATTTTCAGCCCCCGCGAGCCTAATAGCCCACAGGGAAAAAGTCAAATTTAAGGTAAGAGAAAAATTGATTAATTCATATGCATTATCCCAAATATGAAACTGACTGTCTGAAATAAGGAATGTTGAACATCCTGAGACAAGGCAAATAAATGTTTGAACACATATATTTAGAACTTTATATAAAAGTGCCCAACCATAGCTTAGAGTGTCACAGAAAATAAGACTTACTTACCCCAGGACACTCATCTACATGTAGTAGAAAGCCAAAACAGTACTGAAACGAGAATCAGTAAAGGTAATGGTATATATAAGAGTATATCGTCGATCTGAAAAGGGAGGTAAGAGATGAATCTCTACGACCGATAACAGAGAACCTATTAAATAGACCCCGTAGAAGGAGATCATTGAATTCAAATAGGCAATACTCTCCTCACATCCCTCTGACATTCACTGCACGCTGAGAGGAAAACCGGGCTCCAACCTGCTGCGGAGCGCATATCAACGAAGAATCTAGCACAAACTTACTTCACCACCTCCATAGGAGGCAAAGTTTGTAAAACTGATTTGTGAGTGTGGTGAGGGGTGTATTTGTAGGCATTTGAGGTTTGGGAAACTTTGCCCCTCCTGGTAGGAATGTATATCCCATACGTCACTAGCTCATGGACTCTTGCTAATTACATGAAAGAAATACTTATCTGTGCATATTGACGTAGCACCTGATACACCTACCAGTGTTTACGGAGCTAGCACTCCATATAGTACCTACCAATGTGTACTCCCTAGCACCAGACATACATCCCGCCTGTATGTAGTTGTGCTTACATCACTGGGGGGGGAGTAGTCCTCTTTGCCGTAAAATGCCCAGGCCTTTTTTGGTACCAGTCGCTTAGAGGTACATATTTTGTTAACATCTCTCTCAACTGTGCAATCCACAAATCGCCAATAACAATCCATAATTAAAAGCACGAAAAAAGTTATAATTGTGTTCTTTGCCTATTAAAGATGTTTAAACTAGGTTTATGTTACAGTGAAAATATTCACATAGTCTTCTTACAAATTTAGATGAAACCTTATAGCCTGCAAAATATTAGTATGAATTATTTTATATGCTATAATTTTACAGATACAGTATACTGTAAAAGTGGTTTCCAATGACTTGTTATACCAGTTGCAGAGTATAACATGTATGGTAAATGGCTCCTTTATGTTTATTCTGTATATAAAATAGCTTTTTTTGCTCTTAAAAATGCAATCCTTAAAAATGGGCTGTTTGCAGGGAAAACATAATCTTGTCACTCTATATAAACAGCAGAAAAACAGAATTTATGTTTACCTGATAAATTACTTTCTCCAACGGTGTGTCCGGTCCACGGCGTCATCCTTACTTGTGGGATATTCTCCTCCCCAACAGGAAATGGCAAAGAGCCCAGCAAAGCTGGTCACATGATCCCTCCTAGGCTCCGCCTACCCCAGTCATTCGACCGACGTTAAGGAGGAATATTTGCATAGGAGAAACCATATGATACCGTGGTGACTGTAGTTAAAGAAAATAAATTATCAGACCTGATTAAAAAACCAGGGCGGGCCGTGGACCGGACACACCGTTGGAGAAAGTAATTTATCAGGTAAACATAAATTCTGTTTTCTCCAACATAGGTGTGTCCGGTCCACGGCGTCATCCTTACTTGTGGGAACCAATACCAAAGCTTTAGGACACGGATGAAGGGAGGGAGCAAATCAGGTCACCTAGATGGAAGGCACCACGGCTTGCAAAACCTTTCTCCCAAAAATAGCCTCAGAAGAAGCAAAAGTATCAAATTTGTAAAATTTAGTAAAAGTGTGCAGTGAAGACCAAGTCGCTGCCTTACATATCTGATCAACAGAAGCCTCGTTCTTGAAGGCCCATGTGGAAGCCACAGCCCTAGTGGAATGAGCTGTGATTCTTTCAGGAGGCTGCCGTCCGGCAGTCACATAAGCCAATCTGATGATGCTTTTAATCCAAAAAGAGAGAGAGGTAGAAGTTGCTTTTTGACCTCTCCTTTTACCAGAATAAACAACAAACAAGGAAGATGTTTGTCTAAAATCCTTTGTAGCATCTAAATAGAATTTTAGAGCGCGAACAACATCCAAATTGTGCAACAAACGTTCCTTCTTCGAAACTGGTTTCGGACACAAAGAAGGTACGACTATCTCCTGGTTAATGTTTTTGTTAGAAACAACTTTTGGAAGAAAACCAGGTTTAGTACGTAAAACCACCTTATCTGCATGGAACACCAGATAAGGAGGAGAACACTGCAGAGCAGATAATTCTGAAACTCTTCTAGCAGAAGAAATTGCAACCAAAAACAAAACTTTCCAAGATAATAACTTAATATCAACGGAATGTAAGGGTTCAAACGGAACCCCCTGAAGAACTGAAAGAACTAAGTTGAGACTCCAAGGAGGAGTCAAAGGTTTGTAAACAGGCTTGATTCTAACCAGAGCCTGAACAAAGGCTTGAACATCTGGCACAGCTGCCAGCTTTTTGTGAAGTAACACAGACAAGGCAGAAATCTGTCCCTTCAAGAAACTTGCAGATAATCCTTTCTCAAATCCTTCTTGAAGAAAGGATAGAATCTTAGGAATCTTTACCTTGTCCCAAGGGAATCCTTTAGATTCACACCAACAGATATATTTTTTCCATATTTTGTGGTAAATTTTTCTAGTTACAGGCTTTCTGGCCTGAACAAGAGTATCAATAACGGAATCTGAGAACCCTCGTTTTGATAAGATCAAGCGTTCAATCTCCAAGCAGTCAGCTGGAGTGAGACCAGATTCGGATGTTCGAACGGACCTTGAACAAGAAGGTCTCGTCTCAAAGGTAGCTTCCATGGTGGAGCCGATGACATATTCACCAGATCTGCATACCAAGTCCTGCGTGGCCACGCAGGAGCTATCAAGATCACCGACGCCCTCTCTTGATTGATCCTGGCTACCAGCCTGGGGATGAGAGGAAACGGCGGGAATACATAAGCTAGTTTGAAGGTCCAAGGTGCTACTAGTGCATCTACTAGAGTCGCCTTGGGATCCCTGGATCTGGACCCGTAGCAAGGAACCTTGAAGTTCTGACGAGAGGCCATCAGATCCATGTCTGGAATGCCCCACAGTTGAGTAATTTGGGCAAAGATTTCCGGATGGAGTTCCCACTCCCCCGGATGTAATGTCTGACGACTCAGAAAATCCGCTTCCCAATTTTCCACTCCTGGGATGTGGATTGCAGATAGGTGGCAGGAGTGAGTCTCCGCCCATTGAATGATTTTGGTCACTTCTTCCATCGCCAGGGAACTCCTTGTTCCCCCCTGATGGTTGATGTACGCAACAGTCGTCATGTTGTCTGATTGAAACCGTATGAACTTGGCCTTTGCTAGCTGAGGCCAAGCCTTGAGAGCATTGAATATCGCTCTCAGTTCCAGAATATTTATCGGTAGAAGAGATTCTTCCCGAGACCAAAGACCCTGAGCTTTCAGGGGTCCCCAGACCGCGCCCCAGCCCATCAGACTGGCGTCGGTCGTGACAATGACCCACTCTGGTCTGCGGAAGGTCATCCCTTGTGACAGGTTGTCCAGGGACAGCCACCAACGGAGTGAGTCTCTGGTCCTCTGATTTACTTGTATCTTCGGAGACAAGTCTGTATACAGTAGTCCCCATTCCACTGACTGAGCATGCACAGTTGTAATGGTCTTAGATGAATGCGCGCAAAAGGAACTATGTCCATTGCCGCTACCATCAAACCTATTACTTCCATGCACTGCGCTATGGAAGGAAGAGGAACGGAATGAAGTGTTTGACAAGAGTTTAGAAGTTTTGTTTTTCTGGCCTCTGTCAGAAAAATCCTCATTTCTAAGGAGTCTATTATTGTTCCCAAGAAGGGAACCCTTGTCGACGGAGATAGAGAACTCTTTTCCACGTTCACTTTCCATCCGTGAGATCTGAGAAAGGCCAGGACTATGTCCGTGTGAGCCTTTGCTTGAGGAAGGGACGACGCTTGAATCAGAATGTCGTCCAAGTAAGGAACTACTGCAATGCCCCTTGGTCTTAGTACCGCTAGAAGGGACCCTAGTACCTTTGTGAAAATCCTTGGAGCAGTGGCTAATCCGAAAGGAAGCGCCACGAACTGGTAATGCTTGTCCAGGAATGCGAACCTTAGGAACCGATGATGTTCCTTGTGGATAGGAATATGTAGATACGCATCCTTTAAATCCACCGTGGTCATGAATTGACCTTCCTGGATGGAAGGAAGAATTGTTCGAATGGTTTCCATTTTGAACGATGGAACCTTGAGAAACTTGTTTAAGATCTTGAGATCTAAGATTGGTCTGAACGTTCCCTCTTTTTTGGGAACTATGAACAGATTGGAGTAGAACCCCATCCCTTGTTCTCCTAATGGAACAGGATGAATCACTCCCATTTTTAACAGGTCTTCTACACAATGTAAGAATGCCTGTCTCTTTATGTGGTCTGAAGACAATTGAGACCTGTGGAACCTCCCCCTTGGGGGAAGCCCCTTGAATTCCAGAAGATAACCTTGGGAGACTATTTCTAGTGCCCAAGGATCCAGAACATCTCTTGCCCAAGCCTGAGCAAAGAGAGAGAGTCTGCCCCCCACCAGATCCGGTCCCGGATCGGGGGCCAACATTTCATGCTGTCTTGGTAGCAGTGGCAGGTTTCTTGGCCTGCTTTCCCTTGTTCCAGCCTTGCATTGGTCTCCAGGCTGGCTTGGCTTGAGAAGTATTACCCTCTTGCTTAGAGGACGTAGCACTTGGGGCTGGTCCGTTTCTACGAAAGGGACGAAAATTAGGTTTATTTTTGGCCTTGAAAGACCTATCCTGAGGAAGGGCGTGGCCCTTACCCCCAGTGATATCAGAGATAATCTCTTTCAAGTCAGGGCCAAACAGCGTTTTCCCCTTGAAAGGAATGTTAAGAAGTTTGTTCTTGGAAGACGCATCCGCTGACCAAGATTTCAGCCAAAGCGCTCTGCGCGCCACAATAGCAAACCCAGAATTTTTCGCCGCTAACCTAGCCAATTGCAAAGTGGCGTCTAGGGTGAAAGAATTGGCCAATTTGAGAGCACGGATTCTGTCCATAATCTCCTCATAAGGAGGAGAATCACTATTGATCGCCTTTACTAGCTCATCGAACCAGAAACACGCAGCTGTAGTGACAGGGACAATGCATGAAATTGGTTGTAGAAGGTAACCTTGCTGAACAAACATCTTTTTAAGCAAACCTTCTAATTTTTTATCCATAGGATCTTTGAAAGCACAACTATCTTCTATGGGTATAGTGGTGCGTTTGTTTAAAGTAGAAACCGCTCCCTCGACCTTGGGGACTGTCTGCCATAAGTCCTTTCTGGGGTCGACCATAGGAAACAATTTTTTAAATATGGGGGGAGGGACGAAAGGTATACCGGGCCTTTCCCATTCTTTATTTACAATGTCCGCCACCCGCTTGGGTATAGGAAAAGCTTCTGGGAGCCCCGGGACCTCTAGGAACTCGTCCATTTTACATAGTTTCTCTGGGATGATCAAATTCTCACAATCATCCAGAGTGGATAATACCTCCTTAAGCAGAGCGCGGAGATGTTCCAACTTAAATTTAAATGTAATCACATCGGGTTCAGCTTGTTGAGAAATTTTCCCTGAATCTGAAATTTCTCCCTCAGACAAAACCTCCCTGGCCCCCTCAGACTGGTGTAGGGGCATTTCAGAACCATTATCATCAGCGTCCTCATGCTCTTCAGTATCTAAAACAGAGCAGTCGCGCTTGCGCTGATAAGTGGGCATTTTGGCTAAAATGTTTTTGATAGAATTATCCATTACAGCCGTTAATTGTTGCATAGTAAGGAGTATTGGCGCGCTAGATGTACTAGGGGCCTCCTGAGTGGGCAAGACTGGTGTAGACGAAGGAGGGAATGATGCAGTACCATGCTTACTCCCCTCACTTGAGGAATCATCTTGGGCATCATTTTCAGTGTCACATAAATCACATCTATTTAAATGAGAAGGAACCTTGGCTTCCCCACATTCAGAACACAGTCTATCTGGTAGTTCAGACATGTTAAACAGGCATAAACTTGATAACAAAGTACAAAAAACGTTTTAAAATAAAACCGTTACTGTCACTTTAAATTTTAAACTGAACACACTTTATTACTGCAATTGCGAAAAAGTATGAAGGAATTGTTCAAAATTCACCAAAATTTCACCACAGTGTCTTAAAGCCTTAAAAGTATTGCACACCAAATTTGGAAGCTTTAACCCTTAAAATAACGGAACCGGAGCCGTTTTTATCTTTAACCCCTTTACAGTCCCTGGTATCTGCTTTGCTGAGACCCAACCAAGCCCAAAGGGGAATACGATACCAAATGACGCCTTCAGAAAGTCTTTTCTATGTATCAGAGCTCCTCACACATGCGACTGCATGTCATGCTTCTCAAAAACAAGTGCGCAATACCGGCGCGAAAATGAGGCTCTGTCTATGATTAGGGAAAGCCCCTAGAGAATAAGGTGTCTAAAACAGTGCCTGCCGATATTATTTTACAAAAATACCCAGATTAAATGATTCCTCAAGGCTAAATATGTGTATATATGAATCGATTTAGCCCAGAAAATGTCTACAGTCTTAATAAGCCCTTGTGAAGCCCTTTACTGTCTGAATAAAAATGGCTTACCGGATCCCATAGGGAAAATGACAGCTTCCAGCATTACATCGTCTTGTTAGAATGTGTCATACCTCAAGCAGCAAAAGACTGCTCACTGTTCCCCCAACTGAAGTTAATTCCTCTCAACAGTCCTGTGTGGAACAGCCATGGATTTTAGTAACGGTTGCTAAAATCATTTTCCTCTTACAAACAGAAATCTTCATCTCTTTTCAGTTTCAGAGTAAATAGTACATACCAGCACTATTTTAAAATAACAAACTCTTGATTGAATAAAAAAACTACAGTTAAACACTAAAAAACTCTAAGCCATCTCCGTGGAGATGTTGCCTGTACAACGGCAAAGAGAATGACTGGGGTAGGCGGAGCCTAGGAGGGATCATGTGACCAGCTTTGCTGGGCTCTTTGCCATTTCCTGTTGGGGAGGAGAATATCCCACAAGTAAGGATGACGCCGTGGACCGGACACACCTATGTTGGAGAAATGAACATTTTAATAGCTCAATCCCCTAATCCCAGTGGAAGTGTAATTTGCTCTGCTGAATCCTCTTTACATAGATTTTCAGTATAAGTGGTGGTTTCTGTAGACAAAAACAGTTATTTCATCATTCAGAACACATTGAAGGGAAAAAAAGAACACACTAAAGGCGAGACAATAATGGTTAATATATTTCTTTTAAAATGTATTCTGTTGAAAATCATTTATATTACATTGAGCACAAACTAATATACAACAGTTTGCTCAGCAACTAAGACAAAAATAAAATGTATGCTTACCTGATAAATTTCTTTCCGGACATGGAGTCCACGACGTCATTCCAATTACTAGTGAGATATACACTCCTGGCCAGCAGGAGGAGGCAAAGAGCACCCCAGCAAAGCTGTTAAGTGTCATTTCCCTTGCCCATAACCCCCAGTCATTTAGCCGAAGGGAAATGGAAAAAGATGATAACACAAAGGTGTAGAGGTGCCTGAGATTTAGTAAATACTGTCTAATCTTAAGGGAGGGGTCGTGGTGGACTCTCCATGTCCGGAAATAAAGAAATTTATCAGGTAAGCATACATTTTATTTTCTTTCCTAAGACATGGAGAGTCCACAACATCATTCCAATTACTAGTGGGAACCAATACCCAAGCTAGAGGACACGGAATGAACAGGGAGGGAGAACAAGACAGGCAGACCTAAAGAGAAGGCAACACCGCTTGAAGGACCTTTCTCCCAAAAGAGGCCTCAGCCGAGGCAAAAGTATCAAAATTGGAAAATTAGAAAAAGTATGCAAAAAGGACCATGTTGCTGCCTTGCAAATCTGTTCCACAGAAGCTTCATTTTTGAAAGCCCAAGAAGAGGAGGCAGCCCTAGTGGAATGAGCCGTAATTCTCTAAGGAGGCTACTGTTCAGCAGTCTCATAAGCAAAACGAATCATACTTCTCAACCAGAGGGAAAGAGAAGCAGAAGTGGCCTTCTGACCCTTTCGCTTTCTCGAGAAACAAACAAACACGGTAGAAGACTGGCGAAAATCTTTAGTAGCCTGTAGGTAAAATTTTAGAGCACGCACAACATCCAAGTCATGCAAAAGACGTTCCTTATGAGAAGGATGATTAGGACAAAAGGAAGGAACAACAATTTCCGAATTAATGTTTAGATTTAAAACCACCTTAGGGAGAAACCCCAATTTAGTACGAAAGACCGCCTTATCCGCATGAAAAAAAGGTAAGGCAAATCACACTGCAGAACTGAGAGTTCAGAAATTCTGCGAGCAGAGGAAATAGTAATAAGAATTAAAACTATCCAAGATAACAACTTACTATCTACAGAATGCATTGGTTCAAACGGAGCTTGCTGCAAAACTTTAAGAACAAGGTTCAAGCTCCAAGGAGGAGCAACAGATTTAAACACAGGCCTGATTCTGACCAAGGCCTGACAAAAAGATTGAACATCTGGCACATCCGCCAGACGTGTGTGTAAAACAATAGACAGTGCAGAAATCTGACCCTTCAGAGAACTGACGGACAACCCCTTCTCAAGACCTTCCTGGAGAAAAGAAAAAATTCTAGGAATCCTGACCTTGCCAGAGCTTCAATCAGGGCGGCCTGAGGATCTGGACCTTAAACCGTACCTTGGACTCTTGGCGTTCTGATGAGACGTCATCAGATCCAACTCTGGCATCCCCCACTTGAGGGTTAACCTGGTGAACAACTCCGGATGGAGAGCCCACTCCCCGGGATGAAAGGTCGGTTTACTCAGAAAATCTGCCTCCCAGTTGTCCACTCCTGGAATGTGGATGGCAGATAGAAGACAATTGTGAGCTTCTACCCAGTGAATAATCCAAGCCACCTCCTTCATGGCCAAGGAACTCTGAGTTCCTCCCTGGTGGTTGATGTAAGCCACTGAGGTGATGTTGTCCGACTGGAACCTGATAAACCAGGCTAAAGACAACCGAGGCCAAGCCATCAGGGCAATGAAGATCACTCTCAACTCCAAGATGTTTATGGGGAGAGAAGACTCCTCCCGAGTCCATAGGCCCTGAGCCTTTAATGAGTTCCAGACTGCTTCCCAGTCTAACAGGCTGGCATCCGTGGTCACAATCACCCAAGAGGGTCTCCGGAAGCATGGGCCCTGAGACAGATGATCCTGAGAAATCCACCACGAGAGAGAGAGAGAGAGAGAGAGAGAGAGAGTCTCTTGTCAACTGGCCCAGATCTATCCTCTGAGACAGATATGAATGGTCTCCATTCCATTGTCTGAGCATGCATAATTGTAGAGCTCTCAAATGGAATCAAGCAAAGGGAATGATGTCCTTGAAAGCGACCATCAGACCAAATACCTCCATGCATTGAGCCACTGATCGCCGAACAGTAGACTTGAGAGAGGCAAGAAAAGATTGGATTTTCTGACCTCTGTCAGAAAAATCTTCATAGATAGGGAATCTATGATGGTCCCTAAGAAACACACCCTTGTAGTTGGAACAAGGGAACTCTTCTCCAGATTCAGTTTCCATCCGTGGGAATGTAGAAAAGACAAGATCGCTGTATGAGAGTTTGCTAGTTGAAAATTCCCTGAGACCTGACAACTGCCAAGAGAGCCCCCAGAACCTTTGTGAAAATTCTGGGAGCTGTGGCAAGGCCAAACAGAAGAGCAACAAATTGAAAGTGCTTGTCTAGAAAAGCAAATCTCAGGAACTGGCGATGATCCCTGTTGATGGGAACATGAAGATATGCGTCCTTCAGGTCTATGGTCGTCATGAACTGACTCTCTTGGACCAAAAGAAGAATGGAACAAATGGTTTGCCATTTTGAAGGACGGTACCCTGAGAAATTTGTTGAGACACTTTAGGTCTAAAATGGGTCGAAAAGTTCCCTCTTTTTTGGGAACCACAAACAGATTTGAATAGAATACTAGACCCTGTTTCCTTACTGGGATGGGAACAATCACTCCCAGGGAGGAAAGGTCCTGAATGCAGCTTAAAGGGACACTGAACCCAATTTTTTTCTTTCGTGATTCAGCTAGACCATGTAATTTTAAGCAACTATGTAATTTACTCTTATTATAATTTTTTCTTCATTCTCTTGCTATCTTTATTTGAAAAAGGCACCTAAGCTTTTTTTGATTTAGCACTATGGACAGTACTTTTTTTATTGGTGGATGAATTTATCCACGTTCAACAAAAATGGGCCGTCATCTAAACTTACATTCTTGCATTTCAAATAAAGATACCAAGAGAATGAAGAAAATTTGATAATAGGAGTAAATTAGAAAGTTGCTTAAAATTCCATGCTCTATCCGAATCGTGAAATAAAAAAATTTGGGTTCAGTGTCCCTTTATGGAAGCCTCTCTTTTTACCTGATCCGCAGATAATCTTGAGAGATGGAATCTGCTCCTGTGAGGACGAGTCTTGAATGCTATTTTGTAACCCTGAGATACTATGTCCACAGCCCAAGAGTCTGGGACATCGCATATCCAAGCTTGACGAAACAAGGAAAGTCTGCCCCCCCCCACACTTGATCCAATCCCAGACCGGAGGCAGACCCTTCATGCAGACAGTCTCAGATGAAGGCTTCTTTGATTGCTTCCCCTTATTCCAAGTCTGATTGGGTCTCCAAGAGGACATGGACTGCTCAGGCTTGGAGGAGGGAGAGGAAGACTTTTGACCTTTGAAGTTACGAAAGGAGCGAAAATTAGAACTTTGACGTCCCTTAAGTTTATTCTTCTTGTCTTGTGGTAGAAAAGACCCCTTTCCACCCGTAATTTCAGAAATTCTCAGCCAGACCAGGACCAAAACGGGTCTTACCCTTAAAAGGTAGCGACAGAAGCTTGGACTTAACATCAACTAACCAAGATTTAAGTCACAGAGCCCTGCGGGCTAGGACAGTGAAGCCAGACATCTTGACTCCTAATCTAATGACTTGCATGTTAGCATCAGAGATATAGGAATTGGCCTTAATCCTATCTTGGATCTCCTCTAAAATCAAATCTGACAAAGCATCACACCAATAAGATGCTGCACTTGTTACCGTAGCAATACAAACTGCAGGTTGCCATTGTAGACCCTGCTGAACATACATTTTCTTTAAATAAGCCTCCAGCTTTTTGTCCATAGGTTCCTTAAAAGAACAGCTATCTTCTATATGAATCGTGGTTCTCTTGGCCAGAGTAGAAATAGCACCTTCTACCTTAGGCACAGTACACCATGAGTCCCGAATGGAGTCAGCAACAGGAAACATCTTTTTAAAGACGGGGAAAAAGGAATCCCTGGCTTATCCCATTCTTGTGCAATGATCTCCGACACACGGTCTGGAACAGGGAACACTTTCACAGAGGAAGGATCATCATAGTATTTGTTAAGCTTTCTAAATTTTTTAGGGTTGACAGCAGGCCCGGACTGACCATAAGGCATAGTGGGCAAATACCCGGTGGGCCGCTGTTACATTAGCTCTACCCACTATTACATAATGAGTGCTTTTGCCTTTCAATGTGCCGTGGCAATGGCCACATTTCATACAGAGAAAGTTTTAGAGGCGGCAGCGGCAAAACATATAGCAGATGGCCTACACTGGGCATAATTTTGTATTTTATTTGCAAATATCGCTGCGCAGTCACAGCGCTCAGTGCGGTTGTGTTGTAATGAGGTCTTGTCAGTGTACACGAGGAGGATCGCAAGCTTGATGAGGAACCTTAGTGGGGGACAACTTGTGAGTCGCACCGTGTAAGAGGCTGTTATGGTGTTGGAGCCGTGTGGTAAAAGGCTGCTCGTATAAATATACCAATATAAGCCTCTGTTTTTAAAGGACAATAATAAACGTCCTTCCTATCCACTGTTGTCAGTTTGCAACTTCGCACGACATTCTGAGCTGCAGATGGGGGAAGAGGCTTGGTGGTTGCCTAGACAATCAGGAAGCGTCCTCCCCGTTGTTAAAAAGAAAGTCGGTCTCTGCAGTGAGTGTATAATCTATACAGAACTGCTATCAGAGAAATCTGCCTCCCATGGAAAGAGCGGCAGCTTTGTTTTAAAAGAAAATCTTATCTAAAGTGCTGCTTATCTCACAGTGGCAAAACTAAGCACAATTCTGCAGATCTGCTAATTGCTCAACATAACTATTTAGGGAACAAATAGAACGCTGCTTTTTACTTGCAAGTTGTTTCCTAAATAGTTAAATTATGCAGTGAGCAGGTCTGCATGCAGACAGTTTTATTTTTATATTGTCAGAGTAGCAGTAATGTATTAGATTTTGTTTTAAAAAATATCTAATGCAGTCCTAAGATCACTGCACTTGAAGCTGCATACATCATGAGCTGTAGAAGCTAAAGAAAGCTTGTTTTTTGCCTGAGGCAGCTCTTTCCTTCAAGAGCATAATGCTAAACTTGTTGCTATTACAAGCCCAAAAATAGGAAAAATTATGTTTTATGAGACCATAAATTTGTTTTTATTCCAGAGCATTGAGGACAAGATCGCTAACTAAAGGAAGCCTAAGTCCTGCTGCTAACTGATGTAGTGCATACGAGTGTGTGCATGTGTGGTGTGGGTGCATACGAGTGTGTGCATGTGTGGTGTGGGTGCACACGAGTGTGTGCATGTGTGGTGTGGGTGCACACGAGTGTGTGCATGTGTGGTGTGGGTGCACACGAGTGTGTGCATGTGTGGTGTGGGTGCACACGAGTGTGTGCATGTGTGGTGTGGGTGCATACGAGTGTGTGCATGTGTGGTGTGGGTGCATACGAGTGTGTGCATGTGTGGTGTGGGTGCATACGAGTGTGTGCGTATGTGTGGTGTGGGTGCATACGAGTGTGTGCGTATGTGTGGGTGCATATGAGTGTGTGTGTGGTGTGGGTGCATATGAGTGTGTGTGTGGTGTGGGTGCATACGAGTGTGTGTGTGGTGTGGGTGCATACGAGTGTGTGCATGTGTGGTGTGGGTGCATACGAGTGTGTGCATGTGTGGTGTGGGTGCATATGAGTGTGTGTGTGTGTGGTGTGGGTGCATATGAGTGTGTGTGTGTGTGTGGTGTGGGTGCATATGAGTGTGTGTATGTGTGTGGTGTGGGTGCATATGAGTGTGTGTATGTGTGTGGTGTGGGTGCATATGAGTGTGTGTATGTGTGTGGTGTGGGTGCATATGAGTGTGTGTATGTGTGGTGTGGGTGCATATGAGTGTGTGTATGTGTGGTGTGGGTGCATATGAGTGTGTGTATGTGTGGTGTGGGTGCATATGAGTGTGTGTAAGTGTAGTCTGCTTTGTTTTAAAATGCCCGGGCCTATTTTTGGTCCCAGTCCGGCCCTGGTTGACAGCGACAGAAGAATCAGAGTTGTCCAAAGTAGCCAGTACCTCCTTTAGAAGTAAACAAAGGTGAATGTGAAGCAATTGAGGCTTGGGACGTTTGAGGAGAAAGCTGTGGCATTGCCTGAACAGCATCATCCTGAGAGACATTAGGCGCAGAAATAAATAATTTATCTTTACATTTTAAGGTCTTTTCTAAACATGAGGAACAAAATTGCAAAGGCAAGACAATTTGATCCTCCAAACATAATAAGCATTTATTAAAAGGAACAGACTCCTGCTCATTATCCATAGCTGATAAAATACCCAAAAAGTAAAGAATGTCGCTTTAAGGATAGTCCTTCAAAGAGTTAAACAAATTGAAAATAAAATACACCTCTACACCTCAGAAGGTGAGGTGCCCTACCGTAACCTGAAGGAGCTGCACAAAATTAGGACTCTCCAATCGGTTAGATGATAACCCCACAGCCGCAACTGAAGAGAAACTCACAGGAATGATGCAGCTCCGCTCAAAACTACAAGCGGAAGGTCACGTGAGCGGCATCAAAAGAAACTGTGCATTAAAGAAAAAACGCACGATTCTACTTTGAAGTAAAAACCTGAAAGTAGCCGTTTAAAAGATTCCCTCAAAAAAGATCTTAGTGATAATTAAACATAGCCATAGGGTCATTAGCCATCCAATAAAACTAATTAAAGCCGTTAACCCCTAGTCTCCTCGCATACAAATAGTGCCTGCATACTGTCCCAAATTAATCTTTCATAAAGGATTATAATGTCCCATAAAAATGAATGCAGAATTAAATTAAATTAGATAGTACAAGTCTCCAGTACCTAGAAGACAAAAGCACTTACCTGCAAATCTAGCTGTCGGGCAGGAAGACAGCTCACAAGGCGTGAAAGGACACATACTCCTTACAGTGACCTGTAGAAAAAGAAAGAACAGAGTAACCAACTCTGGCTTTCTATATTGAAAGCAGCAAATATGTTAAAAAACAAAGCAAGGACCACACCTCACCACTTTCTAACTTTAAAAGCCACCACTACTCTTACTCAAGAGATTGATGTGGACACCGCGAAACACAAATCCTTGCTTGCAGGGAAAAGTACCCCAAAAAAAAGGAATAAAAACTTCAGACACTAACTTCATGTCTTCCATTGACAGAGGCAAAGAGAATGACTGGGGGCTATGGGTATGGGAAGTGACACTTAACAGCTTTGCTGGGGTGCTCTTTGCCTCCTTCTGCTGGCCAGGAGTGAATATCCCACTAGTAATTGGAATGACGTAGTGGACTCTCCATGTCTTAGGAAAGAAATAATGAAATATGCACACTACAATAAGAAACAGTTTTACATTTTCATACAAAATCTATATTTACACAAAACATTTCTATCCCTGAAGACAAGTTTTTTTTTTGTTTTTTGTTTTTTATTTCCATCACTGGATAACAGAAATGTTATGAATGTTATGATCAAAAGGCTTGAAGCAATACTTCCAAATTACTTACAAAGTCAAAAAAAAAAAAAAAAAAAAAAAAGGGTTTAAATAAACATCAATTATAAAACATGAATGTAGTAGCATATTTAAAAGGAAAACAGAAAACAATTCAGCTTTATTTGAAGCATAACATGGGGTTATGTGCAGAATGTCCTTGTAGATAGGGATACTGAGCAGAATATATTTACAGCAGCTCATACATATATTGTTCAAACTCTAATGTCAAGAACGTAAAGGGACCTCAACATATTTCTTTCATGATTCAGATGGAGAATACCATTTTAAACAACATTCCATTTTACTTCAATTGTCTAATTTGCTTCATTCTTTAGATATCCTTGTTGAAGAAATAGCAATGCACATGGGTGAGCCAATCACAAGGCATCTGTGTGCAGCCACCAAGCAGCAGCTACTCAGCCTATCTAGATATGCTTTTCAGAAAAGAATATCAAGAGAATGAAGCAAACTAATAGAAGTAAATAAGAAAGTTTTTAAAATTGCATGCTGTTTCTGAATCATGAAAGAAAAAATTTGGGTTTCATGTCCCTATAAAGCAAGTCTACTGAGAGTAAGAGCAGATATACACAGAAAAGAACATTCAAAGGTATAATAAAAGTATTTGAGTCATACTCATAAAAAAATAGTTTTCCTATGAATCCTAGTTAGGTGTTTTTCAGGACCCCGGCTTCAGTCAAATGCCATATTACTAATGGAACATTGATACCTGAAGAAAAAAAAAAAAGGAAAAAAAGGTTATTACATGTATATCATTATTTTTCATTAACAGGCCATAATTGAAAGAATGACATACTCCAATTCGTTAGAGCAAGCCATTTTTAGACTATTGACCCTACACTACAATGTGTTTAACCCTTTGCGTGGGTTAAACACACAGTAGAAGTGCTGCTCGGGACATGCGGGGCACTCCTGGTCCCAAGCGGAAACCACCCACTTTGCAGGGGTTAAACACACAGTAGTCTAGGGTAAAGAGTCTTAAAATAACATGCTCTAATGAATTATTTTCACCCTTTAGACTTTCAACTAAAAAATACTTCCCTATAAAATGTTAACTTGTACATTGGACTTTCATTATTTGTTTTGCTCACTTTTCATTTGGAAAATAGTTTGTTTCTTGACCCCAAATAGGCTGGAGTGCATTTTGTAAAATTCTGAATTCTGACCCTATTTAGAAATTGTTTGATCAGTGCAGGCATTTAGTTATATTTACTGCATAAGATGCAAAGCAATACAAAGGCTGCTAACAAAATTACAATTCACAACATTTTTACACATACACACACATAAAAATTATTCTTACCTGATAATTCTCTTCTTCGCCGTGAGTGTCCACAATGGCATTCATAACCTATAGGAAATACTATTCCTGGCCACCAGGAGGAGGCAAAGACACAGCAAACCAGTCTATAAATATCCCTCCTACTTCTCCTAACCTTCAGTAGTTCAGCCGAGGAAAAGTGAAGAGTGATACAAGAGGTACAGATGTGCAAACAAAATGACCGCCGCCAATAACAAATAGCAATCGGGCAAGGGAATTTGATATCCACAGAATGTAGAGACTCAAACAGAGCTCTCTGAAGAAACTTAAGAACGAAAAGTAAGCTCCATGGAGGAGCAACAGGCTTGAAAACAGGTCTAATTCGGCAAAAGCCTGAACAAACTCTTAAACATTTGTTTTGCTAAGGACTAACACCAGAACTGAGCCACCGGAAAGGATGGAGCCTGAACCAGAATGTCATCCAGGTACAGGGCCACCGCAATCCCCTGCAGACAAAGTGCAGCCAGCTCCCAGCTCTTTGGTGAACACTTGTGGAGCTGTAGCCAGGACGAAAGGAAGCGCAACAAACTGGTAGTGCCTGTCTAGGAAGGCAACTTGAAGGAAACGGTAACGATACCTGTGGATCAGAATTACACATTTGTTGAGTCTCTTCAAATCTAGAATAGGGCGGATCATGCCCTCTTTTTTGGGACACACAAAGAAGCTGGAGTAGAACCCTCTTCATCTTTCTGCTGGGGGAACTGGGACTACTATTCCCATTAAATGGAGATTGTCCATGCAACGGCTCAGAGCCGCTCTCTTTACAGGGTTTCCCGAGACTCTTGACAGCAAAAGACGGTCCCTCTGAGAATGAGATGGATAACCTATTCTGTACCCCAGACGAACAATGTCCAGAACCAAAAGGTTCCTGGATGGAGTGAGACGATTCTCTCTGAAAGGAGGAGAGTCTGCCCCCTACACGACCTGCTCCCAGGTCGGGGGAGAACCCGTCCTGTAAACTTGACGTCCTGAAAGATCTTCTTGGGTTGTTTGTCCTTATTTCACCCTTGAGTGGGCTTCCAAGTTGCCCTAGGGGGACTCAGTCTTGGGTGTCTCCACGCCCCTCTGAATCCTGTTCGGACGAAAGGAAGAAAAGCGCTCTGCCGAACGATTCTTAGGTTTAGACTTCTTATCCTAAGGTAGGAAAGCTTCCTTTCCACCAGTAACCGTAGCAATAATAGAATCCAAACCTGGATCAAAAAGAGACTTGCACTTAAAAGACCAGGATAAAAGCAGAGACATTGTTCACAGACCACGTCTTAAGCCACAAAGCCCTCCTGGCCATAACTGCAAAAAAAGCGTTCTAAGCATTGATGCAAATAATGTGTAAAAATAGCATTCCTGCAAGGTTTCAGTTTCAAGTACTGTGACTTTAAATGGATCTAAACTGCAGATTTTTAAGTTATCACAAAATTTACATATGAACCACAAGGTGGCAGTGTTTCACAACAAAGGTTAAAGGGACAATGAACCCAAATTTTTTCTTTCATGATTCAGATAGAGCATTACATTTTAAGCAACTTTCTAATTTATTCCTATTATCAATTTTTCTTCGTTCTCTTGCTATCTTTATTTTAAAAGCAGGAATGTAAATCTTAGCAGCCAGCATGCAAGGGGAAAAAACACACCAGCGCCTAAAATAGGCTGTTATACCCAAGAATCACAGAGTCAGTGTAAGTATATAGAAAAGTATTTATTACTAGATTACTATAGGACAAGGAATACAATTATAAATCCTCACTCAAAATAAACTAAAATGTAATGGTGCAGGTTGGCCAACCTAGAATACCAATATTTAGATAAATAGAAATATCTCTATATATAAAACATATGTGAGATTCAATATAAAAAGACACTTTAAAAGCGGTTATTATGCAACACACAGCAATATACCGTATATAACATATGGCTAACACAAAGCTTGCTGATAGATCAATTCTGAGCAGCAAAACACTAACAGACCTATTAGGAGTACTGAAAATAACACTTCTGATTGTGGGTTAGTGTCCGATAAGAGTTATAAGTCTATAAGACTGTGTTGTCAGTGATTCAAGTAATAAAATACTTCAAATAATGAAGAACGGATTAAACCTATATGGTTTATGTTAGTCCGTATAAAGAGCAGCTGAATGGTACCTTTTATGTTGTATATCCAGTAGTGGCAACAATGGTGTGTCAGGATAATATTTCCAATATCTTCGAAAAGTAGCCAATCGTGAAGCCGGTTAGCTCCTCTTGGCGTTCTCCCGCTGTGCGCCTACAGAGTGCGCGCCTTCTCCTGAAGGGGCTCTGATAGGTCCTAGCTGTTTGTGGGGGAGTTACCGCTCTCGATCAGGTTTGGATGCCGGCTCTACGGCTATAGTAGTGTGTGATGTTAGGACTTCCTATGCGTCCAAAGCAGTCTCCTTAGTTAGGAAAAGATAGCAGCTAACCCATAATCAGAAGTGTTATTTTCAGTACTCCTAGGACATGATCCTGAATCTCCTCAAGAGGAGTCTCCACGGTATTCTGTTTTGCTAAGGACTAACACCAGAACTGAGCCGCTGCAGTAACAGCAGCGATCCCCACGCAGTGTGAAACAGGGCGCCAGACCGGAGAAAAAGTCCCCTGAGGTGTCCCTCAAGTCTTCTGTGTATGGGGATCATTAAAGGATGTGCTGTTCCACGGGATTGTAGAGTGATTGGCCAATGTTTATATAATGCCATCCACCTTAGGGATGCTGTTCCAGAACTCTGCGTGGGCCGCAGGAACAGAAAAGATCTCTTAAAGGTCGCCGAAGAAGTAAAAGGAGTTCCCAACTTTTCCCGTTCCTTAGCGATAATTTCTGCAATAATCTTTGGAACCAGAAAGACCTCCAGAGCCCTAGGCCTAAAGCTTTTGAACCTGGTCCTCCTCGGGCAGCTTGGTCACCGGAACTCCCATAGTCGACAAGACCTTCCTAGCTGATCCTAACAATCTAATTGTGCCCTCCTCAGAGTTATCTTCCGACTTTGCTTAAGAGACACTGAACCCAAATTTTTTCTCTCTTGATTCAGATAGAGCATGCAATTTTAATAAACTTTTTAATTTACTCCTATTATCAATTTTTCTTCATTCTCTTGCTATCTTTATTTGAAAAAGGCATCTAAGCTATTTTTTTGGTTCAGACCCTGGACAGCACTTGTTTATTGGTGGGTGAATTTATCCACCAATCAGCAAGAACAACCCAGGTTGTTCACCAAAAATGGGCCGGCATCTAAACTGACATTCTTGCATTTCAAATAAAGATTTCAAGAGAATGAAGAAAATTTGATAATAGGAGTAAATTAGAAAGTTGCTTAAAATTGCATGCTCTATCTAAATCACGAAAGAAAAAGTTTGGGTTCAGTGTCCCTTTAGCTCTGAGGGTGAAATTTCTTCCTCTTTCCCTTCTGATGCTAAGTATCTTTTTCAGAAGGTTGTCCAAAACTATCAGTCACAGCCTCTGCCATCACACCAGGGCTACATGTTGGAGAACAGTGTCTAACCTTTCTCTTCCTTTTCCCTGATACCGTCTAGCATTCAGGGCAGCAGACTAAGCCGCCTCAATGCGGGCCGAAAGATAATCGGTTAGCCAGCCCACCCCAGCAAGCGCTGAGCTGATTTCCGAATTCATCGGCTGTTGAACAGGGATGTCAATCTCATCCGAGGCTTGAGAAGCCGTAGTAGGGCCTTCCAGGGACCGGTCTCAAGGGGGCTCCTCCACTGTCTAACCACCTTGGCCTTCTGCGTGAGACGTTAGGGCAGAAGATAAGCAACCATTACAAAGTAAGTATGGATATATTATCACGGCTCATTGAACCAATCCATAGCTTAATTTCTTCTTAACAGGGCACCTCTCTCTGCCTACCTCCATGAGACGAGGCAAAGAACTACTGGGGGGTAGTTGAAGTGGGAGGGATATTTTGAGCCTTGTTTGGGGTGTCTTTGTTTCCTCCTGGAGGACAGGAATAGTATTTACCATAGGTTATCAATGTCATTGTGGACTCTTACTGCCAATAGAAGGGAAACAAATATATATATATATTTCTGCTATATACTACTATGTACACATAAAAAAATACTTAAATACCCTTTTATGTTTGTGAGATGCTCTGAATTTAATGAAATGATGTTTAATTTAAACATAATCAAACATTTATACTAGTAAAGTATATTAAAAGCATAGAAATCATAATTATAGAACGGATAGCAATAAATATTTAGCTTATTGTACATACACTGAGATTACCTTTGAAAGCTGGGTTTGTAAAAGATAACTTGTTCAGTGCAGGAACCACATCAGAGGAATCCATGTTTTGGATGCTTTGAAAAAATTTTGCAGTTACTGCGTTTCTAGGGACACCTGGTGGCAAATCTACTGTTATATCGAAAAGCATTGGTTCAATTTGCTGGACGGATGCTGCAGGAAATTGTTGATATGGGTTATGCTGCTCATTTTGAGGCATCTTGGGTGTGGATTGAAATTGTTCTCTTTGTTGGATAGAGGGCTTAGTCTTATTGAACTTGTTGCCTTGATTCTGCTGCTTATTGAACTTGTTGCCTTGATTCTGCTGCTTATTGAACTTGTTGCCTTGATTCTGCTGCTTATTGAACTTGTTGCCTTGATTCTGCTGCTTATTAAACTTGTTGCCTTGAATCTGCTGCTTATTAAACTTGTTCCCTTGATTCTGTGTTTTGTTGAACTTGTTGCGTTGATTCTGCTGCTTACTTAACTCACTGCCTTCATTCTCCTGCTTATTGAACGCGTAGCCTTCATTCTCCTGCTTATTGAACGCGTAGCCTTCATTCTCCTGCTTATTGAACGCGTAGCCTTCATTCTCCTGCTTATTGAACGCGTAGCCTTCATTCTCCTGCTTATTGAACGAGTAGCCTTCATTCTCCTGCTTATTGAATGTGTAGCCTTCATTCTCCTGCTTATTGAACGGGTAGCCTTCATTCTCCTGCTTATTGAACGGGTAGCCTTCATTCTCCTGCTTATTGAATGGGTAGCCTTCATTCTCCTGCTTATTGAACGCGTAGCCTTCATTCTGCTGCTTATTGAACGCGTAGCCTTCAGTCTGCTGCTTATTGAACGCGTAGCCTTCAGTCTGCTGCTTATTGAACGCGTAGCCTTCAGTCTGCTGCTTATTGAACGCGTAGTTTTCAGTCTGCTGCTTATTGAACGCGTAGTCTTCAGTCTGCTGCTTATTGAACGCATAGTCTTCAGTCTGTTGCTTATTGACCGCATAGTCTTCAGTCTGCTGCTTATTGAACGCGTAGCCTTCATTCTGTGTCTTACTGAACTTATTGTCTTCATTCTGCGTCTCATTGAGCTTATTGTCTTGAGGTTTATTTGATGCAGATTCAAAATCCCACATAGATTTTTTCATAGGGTAAAGTCTTTGAGGGTTACCCCATGAAGCAGGATACACGTTAAGTGGATAAGTAACAAGAAATTCTGTAAAATATAAATGCAAGGTTTAGAATGTGTCTTTGCAGTTTTTCATGAAATCTAGAAATCATTTACATTTATATCCTACACAATGTTATGTATAATTTAAACACATTTCTAGCTGACTAGTATTAAATCTTCTTTGTTCTCTTGGAATTATTGTTGAAAAAGGATAGCCAAGTAGGCTCAAGAGCGTGCACATGTCTAGAGCATTATGTGGCATTATTAGGGTTTGCAATAAATTAAAGAGACAGTGTATGCCAAAATTGTTATTGTTTAAAAAGATAGATAACACCTTTAACACCCATTCCCCACTTTTGCACATTATGTTAATTATAACCTCTAAATCTCTGAATGTTTTTAAAGCCTTTCAGGCTTCCTCTTATCTCTTATTTTTATAGCTTTTCACAGCTACACAGTGTTAATGTGTGTCAAATAGATAACATTGTGCTCTCTCCTGTGGAGTTGTACACAACATAGCACTAATTGGCTGAAATGCAAGTCAATAGATAATAAATAGCCCTGAGATAAGGGGGCTGTCTGCAGAGGTTAAGATACAAGGTAATCACAGAGGTAAAAAGTACATTATTATAACCATGTTGGCTAGGCAAAACAGGGGAATGGGTAATAAAGAGAATATTAACCTTTTTAAACAATAAAACGTTTGGAGTAGACTTGTCCCTTTAAATAAATAAATTTGTCATTACAAGTAAAAGTCCCCACTGAACACCAATTCATAAATATTTTTTTCTCTCTATCTATATACACACACATATACATACATACATACACACACATACATACACACTCATGACACACGGGAATGTTGTCATTTAACTTTACAAATTAAACTCTTTTTTAAAATAGTTAACATTTCGTTACTGTAAACACACCGACGATCCTCCGCCCGAAGCTCGTGAGGCACACAACTTAAGGAGATGCAGGTGGAGGATCGGCAGTAAGTATTTTAAAAAAGAAATGTAATTGTAAAGTTTAAGGACTTAAAGTGCCCATGTTTTTAAGAGTATTTTTAAATACTGGGCTTTAAATCATTCAACTTTACATACACTTTAAGGTCAGTCCAGCACCGAAAAAAAACATGCAATTCCTCTCTGAATACGGCAACCCCAAACGATTGTTTCGGCCTTCATTGGGCCTCGTCACTATCCGTATTTGCACATAAATTTGGAGGTCATAAACCCATACAAGAACTGTAAAACACTCCCATCTCTCTCTAGTTTCACGCATAGCCGAGTAGACAATAGGAAAGAGAGGTAGGAAAGGCAAAGCAGGAGGCGTTATTAGAAATGTTGCCCATGAAGCGGGTGTGGTCTGTGGACCATCATCATACAGAAAGAAAATTTATCAGGGAAGGATAAATTTTGTTTTCTTTCCTAAAATAATGGTCCACAGTCCTCCATAACATATGGAATTAATAAGCAAGCCGATGGTCTATGTTACGTAGAGAGTGGGAAAATACTTTTACTGACCTATTTAGCTGAAACTGCTGCCTGAAGTACTCCCTGCCAAAAGCTGCTTGCGAAGAAGCAGAGACATAAGAACAGTAACATTTGGAAAAAGTATGTAAGGAGGACCATGTGGCAGCTTTGCAGATCTGCTCCAAAGTGGCATCATTCTTAAAGGCCCATGATGTTGCCACTGCTTTGCTAGAGTGAGCTGTAATACGTTTAGGAGGCGACTTACCCACCACTAAGTAAGCCTTGTGAATCACTTGTTTAAGCCAAGATGTCAATGCTACCTTAGTAGATTTCTGTCCTTTACGATTCCCAGAGTAATGTAGACCAACTAGAAGTTTTTCTGAACTCTTTAGTCACTTGTAGATAGAACTTCAAAGCTATAACCAAGTCCAGATCATGTAACAATTTTTCCTTAGACTAAGCAGGATCTGGACAAAGAACAGGAACACCAATTTCTTGATTGATATCAGTTAAAAACAACTTTGGAAGAAAATCATATTTAGTACGTAGTACAGCCTCATCCTTGTGAAATATCAAAAATCAAGGATTACAGGATAACACAGTCAACTCAGAAACTCTTCTGGAAGAAGAGATAGCTAATAAGAAAAGCACCTCCCAAGATAACAGCTTTATATCAATGGAGTGCTTTGGTTTAAAGGGAGCACCCTGAAGAACTAGATTCAAATTCCAGGGAGGAGAAATGGGTCTTACAACTGGCCTAATTCTAAGGCACATCTGAACAGAGGTCTGAACATCAGGAAGTTTAGCCAACTTCCTATGAAAAAGAATAAAGATAAAGCTGAAATTTGACCCTACAAGGAACTAGCTGATAAACCCTTTTCAAGGCCCACCTTGTAAGAACTGAAGAATTCTCGGGAATAAAGATAAAGGAACACCAAGAAAATCCCTTACAGCAGTGCTTTCCAAATTGTGTGTCATGACACAGTGTGTCGGCAGCAGTGGGTAGGTGTGTCCCTGCTTCAGCACAAAAAAATTTTGGTTTCCGACTTTCTGCCTGCCTGCTACGCATATCATGTGGTTGACACGTGATTGGCACAGCTCAGCGGGAACTGAAACTATTCCCATTGGCGGCTTTGGTGGAAAATTGGCTTCTGACTGCACGTGTAGTTTCCTCAATTGGCTTCTTACTGCACGTGTAGTCTCCTCAATCGGCTTGTGACTGCATGTGTAGTCAGCGAGTGGGACAGCAGTGTGTTTGCAGCGCGGGCAGTAGTCAATCGGACACGCAGAAGCTTAAACGGTGAGCTGAAGTCAGTGGTGGTGGTGATGGGGGGGGGGGGGGGGGGGGTTGCAGCTAGCTCCCAGTAGTGCATTGCTGCTCCTGCTGTTGATATAGGATAGAAAGTGGAAGCTTAAAAAAAGCTTGATGATGAAATGCGAGTGTCTTTATCTAATATTCCACCAAATATTCAGAAACTGTGTTCATCCCATCAACCTCATACAGCCCATTAAAATAGTAAGTAGTTATTGGTGATATTAAACTTTTTTTTTATTCTTGCACATGCATACTGTTACTTGTAAATACATTTTGTTATTATATAATTTATGTGTGTCTGTAATCTCTTAAAACAAGTCAGTTTAACCTCCTGTTTGCTAGTACAACTGAATTACTGTGTCGCAAAATGATGTAGGTCTAAAAAGATTGTCGCCAACATGAAAAGTTTGGAAAGCTCTGCCTTACAGGGTATGGCTTCCAAATGATGTGGTAAATCCTTTGAGTCACAGGATTCCTAGCCTTTATCAGAGTAACCATTATAGGAGTCTGAAAATCCTCTATGTCTTAAAACTAGGCGTTCAACCTCCACGCAGTCAAACTTACAGATTTAAGATCCTGATGGAAAAAAGAGGACCTTGTGATAACCTTGTCTCAGAGGAAGACACCATTGAGGCGTTGTTGATATATGTACTAGGTCCACATACCATGTCCTGCGAGGCCAAGCTCGAGCAAATTAATATTACTGATGCTGACTCCTGTTTGATCCAAGCAATAACTTTCAGCAGATGAACAAATGGAGGAAAGAGGTATGCTAGATGGAATTCCCATAGACATACCGAGGTGTCTACCATGTGAGCACTTGGATCTCTTGATCATGCACAGTACTTTGGAAGTGTGTGATAGCCATCAGATCTATGTTGGGGAGAACTTATTTGCTTACCAGTTGATTGAATACATTCTGATGGAGAGACCATTCTCCTGGATGGACTGACCCCTGAGATACTCTGCCTTCCCAATTGTTCACTCCCGGAATGTGAATCGCTGATAGGGAGCACAGATTCCTCTCTGCCCAGGACAGACTTCTTGCATTGCCAGTGGACTGCGGGTACCTCCTTGATGATGATTGATAAAGGCTACCTTTGTGATATTGCCCGACAGGAAATGGATGAATTACTCCTTTTACAACAAAGGCCATGCCTGAAGAGCTTGAAGTATCGCTCAAAGTACCATAATGTTTATTGGTAACCTTGACTCTAAAGAAGACCAAACTCCTTGCACCTATCAAAAATTCCAGACTGCCCCAAGCCTAACAGACTGGCATCTGTCGTGAAAATGGCCCATGATGGATGAATAAAAGATGCCCCATGGGTCAAAGAAGGACTTAGTGTCCAAGACAGGTATTGTCTGATGGATGAATCTAGAGCTATTTGTTACTCAAAATGTAGATAATTCATTGACTACTGACTGAGCATGGATAGGCTTTAGGCTGACATGGAGGTCTCAGGTTTCTGAGAAGATTAGGACTTCTGATATCCTGAGGAGCGAAAGATACAAAACTGATTTCCTCTTCTGTTCCTTCCTTTGGATTTTTTATCATGAGGTAGAAAAGCTCCTTTCCCACCAGTGACTGTCTTAAAAATGAAGTCCAAGTATGAACCAAATAGAATCTTCCCTTGGAAGGAAAGATTTAAACATAAGGATCTCCTTGCTAGCACCGCTATAGACATATTTTTGACAATGATCCTAAAGGGATATGAAACCCAAATTTTCATTTCATGTTTCAGATAGCATGTCATTTTAAAGTGAAGGTTAAGTTTTCATGTTTTGAAGAAATGAATGCATCCTTGACTAACATAATAAGCTGATCGCCAAGTTTATTTCATTTTATATCACATATTTAAAAAAAATTTTTAAATTATAGTAAGCTGCCTACCGTTAGCATGTAAACTCCTCTCCACCTCAGCTTCCGGGTTTTTGATGGTGTTACGTAGAGTGTGCACGACGATCGGAAGTATTGCGCATGCGCAAATCTCCGATTTCTAGGACTAATGCACATACAATACTCTTCAATCTCAATCAACAATGTGCATGCGTTAATCGCCGTGTGTTACATAGTATTGAAAGAATAACCCTTTAATAATGAAATTACTGCATTGCACATGAATGCTTGAGCCATTTTAAGTGCTTTAATGCAGTTCTGTAAATCCTCAGTAGAGGAAGTGTCCGCCACCATTTTGGCTAGGGAGTCACAACAGTGTATTCCTGCTGCAGCCACACAGGTGAGAGAAACAGCCTGTCTAAGTAAAATGCCTTTTTGAAGAAAGATTTTTCATTAAGGACTTTAATTTGTGTTCTATTGGGTCTCTAAACAAAGTGCAATCCCTCCATAGGGACACTCATACATTCAGCGAGAGCAGAAATAGCATCATCAACCTTAAGCAATTTTTTCCCCACACTTCCACATTATGTTCTGGAATGGGGTACATGTTCCTAAATCTTGTGGAAGGGGCGAAAGGTACATCTGGCTTTTTCCCTTCCTTAGCAATATAGCCAAAGACCAAATCAGGGACCTGAAACACCTTTTGGGTGAGCTTTGAAAACAATATTTAAAGGGACATGAAACACAAATTTTTTCTTTCATGATTTAGAAATAACATGCAATTTTAGACAACTTTCTACTTTACTTCAAGTATCTAATTTGTTTCATTCTCTTGATATCCCTTTGCTGAAAGCATATCTAGATTGGCTCAGTAGCTGCTGATTGGTGGCTGCACATAGATGCCTTATGTGATTGGCTCACCCATGTGCATTGCTATTTCTTCAACAATGTATATCTCAAGAATAAAGCAAATTAGACGATAGAAGTAAATTGGAATGTTGTTTAAAATTGTATTCTCTATCTGAACCAAAGAAATCATTATGAAATGATTATTCAGAATCAGGCACAAAATCCAGCTCATATGAAGACACTTCCCCATCAGAACTAGAATATATTTTGCATCCTCAGAGCTCTGTAAGAGAGCAGGAACTTGGGGTTGAGGGGAAGGATTTTGCACATTAACCTCATGAGACTGAGATAAGTCCCCAGATGTGCGCTTACACCTTCTTAGCTTGGGAATTGCCGCCAAACAATCTGTCACAATTTGATTTCAGGAGTAAAATCAGTAGAATCCCCCTGAGTGACAAGTATTCGGCAAACTTCCCTTTGAGAAGTGGAAGGCTGCGTTTGGTTTGCATGCAAAATCTGAAGTACACAATTCTCACAGATTTGGTTGACCTGGCACACTGGAACAGATTTGCAAAATAAACAAATATATGTAACTAGAGGGATATCAGAAACTGACTCCTCTAAAGAAATATCAATGGGGACAGAAATATTTTGTTCCATATTTGTATTTATATAACAGTATACAATGACACCTTGGATAATAAAAAGTAGTAGAGAAACTGGTAGAGAGCCCTCTACACTATAGTAACACTCCCACTTGTACATTCTCCCAATGTAATAAATTTAACAAGCCCCAAGAAATAGGTGAGGCCCTTAAGTATCCTCTGGCAGCTCCTGTATGGATACTAAAAATCAGATTAGAATCTGTAAAAGACCAGGCCCTAACTGATGAAGGTTACATAGGCTCCGGATAGCTGAGAGAAAAGCCTCGGAACACAAAGGGGGCAGGGGCTACCGCTGGGAGTAATGCCAGTGCCTTGGAAATAATAAAAAACTCTTTTGAATGTTTTAAAGTAAATTAAACAGCGCCAAGCATAATAATCCTATAAACCCTGATAAAATATGTTTCCCACCCTAACTGGAACGTTCTATATAGAATCACATCATGCATTAAGCCGTTGTCAGTTCTCTTAAAGGACCATACACAACATTTTGTAAAGTGCTCAAAGCTGCCCGAGGGTTAAAAAGAGTCAGAGGCTTCCGTAATAGTGTTCCTAACAGTGGGCCATGAGAAGAGCAGGTTAAGTCCCCTGGGTATGCTGTACCTGTGTCAGGGTAGCTACAAATAGCCTCTGGGCTGTGTCTGTGCTGTGTAAAGGCACTTACCTTACACAGCAGCCCTCAACTGGCTTACCAGGCATGTCATCTATGTCAATGCAGCAGTATCCAGTAAATAGCCCATCCAGTGCAAGTACCGCAGAAGATTGCAGTAGGAAATACCAGAGTCCCTTGGGGGGGGGGGTGGTGGCTAGGGATGAGTCACCTTAGGTTAGTTATGGCTGAAGTCCCATTAGAAAAATGTTGTGCACATAACAGGGTATTCATGTGTCCCTATATCATTCAGCTGCTGTGAAGAGGAGTTGTTCTTTGTAAATGATACTCCCCAGGGACTCTTGGGTCTCACATAGGTCTGAGCTCCCAATTTGTAATCCATAAGCAAGTAGCTGGAACAACCTCTATTCTCAACCAACTCCTACAAGGCCAAGAACAAAAAAACTAGAGAGATATGGGAGAGTTTTAAAGCTCTTGTGTGGGTTACTGATGTCCTCCTAGTGGCAGGAAATGTATCCCATATGTTATGGTGGATTGTGGACCATCATTTTACAACAGAAATAAAATAAATTTAAACAGCACCCTTATATTTTGGCACAGAGCTTCAAATTCATATTAAACATGTATACACATAAATAAATAAAACTGTTCAATAGAAGAAAAGGAGATTAAAAAAACTTGTCATTTTAAAAAGATCAATTTTTGGCCAAATGGGACAGCTTTACCTGAGTTTTTGTAGAGACTTTCAGCTGAATTTTGAGGTTGGACATAATTGAATGGACCATTACCATCTGCATCTTTACTAGAAGTCGATTTACTAGACAGTGCCATACTAGCGTTTGGAGTGTTCTGTGGTGACATCCCAGAGTTTGTTGGAGTAGGTGGTGATCTACTAAGGCTCTCTCTGTTAGGTGGTGATCTCCTAAGGCTTTCTCTATTAGGTGGTGATCTCCTAGAGTTTTTCTTGTTAGGTGGTGATCTCCTAGAGTTTTTCTTGTTAGGTGGTGATCTCCTAGAATTTTTCTTGTTAGGTGGTGATCTCCTAGAGTTTTTCTTGTTAGGTGGTGATCTCCTAGAATTTCCTCTATTACGATTTGACATTCCTGCTCTGTTAGGCGATGACTTCCTTTGTGGTGATCTGCTAGCATGTAACTTCCTTTGTGGTGATCTGCTAGCCGGTAACTTCCTTTGTGGTGATCTGTTAGTAGGTGACCTATGTGGTGATCGACTAGGTGATGATCTGCTTAATGGTGCAATACTTGAGTTAGTATTGGGAATTTCTGGACCAGACAAGATCTACAAAAGAAAAAACACTTTGGTTTAAGGTTTTCTATCCTGGAATGGTTTACATCCTACAGGCACTATAATGTTAAAGTATAAACGGCTAGATTTAGAGTTTTGTAGGTAAAAACTTGCGGTGCTAACGAGCCTTTTTTTCCAGCGCACCCTTAAGCCAACGCTGGTATTACGAGTTTTCTGAATGGCTGCGTTAGCCTCAGAAAAGTGAGCGTTGAGCCAAATATAGCTCCACTTCTACCCGCAATACCAGCGTTGCTTACGGTAGCGGTAAGCTGGAAAAACGTGCTCGTGCACGATTTCCACATAGGATACAATGGGGCTGAGCTGGCTGAAAAGAAAACCTAACACCTGCAAAAAAGCAGCGTTCAGCTCCTAACGCAGCCCCATTGTTTCCTATGGGGAAATTAATTTTATGTCTGCACCTTACACCCTAACATGAACCCCTAACCTTACACTTATTAACCCCTAATCTGCCGCCCCCGCTATCGCTGACACCTGTATTATACTATTAACCCCTAATTTGCCGCTCCGGACACCGCAGCCACCTACATTATCCCTATGAACCCCTAATCTGCTGCCCCCAACATCGCCGACACCTATATTATATTTATTAACCCCTAATCTGCCCCCCCTCAACGTCGCCGCCACCTACACTTATTAACCCCTAATCTGCCGACCGGACATCGCCGCCACTATAATAAATGTATTAACCCCTTAACCACCGCAATCCCGCCTCGCAAATACTATAATAAATTGTATTAACCCCTAATCTGCCCCCCCAACCTACCTACAATTATTAACCCCTAATCTGCCGCCCCCAACGTCGCCGCTACTATAATAAAGTTATTAACCCCTAAACCTAAGTCTAACCCTAACCCCCCCCAAGCTAAATATAATTTTAATAAAACTAAATAAATTTACTATATTTAAATAAATTATTCCTATTTAAAAATAAATACTTACCTATAAAATAAACCATAAGATAGTTACAATATAACTAATAGTTACATTGTAGCAATTTTAGGATTTATATTTATTTTACAGGCAACTTTGTATTTATTTTAACTAGGTACAATAGCTATTAAATAGTTAATAATTATTTAATAGCTACCTAGTTAAAATAATTACAAAATTACCTGTAAAATAATTCCTAACCTAAGTTACAAATACACCTAACACTACACTATCAATAAATTAAATAAATTAACTACAATTATCTAAACTAAAATACAATTAAATAAACTAAACTATAGTACAAAAAAACCAAACACTAAATTACAAAAAAAAAAAAAATATTACAAGAATTTTAATCTAATTACACCTAATCTGAGCCCCCCAAATAAAATAAAAAAAGCCCCCCACAATAATAAAATTCCCTACCCTATACTAAATTACAAAAGTAATCAGCTCTTTTTACCTTAAAAGGGCTATTTGCGGGGGTTTGCCCCAAAGTAATCAGCTCTTTTACCTGTAAAAAAAATTAAAAGACCCCCCCAACATTACAACCCACCACCCACACACCCCTACTCTAAAACCCACCCAATCCCCCCTAAAAAAAACTAACACTACCCCATTGAAGATCACCCTACCTGGAGCCGTGTTCACCCAGCCGGGCACCGATGGGTCAGAAGTGGACATCCGGAGCGGCAGAAGTCTTCATCCGATCGGGGAGAAGAGGTCCTCCAAGCGGCAGATGTCTTCATCCAAGAGGCATCTTCAATCAACCGGAGCGGAGCCATCTTGAATCCAGCCGACATGGAGCCATCCTCTTCTTCCGATGTCCTAACAGCGAATGAAGGTTCCTTTAAATGACATCATCCAAGATGGCGTCCCTCGAATTCCGATTGGCTGATAGGATTCTATCAGCTAATCGGAATTAAGGTAGGAAAAATCCGATTGGTTGATTTAATCAGCCAATTGGATTGAAGTTCAATCCAATTGGCTGATTGGATCAGTCAATAGAATGCGAGGTCAATTCTATTGGCTGATCCAATCAGTCAATAGGATTGAACTTCAATCCGATTGGCTGATTACATCAGCCAATCGGATTTTTCCTACCTTAATTCCGATTGGCTGATAAAATCCTATCAGCCAATCGGAATTTGAGGGACGCCATTTAAAGGAACCTTCATTGGCTGTTAGGACATCGGAAGAAGAGGATGGCTCCGCGTCGGCTGGATTCAAGATGGCTCCGCTCCGGTTGATTGAAGATAGAAGATGCCGCTTGGATGAAGACATCTGCCGCTTGGAGGACCTCTTCTGCCCCGATCGGATGAAGACTTCTGCCGCTCCGGATGTCCACTTCTGGACCATCGGTGCCCGGCTGGGTGAACACAGCTCCAGGTAGGGTGATCTTCAATGGGGTAGTGTTAGGTTTTTTTAAGGGGGGGATCGGGTGGGTTTTAGAGTAGGGGTGTGTGGGTGGTGGGTTGTAATGTTGGTGGGGGGTCTTGTATTTTTTTTTACAGGTAAAAGAGCTGATTACTTTGGGGCAATGATAAAAGAGCTGATTAGTTTTGTAATTTAGTATAGGGAATTTTATTATTTTGGGGGGCTTTTTTATTTTATTAGAGGGCTTAGATTAGGTGTAATTAGATTAAAATTCTTGTAATATTTTTTTATTTTTTGTAATTTAGTGTTTTTTTTGTACTATAGTTTAGTTTATTTAATTGTATTTTAGTTTAGATAATTGTAGTTAATTTATTTAATTAATTTATTGATAGTGTAGTGTTAGGTGTATTTGTAACTTAGGTTAGGATTTATTTTACAGGTAATTTTGTAATTATTTTAACTAGGTAGCTATTAAATAGTTATTAACTATTTAATAGCTATTGTACCTAGTTAAAATAAATACAAAGTTGCCTGTAAAATAAATATAAATCCTAAAATAGCTACAATTTAACTATTAGTTACAGTGGGGGAAAAAAGTATTTAGTCAGCCACCAATTGTGCAAGTTCTCCCACTTAAGAAGATGAGAGAGGCCTGTAATTTTCATCATAGGTATACCTCAACTATGAGAGACAAAATGTGGAAACAAATCCAGACAATCACATTGTCTGATTTAGAAAAAAATTATTTGCAAATTATGGTGGAAAATAAGTATTTGGTCACCTACAAACAAGCAAGATTTCTGGCTCTCACAGACCTGTATCTTCTTCTTTAAGAGGCTCCTCTGTCCTCCACTCATTACCGGTATTAATGGCACCTGTTTAAACTTGTTATCAGTTTAAAAGACACCTGTCTACAACCTCAAACAGTCACACTCCAAACTCCACTATGGTGAAGACCAAAGAGCTGTCGAAGGACACCAGAAACAAAATTGTAGACCTGCACCAGGCTGGGAAGACTGAATCTTCAATACGCAAGCAGCTTGGTGTGAAGAAATCAACTGTGGGAGCAATAATTAGAAAATGGAAGACATACAAGACGACTGATAATCTCCCTTGATCTGGGGCTCCATGCAAGATCTTACCCCGTGGGGTCAAAATGATCACAAGAACGGTGAGCAAACATCCCAGAACCACACGGGGGGACCTAGTGAATGACCTGTGAAGAGCTGGGACCAACATAACAAAGGCTACCATCAGTAACACACTACGCCACCAGGGACTCAGATCTTGCAGTGCCAGACGTGTCCCCCTGCTTAAGCCAGTACATGTCCGGGCCCGTCTGAAGTATGCTAGAGAGCATTTGGATGATCCAGAAGCAGATTGGGAGAATGTCATATGGTCAGATGAAACCAAAGTAGAACTTTTTGGTAGAAACACAACTTGTTGTGTTTGGAGGAGAGAAAACACCATACCTACTGTGAAGCATGGGGGTGGCAACATCATGCTTTGAGGCTGTTTCTCTGCAAAGGGAAAAGGACGACAGATCCGTGTACATGAAAGAATGAATGGGGCCATGTATCGTGAGATTTTGAGTGCAAACCTCCTTCCATCAGCAAGGGCATTGAAGATGAAACGTGACTGGGTCTTTCAGCATGACAATGATCCCAAACACACCGCCCCGGGAAATGAAGGAGTGGCTTCGTAAGAAGCATTTCAAGGTGCTGGAGTGGCCTAGCCAGTCTCCAGATCTCAACCCCATAGAAAACCTTTGGAGGGAGTTGAAAGTCCGTGTTGCCCAGCGACAGCCCCAAAACATCACTGCTCTAGAGGAGATCTGCATGCAGGAATGGGCCAACATACTAGCAACAGTGTGTGACAACCTTGTGAAGACTTACAGAAAACGTTTGACCTCTGTCATTGCCAACAAAGGATATATAACAAAGTATTGAGATGAACTTTTGATATTGACCAAATACTTATTTTCCACCATAATTTGCAAATAAATTCTTTCCAAATCAGACAATGTGATTGTCTGGATTTGTTTCCACATTTTGTCTCTCATAGTTGAGGTATACCTATGATGAAAATTACAGGCCTCTCTCATCTTCTTAAGTGGGATAACTTGCACAATTGGTGGCCGACTAAATACTTTTTTCCCCACTGTATATTGTAGCTATCTTATGGTTTATTTTATAGTTTTTTTTTTTTAAATAGGAATAATTTATTTAATTATAGTAAATTTATTTTGTTTTATTTAAATTATATTTAACTTAGGGGGGTGTTAGGGTTAGACTTAGGTTTAGGGGTTAATAACTATTATAGTAGCGGCGACGTTGGGGTGGCAGATTAGGGGTTAATAATTGTAGGTAGGTTGCGGCTACGTGGGGGGTGTGTGCAGATTAGGGGTTAATAAAATGTATTATAGTGTTTGCAAGGCGGGATTGCGGCGGTTTAGAGGTTAATACATTTATTATAGTGGCGGCGATGTCCGGTCGGCAGATTAGGGGTTAATAAGTGTAGGTAGGTGGCGGCGACGTGGGGGGGGGCGCAGATTAGGGGTTAATAAATATAATATAGTTGTCGGCGATGTTGGGGGCAGCAGATTAGGGGTTCATAGGGATAATGTAGGTGGCGGCGGTGTACGGTCGGCAGATTATGGGTTAAAAAAAATGTATTATAGGGTTTGCGATGTGGGGGGGCATCCGTTTAGGGGTTCATAGGTAGTTTATGGGTGTTAGTGTACTTTTAGCACTGTAGTTAAGAGTTTTATGTTCCGGCGTTAGCCCATAAAACTCTTAACTACTGACTTTTTTATGCGGTAGGAGTCTTGGAGGTAGCGGCTGTACCGCTCACTTCTTCCAAGACTTGTAATACCAGCGTTAGCCAAATCCCATTAAAAAGATAGGATACGCAATTGACATAAGTGGATTTGCAGTAGCCTCGAGTCGCGGAAGAAAAGTGAGCGGTACACCTGTACCTGCCAGACCCAGAGGGCGTTAAAAAGCAGTGTTAGGACCCCTTAAAGCTGCTTTTTAAGGCTAACGCAAAACTCTAAATCTAGGTGAAAATGTCTACAATACAACAAATGAAAAAAAAAAATCTGCATTAAACAAAAATTCACTAACAGGTTTTGATTACCTTTACTGTTTTATCTTTATTTGTGGACAACCTTTTATGTTTTCCCTGTGGGTACCTTAAAATGCAGGATTATAAAACTATAGCCCTCAAGAGCCATAAAGGTGTTAGAATATACAGATGATTCCGATTTATCTAAATGAGGTATACAAATGTATTCATGGAGTTGTATGCTCAAATATATCAGTAAAGTCTTTTTTTTCTTAGGACAATGAAGATCCACAAATGCAGATTTTGTTTCAGACTATATTTTACTTTTATCTTCATTATAATTTAAAATGTAATTAGGGAGGAAAGATGGGAGAAAAGAAAGGACAGATTTATTAAAGCAAAAAGAAAGGAGAAAGAAACAGAGCGCAATGACATGTTTAAATAAATGTAAAAGTCTCCAGCAAACATGAGCTATAGAAGTTTAAATGTGGTTACGTTTTAAACTACCAGATGAAAGTGCTAATCGTACCACTGTCTACAACTTGTTCCTCTTCCCTCTAAAATGCCCTGTACTCCAGTAACTATTGTGGATTGTCTGTGAGCTTGTCTGTTGCCAATAAGGGAGGATTTTGCAGAAAATTATAATTAAAACACTCCTTTAACTCATTCAAAAGAGGAAATTAAATCTTTAGTCATTTTCACCAAGATTAAGAGTTTTCCGTTAGAGGCTGTGCGGTGCTAACGAGCAGTTTATGCTCACCGCTCACTTACAGACAGCGCTGGTATTACAGGTTTTTACACACCAGACAAGTGAGCGTTGAGCAAAATTTTGCTCTTTACCGCACTCCAATACCAGCCGCCCTGCTTACGTTAGCAGTGAGCTGGTGTAACGTGCTCGTGCACGATTTCCCCATAAGAATCAACGGGGAGAGTGGGCTGAGAAAAAAAGTCTAACACCTGCAAAAAAGCAGCGTAAAACTCCTTAACGCAGATCAAGAGTTTATTATTTTTAAAGTAGTGCTAGAGAGTGCTACTTTGTTCCAGGGTGTAGCCTAGACCTTTTCAGTCTCCACAGTAGAGCTTTTGGTGGCTTTAAAGCAATAGGAACTGGTGGGACATAATTCTCACTGTGCCTCCTATACATATTTGCTGCCCCATTCCAGATAGCCTAAGCACAGTTAACTCAGGCTGATCTTTTTCCACAGGGCTATGGGAGGAAGAGGACCTCTTACACCTGCTGGACTGTCCTGCTGTCGGACAGCATTTAAGGTAAGTGCTGACTTTATTCATTCTGGGGAGCAAAAGACTCAGATTAAAGTGGGCACTTAAGTTTGTTTGAACATAAGATTATTTTAAGGCTTCTTAAGTGGGGACGTTAACCCTTCTTGTATGAAAGGTTTAAATTGACAGCTAAGAGTACTGGCACTGGGGCTGGGAGAAAGCTATCTACTTATAGAAAGTTTATTTTTATTCTTTTAACATTCATGATGGCTACGGGTCTTGTTTATTTTTGTTCCGTTTGCGAGTACTGTGGGCGGGGCCTCATTTTCGCACGCTTCTGTAGTTCAGTGTGCAGTGTTTAGCCGTCTGAGGTGGTTGTTATACACATAGCTCTACTACCGCATGTCGTATTAAAATAATCAAACGGTTGTAGCGTTTATGTTTTTTCCGAGTGTCCGGATCGTTTTTCTCACCATAAGGAGGACATTGAGTATCCGGTCAAGCAGCAAGTTTGGGGGCAGGTAGGCACCTCAGCAGAGTTGCTGAGGTGTATAGGTGTCTTAATATTATTTAACTGCTGGAAGATTTTTTTCGGTTCCTCCGTAAAAAAAGTTAAGGTTTATTTTTTAAAGTCACAGTAACGTTTTTTTGTTTTTCAAACCCTTGCTACCATCAAATAGCTTATTGATAATTCAAGCATAATTTTCTACCATCAATTACTTCATTGATAATTTGATTCCCTATATTTCTGATATAATTTAATGTTTTTTAAAGTGACAGTATCAATATAAAAAAAAAAAAAACAGAAAAATTCTTTTTACTTTTGTATTATAGTATGGTTTAGATTCAGTGCAAAATTTTACTTGCTCCATGTGTTTGGATGCTAATGTGGAACCACCAATTCCTTTTTGTCCCTCATGTATTGAGAGGACTAAGTTATAGAGAAAACATTTCATGAACAAAAATTTTCAAAGGTGGATGATTCTCAGAAATCTAATGACGAGATAGTTTGCCGCAGCTTTCTCCCCAAGCGTCCCACACTTTAATGCCCGCTCAAACAGTGCCCTGTACTTCTTCTCTAGCTTCTACTGCAGTTACTTTAAAAGACATAGCTGCGGTTATGTCTTCTACGCTTTCTGATGCGTTGTCTACCTTTCCTATACTTCAAGGCAAACTTAAAAGGAAGGACAACTATGAGGTCAATGAAGTTTCTGATGCTATGGTGGCAATTTCGGATATACCTTCTCAGGGATCTGAGATGGAGGGTATGGAGGTTTTATCGGAAGGTGAAATTTCAGACTCAGGGAGTTCCTTACCTTTGACTGATTCAGAAGTTGTTTCTTTCAGGTTTAAACTAGAACACCTCCGTCTCTTACTCAGGGAGGTTTTAGTGACTTTGGACGACTGTGAATCCACGGTAGTTGTGGTTCCTGAGAAATTGAGTAAGTTAGACAAACACTTAGAGGTTCCTTCTTACTCAGACGTTTTTCCAGTTCCCAAGCGAACTTCGAAGATTATTTCTAAGGAATGGGATAAACCAGGTATTCCCTTCTCTCCCTCTCCTATTTTCAAAAAGATGTTTCCTATAGCTGACGCTGTCAAGGAAGCTTGGCAAACGGTTCCTAAGGTGGAAGGGGCTATCTCTACCTTAGCCAAGCGAACTACTATTCCTATCGAGGATAGTTGTGCTTTTAAAGACCCTATGGACAAAAAGTTGGAGGGTCTACTTAAAAAGATCTATGTTCACCATGGTTTACTATTGCACCCGGCTTTGTGCATCGTTATGGTAACTAGTGCAGTAGATTATTGGTTTGACGCTCTGGCGGAGTCTCTTAAGACTGAGACTTCTTTAGAGGAAATCCAGGATCGAATTAAAGCGCTGAAATTAGCCAATTCTTTTATTACTAAATTGGCTGCTAAGAGTTCAGGATTTTCTATACTAGCCCGCAGAGCCTTATGGTTGAAACCTTGGTCTGCTGATGTATCATCCAAGTCTAAGTTCATGGCAATTCCTAACAAGGGAAAGGCCTTGTTTGGACCTGGCCTGAAGGAAATCATCTCTGACATCACGGGAGGCAAGGGTCATCTCCTTCCTCAGGACAAAAGAACCAAACAGAAAGGAAAGCAAAGTAATTTTCGTTCCTTTCAAAATTTTAAGGGAAATTCCTTCTCTTCTTCCTCTAAACAGGAAGGAAACTATTCGCAATCTAAGTCTACTTGGAGACCCAACCAATCTTGGAACAGGGGTAAACAATCCAAGAAACCTGCTGCGGATTCCAAGTCAGCATGAAGGGTTTGCCCCCGATCCAGGTCTGGTAGGGGGCAGACTTTCCTTCTTTAATCAGGCTTGGGTGCGGGATGCTCAGGATCCCTGGGCTATAGGAATAGTGTCGCAGTAATACAAACTGGAGTTCAGAAACTCTCATCCTCAAGGAAAATTTCTTCTTTCAAGATTATCTGCAGACCAGATAAAAAGAGAGGCGTTCTTACATTGTGTAAGAGCCCTCTCTTCCATGGGAGTAATTTGTCCCGTTCCAATACTGGAAAAGGGGCAGGGTTTTTATCCAAATCTGATTGTAGTTCCCAAAAGGGAGGGAATCTTCAGACCTATCTTAGACCTCAAGAGTCTAAACAAGTTTCTCAGAGTTCCATCATTCAAGATGGAAACAATTCGTACCATTCTTCCATTGATCCAGGAGGGTCAATTTATGATGACAGTGGATTTAAAGGATGCATATCTACATGTTCCTTATCAACAGGGATCATCACAAGTTCCTAAGGTTCGCTTTTCTGAACAAACTCTTTCAGTTCGTGGCTCTTCCTTTTGGTCTGGCCACGGCACCCAGAATTTTCACAAAGGTTCTGGGGTCTCTGCTAGCGGTTCTAAAACCGCGGGGCATTGCGGTGGTGCCTTATCTGGACGATATTCTAATCCAGGCATCATCTTGTCAGCAAGCCTGGACAAGAGGACTCACGGGTGGAAGATAAATCTGGAAAAAGAGTTCTTTAATCCCGAAGACAAGGGTTCCCTTATTGGGAAATCTAATCGATTCTATCTCCATGAAGATTTTTCTGACAGAAGTCAGAAAATCAAAGATTCTGGATACTTGTCGAGCCCTTCAGTCTACTCCTCAACCGTCAGTAGCTCGGTGTATGGAGGTAATCAGATTGATGGTGGGGACAATGGATATCACCTCAGGCCTCTGCAGTTAAACATGCTAAGGCAGTGGAATAGAGATTATGCAGATTTGTCTCCTCAAATAGTCCTAGAACAGTCCTAGAACCACTTCAATGGTGGTTGTCTCTGTATCACCTATCCCAGGGGATATGCTTTTGCAGACCTTCATGGGTGATTGTGACAATGGACGCCAGCCTTTTGGGATGGGGAGCAGTCTGGGGATCTCTAAAGGCTCAGGGAGTATGGACTCAGGCAGAGTCTTTCCTTCCCATCAACATTCTAGAGCTGAGGGGGATCTTCAATGTTCTTCAGGCCTGGCATCAGCTGGCTGCAGCCCAATTCGTCAGGTTTCAGTCGGACAACATAACGACAGTGGCTTACATCAATCATCAGGGAGGAACAAGGAGTTCCTTAGCGATGACCGAAGTAACCAAGATAATCCAGTGGGCGGAGGCCCGTTCTTGCCATCTGTCTGCGATACACATCCCAGGAGTGGACAACTGGGAGGCGGATTTAAAAGTAACAAAAAAAGTGCCCATAGTATATAGCAAAATGAGTGTCTACATGTTTTAAAAAATAAAAATATACTTACCAAGACACTCGTTCATTAGCAATCAAGTAGCAGATAGCCAAACCAGTACTGAAGCATAACAGCAGAGGTTATTGAATATTGTAGACCCATAAAGGGAGGCAGAAGACACGTCTCTGTGACCGATTACAAAGGGTTTACAAAAGATTTCCCATGAGGTTAAGCCATAGAATCATAAACCATACACCAAATACATCCCTCAGACAAGCACTGTACTCTGAGGGGAAACCTGGCCTCAACATAGATTGAAAATCTCTTTCTCTGAAGATCACATGCACAATCATCAACCACCTCCAGCGGAGGCCAAGTAAAAACTGAGGTATGTGTGAGGTGAGAGGGGTTTTAAAGAGCTCTTGGTGTTTGGGAATCTGACTCCTTCTAGTGGTAGAGAAGAGTAATTCCTATGAGTAATGTATCATGGACCTGTATGAAAGAAATATCTGAATTCATGAAAAATATAAAAAAAATAGCTTTAAAAATAGGGAAAATACAAATATATTTTTCCATTATTCAGCTCATCTTTTCATGCTTTGACCTGCTTTTAAAAAGGATTGGCTAATGACAGTATAGTATTACGATTACAATCTAGTCATTCAGTTAGTATTTGATGGTTCCAACATAAAGCAAATGCTTTTACAAATAATGTATAATAATGTATAAATAATCATGCTGTTTGTATGTAACTTCTAGTAACTTAACTAGCACTAAGACTGATCATATGCATGTTGCAATTATTTATGAGAGGGATGATCAACTTTACTGATTCTGTCACAAACAAATGCAACAGGACTGATTAAAAGTTAATTGGGCTGTATGTAAAAATGCTGACTACCCTTGACAAAGAGTTGCTTATGGGCCACTAAAGAGTACTGTGTTTGCAAACTGGTACATTCTGACATACTCTAGAGCAGGGGTATCAAGTTTAATGTATATGGGGGACACTGCCTAAGTAGTGTTCTCCTGTGGGGGCTGCTTAAACAAAGTGAATGGTCTGGAACTGAATATATTAGGAACTGGGAGTGACATTTACCCAAGTAGTAGCACAGTGTGGGATTTGTATCCCACAATAGACATACACAGTCATCTATAGCTTGTAAAAGCCAAGTAAAGTGATCATACTGGAACTGTATAACATTGTAAAAAGGGCTATTATCCAAGCAGTGAATGGTGGGAGTCTACACTGTACAATGCATGTTTGTCTTTATAGCTATATTGTGAGGGCCTGAATAAAAATAAAACTAGCTACACCTATTAGAGACCTTAAAAAAAATTACACCCCCAATTAATGATTTACCTGATAAACAAGGGAGGGTCAGATTAAACTATTTTAAGGGCCGCATACAGCCCTGGAGCCAGTACTTTGAGACCACTGCTCTAGAGTATAGATCATATAAATTATCTTACCTGTTGATCGGCAAGTTTTTGTTGTTGTTCTGCTAAAATATTTGACAATCTCACAGCAACATTCATGATAAATATAACATTTTCATCATTTACGGTCTTGAAGCTTGACTATGAAGAAACAGAGGGGAAACAAATAATCAATTTAAAGCAGTTTCAAAGAAAGGACAAAGTAGATACAAGTCTATATATCATTGTACCACTGACAATGTTGTCTATTCCCCCCTCCCTTTCTATTTATAGAAGCACACTGTGTATAACAAATTTAAGAGACAGTTCAGTCAGATTTAAACGTCCATGACTCAGATAAATCATACAATGTTAAACAACTTTCCCATTGACTTCCATTAACTAATTTGCTTTGCTCTTTTGGCATCCTTTGTTGGAAAGCATACCTAGGTAGGCACAGGAGCAGCAAAGCACTAAAGGGAGATGGTGATTGGTAGCTGCACATGTGTGTCCAGCTAGCTCCTGGTACTGCATTGCTGCTCCTTCAACGAAGGATAACAAAAGAATGAATCAAATTTGATAGATGTAAATTGGAAAGTTGTATTAAAATGTATGCTCTTTCGAAATCAGGAAAAAAAATGTATTTCAAGTCCCTTTAACTATGTATTTAACCCCTTTGTAGGGGTTAAACGCTTACTGAAAAACAGTATTTATTTTAAAAAATAAAAATTAGGGTGTCCTACAGAAACAGCACTGAGCATTAAACAGTTGTAAATTGCTTTCAGCATAATCACAATCATAAAAAAAGAAAAATTTATGCTTACCTGATAAATTTATTTATTTTTTGACACAATGAGTCCACGGATCATCTTAAATTACTAATGGGATATTCACCTCCTGGTTAGCAGGAGGCAAAGGAGCACCACAGCAGAGCTGTTAAATAGCTCCTCCCTTCCCTCCCACTACAGTCATTCGACCGAAGTTAGCAAGAGAAAGGAAAAGCCAAGGTTCAGAGGTGTCTGAAGATTACAATAACCCACAACCTGTCTAAAAGAACAGGACGGGCCGTGGACTCATCGTGTCAAAAAATAAATAAATTCATCAGGTAAGCATAAATTTTCTTTTCTTTTTTAAGACACAATGAGTCCACGGATCATCTTAATTACTAATGGTATTCAATACCCAAGCTAGAGTACACAGATGATACGGGAGGGACAAGACGGGGAACCTAAACGGAAGGCACCACTGCTTAAAGAACCTTTCTCCCAAAAGTGGCCTCAGCCGAGACAAAAGTGTCAAACTTTGAAAAAGTGTGAAGAGAGGACCAAGTTGCAGCCTTGTAAATCTGTTCCACAGAAGCTTCGTTCTTGAAAGCCCATGAGAAAGCAACAGCCCTTGTGGAATGAGCCATAATTCTCTCGGGAGGCTGCTGTCCAGCAGTCTCATATGCAAAACGTATGATACTCTTCAGCCAAAAAGAAAGAAGTAGCCATAGCTTTCTGTCCCTTGCGTTCTCCTGAGAAAACCACAAACAAAGAAGAAGACTGACGAAAGTCCTTAGTCGCCTGTCGATAAAACCTTAAAGCACGGACCATGTCCAAATTGTGCAGAAGTCTTTCTTTCTGAGAAGAAGGATTAGGACACAAAGAAGGAACAACAATCCTGAATAATGTTCCGATTAGAAACAACCTTAGGAAGAAATCCTAATTTAGTACATAAAAATTAAATGGAAAATAAGATAAGGAAACTCATACTGTAATGCCAAGAGCTCTGACACTCTCTGAACAGAAGAAATAGCAACAAGAAATAAAACTTTCCAAGATAACTTAATATCGAGGGAACGCATAGGCTCAAAAAGAGCCCCTTGAAGAACTCTGAGGACTAAATTCAGACTCCATGGAGGAGTAACTGGTTTGAACAAAGGCCTGATCCTGACCAAGGCCTGACAAAATGATTGTACATCTGGGACATCTGCCAGACGTTTGTGTAACAAAATAGAGTTATGACCCTTTAGGAAACTTGTCGATAAACCTTTCTCCAAACCCTCTTTGAGAAAGGACAAAATTATAAGAATCTTAACTCTACTCCATGAGTTGCCCATGGATTCACACCAATCCATATCTTACGATAAATTTTTCTAGTGACAGGCTTACGAGCCTGAATCATGATCTCAATGACCGAGTCAGAAAAACCCAGCTTGGATAATATGAAACGTTTAATCTCCAAGCAGTCAGCTTCAGAGAAACCATATTTGGGTGAAGGAGGAGCCCTTGAACAAGAAGGTCCTTCCTCAACAGAAATCTCCGCGGTGGCAGAGATGACAAGTCCACCAGATCTGCATATCAAATCCTACGAGGTTAAGCCGGTGCTATGAGGATCACTGTTTCCCTTTCCTGCTTGATTCGAGCAATGACCCGAAGAAGAAAAGCAAATGAAGGAAATAGCTGGAGAACACTACCGGATGGAGTTCCTACTCCCCCGGATGAAAGGTATGCCTGCTCAGGAAATTCGCCTCCCAGTTGTCCACCCCTGGGATGTGGATCGCCGACAGGCAGCAAGAATTATTTTGGATAGCTCTGTCATCGCTAAGGAACTCCTCGTTCCTCCCTTATGATTGATGTAAGCCACTGACGTTATTTTGTCCGACTGGAACCTGATAAACTGGACCGAGGCTAACTGAGGCCAGGCCCAAAGAACATTTTAGATCGCTCTCAGTTCCAGAATGTGTATAGGAAGAACAAACACCCTGAAACCTTAGGGAGCTCCAGACTGCTCTCCTAGAAGGCTGGCATCTGTTGTCACAATCACCCAAGATGGTCTGAGAAAGCAGGTTCCCTGGGAGAGATAATCCAGAGACAACCACCATTTAAGATAATCCCTTGTCTCCTGCTCCAGTAGTATTCGAGGAGACAAATCTGTATAATCTCCGTTCCATTGCCTGAGCATGCTTAACTGCAGAGGCCTGAGGTGGAACCGAGCAAAAGGGATGATGTCCATTGCCACCACCATCAGCCCGATTACCTCCATGCACTGAGCCACTGAAGGCCGAGGAGTGGACTGAAGGACAAGACAAGTATCGATAATCTTTGAATTCCTGACTTCTGTCAGAAAAATCTTCATTGATATGGAATCTATTATGGTTCCCAAGAAAGTTACCCTGGTGCTTGGGACTAAGGAACTCTTTTCCAAATTTAACTTCCACCCGTAAGATGGCGGGAAGGATAACACCAAGTCCGTGTGAAATCTTGCTTGCTGTAAGGATGGGCCTGGACTAGGATGTCGTCTAGATAGGGCGCCACTGCAATGCCTCGTAACCAAAGCACCGCCAACAGCGATCCCAGATCCTTTGTGAAAACTCTGAGAGCTGTGGCAAGACCGAAAGGAAGAGCCATGAACTGGAAACGTTTGTCCAGTAAGTCAAACCTTAGAACTTGAGACGATTCTTGTGAATGGCACATGAAGGTACGCATTCGTTAACTCTACTGTTGTCATAAATTGACCCTCTTGGATCAAGGGAAGAATGGAACGAATACTTTCCATCTTAAAGGACGGTACACTAAGAATTTTGTTTAGACTCTTGAGATCTAAAAAGTTGTCTAAAGGTTCCCTCTTTTTTTGGGAACCACACACCGATTGGGATAAAACCCCCAGACCCTGTACCTGTATTGGAACTGGAACAATCACTCCCAGGTCTGAGAGGTCTCTTATGCAGCGTAAGAACACCTCTCCTTTTGTCTGATCTGCAGATAATCTTGAAAGCAGAAACCTGCCTCTGGGAGGAAAACTTTGTAACTCTAATTTGTATCCCTGGGACACTATTTATATTGCCCAGGGATTCTCAACATCTCAAACCCAAGTCTGAATCTGAAGGTAAATCCGCCCCCTACAAGATCCGGTTCCAGCATTTTCTTCATGCTGTGTTTGATTCAGCAGAATGCTAATTTGATTTTTTTTTTTTTAATTCTTTAAATTTCAAAAGAGATTATTTCCATCAAGCCAGGTCCCAACAAGGTCTTCCCCTTGTAAGGAATCGCTAAAAGCTTAGACTTAGAGCATACATCCATAGAACAAGGCTCTAACCATAAGGCTCTGTGAGCTGGAACAGAGAAACCTGAAACCTATGCTCCCAGTTTGATAACTTGAAGGGAAGAATTTGAAATAAAGGAATTAGCCAATTTGCTTTTAACCTATCCTGGACTTTATCCAGGGAAGTTTCTGACTTAGTAGCATCAGGCCAATATGCCTTCGCACTAGTGACTGTAGCAAAGTACACAGCTGGTTGCCATTGTAAGCCCTGGTGTACATCCCTTTTTTTAAATTTTTGTCCATAGGACCTTTGAAAACCCAACTATCCTCAAAGGATATAGAAGTTCTCTTAACTAAGCTGGAAACTACTTCTTCCACCGTAGGAAATATGTGCCCAGGCTCCTTAGCTGAGTCGGCTATGGGGAACATGTTTTTAAATATAGGGAATGCTGTCTCTTCCATTCCTTATAACTTACTAGACGCACTAGGATAGATTACGCCGGTAGTGTCGGAGTCGCCCAGGGTAGCTAAAACCTCCTAAAGTAACAAATTGAGGTGTTCAAACTAAAAACTGAAAGAAAAACAACCTCAGGATCAAATAAATATATTATTCATCCAAGTCTGAGAATTCTCTCTCAGATAATCCCAAAGTATCTTCCTCTTTCAGTTAACAGGGAAGACCATTCGGAATAGCAACTACTGAATCAATCACCCTAAATGATTGAAAATAATTCCTCTAGTAATGTTTTCTACCACATGGGAAAAACATATAATGAATAAAATGCAGAGTAACTCCGGGTGGAGTGTGAGAGGAAAGCAGGACACTGCATGTGGGCCATACAAATTTTGTGAGACACTATAGGAGAATTTTGTGGCATAGATTGACCATTGTCAACAGACTCTTAAACAGCAAACGCCTGAGAAGGAGTAGTTCAGAAAAAGAGTGAAATTTTTTAATAAAATTTGACACATAAACGTTACTGTCTCTAACTGTAAAAAGTAAACTATTTTTTCATGTGCTCTTGTTCCATCCTATCACAAAGGATGAATTAAACAAAGTTGAAATTCCTTTAATAAAAATTAAGATAAAAAAAACGTTAGTCTCTTTAAATTTTAAAAGTAATTTCTTATTTCTGTGCGCAGAAACAAGCAAATTAGCATGTCAACCCACCAAAAAATAAATAAAAGTGGCGCTAACTCCCTCTTAAAATTATAATAAAATCGCTAATGTCAATTCTGTTTATCAATTTTTACAACAAACATGTGTGGTATCCAACAAATGTTAGATAAATAAATCAAATCCCTGTATGCAATTATAGGGTAATCAAAACAGAATACACACAAATCAATATTAAAACAAATGGAATAACAAAAACGTTTTACCACTTTCCAAAAGATGTCAGTCCATAAATCACTATAGTCCTCTGCTGCTTGTTTACCAAATGGATCCTTCACACCAAATGAAGTAGGGCAAAAACTTTCACTCTGAAAAAGAAAAAAGCGCAAAGAGAGACTCAAGTGCAATAAATAACACAAACGCTGCTGCTCTTAAAAATATGCACTTACAATGTTTTATTAATAATACAGCAGTTTAAAAACACAGCTTTCTCCTTTAGGGTAAAATATCCAAATACTCAGCTGCTCCGGTCTGTTTTCACAGCCTAGTTGTCTTTTTTTCTTTTTTTCCCAATATCCGGGAAGAAAATCTGCAGTATGTGCAAACATATCAATAAGGATAATCAATTTAAAGATAGCGATGGCATTAAGTCTTTTAATATTAAGAGTAGATGTACATGTGACACCACTTATGTAGTGTACCTCTTAACCTGTGGGTGTAACAAAATCTACGTAGGGCGCACTAAAAGGAAGATAAGAAGTAGACTGACAGAACATTTATACAATATAAAAGAAAAAGTCGATAATCACAGTGTACCAATACATTTTGCAGAACACCATGGGGGAGACCCTAGGTCTCTTAGAATACAAGCAATTGATTGGATACCTAACAGTTGTAGTAATAGGTTGATGAGCCTAAGGAAGCAAGAAACTTTTTGGATACAAAAACTTAATAGCTTACATCCAAAAGGATTATTGCACTTGAGTCTCTCTTTGCGCTTTTTTCTTTTTCAGAGTGAAAGTTTTTGCCCTACTTCATTTGGTGTGAAGGATCCATTTGGTAAACAAGCAGCAGAGGACTATAGTGATTTATGGACTGACATCTTTTGGAAAGTGGTAAAACGTTTTTGTTATTCCATTTGTTTTAATATTGATTTGTGTGTATTCTGTTTTGATTACCCTATAATTGCATACAGGGATTTGATTTATTTATCTAACATTTGTTGGATACCACACATGTTTGTTGTAAAAATTGATAAACAGAATTGACATTAGCGATTTTATTATAATTTTAAGAGGGAGTTAGCGCCACTTTTATTTATTTTTTGGTGGGTTAGTATTTTGGATCTTTTTTATAAATAGGCAGCATGACTACCCTGTTAGATAATATTGAAACCCCAGAGACCTTTGGGGACTATAGTGCTAGGAATAATAGGAAAAGGGATTTAGATCTTACTAATGACATTTTAAATTCTACTAACAATAGTATAGAATCACCCGATTTGCTTTTTAAAAAATTAGAGAAGTTATTACAACAGGATACACGTGAATGGCAGGATTTAATACTGTTAGATAATTATGTACTTCATAATGTGGTTCCAAGGGGCCTTCGTATTTTTAAATATCCTGCTTTTGACTTGGAAGATGTGGAATATACTAGCGAATGGGAGGAGGCTTTACAGGAGTGTTCTCTTAAACTAATCAAAGTTCTAATCAAATATAGAGAGTTCAAGTTAAATAGGATTAAAAAGGATCTGGATGAAATACTTCCCAAAATACAGGTTTTTAAAAATGAGGAGAAATGGGTGACTAGGAATAATAGCATCCAAAATAGAATTAAACAATTAGAATTAGAACTGAAGAGGAGTAAACAACAAAAATTAACTAGGGATATACAAGATTTTAAGGAGGATAAAGTTTACAATTTTAAAAAGAAAACTGAAAATATGCGATTAATAAATAGAGGTAAAAACCCCCAGGGAAATGATTTTAAAAGAGGAGGTAACACTCAAATAGGTATTCATTATCAACATACTGAGGAAAAACCTGAAGGAGGTATGAATAGAAATGAAGTAGGTTTTAATAACAACAATAGGATAGTTCCGCCAACTAATAGAACATATGTGGATAATTATAATCACAATAAGAGTGGGAACCATAGAAGACCCTTTAATGATAACACTAATAGGCAGGTTTGGATGAATAAACATTATGAATATCCAAATAATAATCATAATAGTTATGGCAATCATGAACAATGGAAGGGAAGAAGGGAGGATAGAGATGGCCCACCTAACTTTAATAGGAGGGACAATCACAGAGAAAATTTAATTGGTCCCAACATTAGTACATCGAATAGATTTGAAGTGCTTAATCAATTTCAAAATGAATCAAGCTGGTCTACTTTGGGGGCTCGCCCCAAATCTGACTATCAAGAATATAACCATAGATCAGAGAATAATGAATGGAGAAATAGTCAAAGACATGAGGGGAATATCAACCATCAGAACCATTTTTTAGGGAAAACAACTTTGCCCCACAATCCGAGACTAGAACCAGAACTGAGGCACACACAACAAGGAGCGTGGGAGACCAGACAAAGACAAAACAAAAGAGGTTTAGAACAAGGAGAGGAAAGAGAGGAGGGACAAGAGCTACAACAACCAAACAGAAGGCAGAGACGAGAAGAAGACAGGAATTAGATATCTTTAATTTGGCTAATTTAGAATTAGATGCGAATGATATCAAACTTTTAAACAAAGGTCTTAATTTTTCACCTAAAACATTACCTAATGATTTTGAAGTGTTTATCGACATCCAGAAATTTGTTAGAAAGTTAGTTTTAAAAAGATTTTATGCTAAAAAGGAATGTAATTTGAAATCAACCGTTAACAAAGATCATTTAGAAGGGAAAGATATAGAAACTTTGTCCATTCTGAAATCCCTAGAAGATATGGGTGTGAATGGCCAGGATGTTAATGAGAGTATCAATACAATAGAGGAATTGCTAAATATTTCTATATACGAGGAAGAATCTACGATTAAGCATAGTAATCTGAAAAGACCTTCCACATTTTATCCAGTTGGGACACAGGGTGATCAAATTCCAGTTTTTACAAAAATGGTTATGGAAGAAGTATTTAATTTATTTCACAAGAAAAGGAAGAATTTAGTTAATAAGTACAATGATAATTTAACCTCCCAGGAGAGAAATTCTCTTAAGAAATTGATGGATAATAAAGATATCATTTTTAGGGCAGCAGATAAGGGGGGTGGGATTGTCATACAGAAGAGGGAAGACTATTTAGCTGAAGCTTACAATCTACTAAAAGACACAGATACTTATCAAATTATTAATGGGAATCCAACTAAACAATATCAGAATAAGCTAAATAAAATATTAGTGTTAGCAAAAACAGAAGGAGTCCTTGATAACGATGAGTTTAGATACCTACAGGAGAATGAACCTAGGATCCCAATTTTCTATCACCTGCCAAAGGTGCATAAGGATATACTAAAGCCACCTGGGAGGCCTATAATCTCAGGGATTGATTCCCTGAGTGACAAAGTCTCAAAATATATTGATTTTTACTTACAACCAATTGTTAAAAATACTAAATCATATATCAAGGACACCACACAAACCATCAATATATTTGAAGGCTTAGATTGGAAAGAAAGTTACTGTTGGGTAACTTTAGACGTGTCAGCGCTTTACACCTCAATCCCCCATGAGAAAGGATTGAAGGCCCTTGAAATGGAACTGTTGAACTGGAAATTTTCAATAGAACAATTGAATTTTATCCTTGATTGCACGAGATTCATTTTAGAGCACAATTATTTTAGTTTTGAAAATGTGTTTTATAGACAGGTCAAAGGAACAGCGATGGGGACTACATTTGCCCCATCGTATGCTAATATTTATATGCACAGATTTGAAATTGAGAAGGTATGGAACAATAATCCTTTTATAAATAATATTATAAAATATTATCGTTATATAGATGACGTAATTATCCTCTGGGATGGTGACGAATCATTGATAAATCATTTTCTACTACATATGAACAATAATGATTTTAATTTAAATTTTACAGGTAAACACTCAAGAACAAGAATAGAATTTTTAGACCTTTGGTTATATGTAGAGGACAACTTAAAAACAGCGGTGAGTAATTTTAGTAAACCAACAGATAGAAATAGTTACATAGACAATGGAAGTGCACACCTTAAAAGGTGGAAAGATAATGTGCCATATGGACAGTTCTTAAGACTCAGACGCAACTGTACGGATATAGAGATGTTTAAAAGAGAGGCTGAAAATATGAGGACTAAATTCAGAGAAAAGGGCTATAACAGAAATACAATAGAACTAGCATACAATAGGGCGCAGGAAGCAGATAGAGATTCCATCCTAAAACCTAAAAGTAATAAATCAATTCAAGACAATAAGGATACTTTAAGGTTTATTACTACCTATAATGAGGGTCATAAAATTATTAAAAATGTTATTAAAAAACATTGGGGTGTTCTTAAGACTGACCCTGTTTTGGCTCCTATTCTGACAGAAGAACCTGTGTTCACCTTTAAGAAAGGGAGAAGTTTGAAAAACCTTCTAGCTCCCAGTAAATTGAGGAAGTTTGAAACAACAGAAATCAATAGAAAAAGCAATTGGCTGAGTCTAAAACCAGGCACATACAAGTGTGGGAAGAAAATCTGCAGTATGTGCAAACATATCAATAAGGATAATCAATTTAAAGATAGCGATGGCATTAAGTCTTTTAATATTAAGAGTAGATGTACATGTGACACCACTTATGTAGTGTACCTCTTAACCTGTGGGTGTAACAAAATCTACGTAGGGCGCACTAAAAGGAAGATAAGAAGTAGACTGACAGAACATTTATACAATATAAAAGAAAAAGTCGATAATCACAGTGTACCAATACATTTTGCAGAACACCATGGGGGAGACCCTAGGTCTCTTAGAATACAAGCAATTGATTGGATACCTAACAGTTGTAGTAATAGGTTGATGAGCCTAAGGAAGCAAGAAACTTTTTGGATACAAAAACTTAATAGCTTACATCCAAAAGGATTGAATATAGATATCGACATAGCAGCTTTTATGTGATTTGTTCTAAATAGATTTAGGGTTCCTTAGTAGCACCTTTTGTATAATTTTTTCTATTTTTCCTTTTCATTTCTCCTCATTTTTAAATAAAGTTTTAAATAAAGTTTAAATAACCTCCAATTATTACATTTTAAATATAAAATGAATTTCTTAATAATATAGTGTTAGGTAATAATCATATTTTTAATACATACAATACAGTTTAAATGTTATCCCCAGAATGTTTTTCATGTATAGATAAATTTTGATTAACTTGCAGGGATTCAATTTCTTAATATGTGCATAAAACAGTTTGTATTAATTTTAAGTATTAATTTTACATATATCTCTTATAAAATTTTACCTAGTTAAGGGATTTTAATATTATTGCTACATACTTATGTTTTAGGATATTTATATTTGGTGCTAATTAATTGTTGTTTGCGGCATGTATTAATTTTAGATTTGTTGTTATTAAACCGTATATCTTTGTTATCAGGAAAAGTAACATAGCATTATGGATTTGGTCTCTAGGACCCAGAGCATATACTTTTTACCTGTAGAACATAGAGGAAATTTTAACCAATAGGATCTGCTATGAGGGTTTATATTGTGACGGATATCGCATACACCCAGCATTTGACTCTTCATCCTCTTGAGAAAGTCTGCACGATAGCAGAAGAAACGCGTAGAGGTATCATAGGATTGTACTTTGGCTCTTCAGAGGAGCCGTAGTTCTAGGAATAGAACGCTTTTTGTTTTTTGGACATTCAGGGCTACCATAGCCCCAGGAACAAAGATTTCCCATACACTGACAGTTCCGGTGAACAGCGGAAGGGAACGGATATTGGGAAAAAAAGAAAAAAAGACAACTAGGCTGTGAAAACAGACCGGAGCAGCTGAGTATTTGGATATTTTACCCTAAAGGAGAAAGCTGTGTTTTTAAACTGCTGTATTATTAATAAAACATTGTAAGTGCATATTTTTAAGAGCAGCAGCGTTTGTGTTACTTATTGCACTTGAGTCTCTCTTTGCGCTTTTTTCTTTTTCAGAGTGAAAATTAGCATGTCAACATTGCTGTCCATAGACATTGTCATGACATTAAGGAAACAATGTCTTGTGCCGCAATTCCAAATGGAAATAGCAAGGAACCGCAGGGCACTGCATGCGAGATAGGAAAAATAATGCACACTTGTTTAATCAACCTGTCTCACAAGAATAATGAAATAAAAAGAAATTAACCAATTGCAAATAAAATCAACATATAGCAAGTGGTACTGTCCCTTTAAATGTTAAAAAGAAACACATGTTTAATATTATTATGTCAAACATTGAAGATGTATGAGGAACTTTCCAACTATACCCTCAGTTTGACCAAACTGAAGCGTCAGACAACCTGCCTACACCAAAGCTGAACTCATTGTAGTGCTGACTGAAACGCAATCATTCAGACAAAAATTCCCTCTGCGTCTTCCGATAACCGGAAGTGACAAGGAGGAAGAGTCGCTCTGTACGGCGCCATCCTCCACTCCTAGCACATATCCAACTGACAGAAGGGAGGAGAGAAGACCTTGGCGCCGTTTAACAACTCCGCCCCTCGTGGGCGTCATCCAATTTACCTCCCGGTCGCCATTGTTCCGAGTAAAGGCGCCGGGAGTAAAAGGCTAAAACTTAAGTCTTAAGTGAAAAGATGCGACACGACACCGCTGTTATCGCGGTAACGCCGCACACACTGAACCTACACTGATAGCCTATATGAATAAAAGGCAAACGTGTAATCTCGCGGTTGCCATTGTCACCCCCGGAATCAAGCAGACAGACTGACCAGCAATATGTGACTAAGTTGCTCAGTCCTTTAGTGTCCGGTTTATTTATCTGTGCCCAGCAGAGTATTAGGGGTCCATGTAAAAAGCAATGCAAGCCCAAATATAAATGTAAACAGATATACTGTCTCTTTAACCCAGGCAGCCTTTATTATTAGCCAGGGGAAAGAAAGACAAGCCAGTGCCTGCGTCCTAACTGCCTAAATATCCCCTGCTAAAACTAGGGGAGTCTGAATCCAAGTTAAATGAGGTTTTTTCAAATGTAAATTTAAGAAAGTGCCCAAACTTTCTCTGAGATCTCTACCCCCAGAAAAAAAGGTTAGCACTTACCTCATGTTCTGCCTGGCAGTAAGGCAGTTCCCAGGTTTAAGAGATCCTCTGCCTCCCATGGACCTGGAAAGAAGATAACTAAAGTCCTGAGTAAAATGCTTCAGGTTTTCTTAGTCAGGGCAGCATCAGTATGGGAGGCGCAGTGAGAATTATGTCCCACCAGTTCCCATTGCTGGGCACTTTAAAAATAATAAACTCTTGATTGAATAATCTAATCTTCACTTTACCTCTTCCTATCACTAACGTAGGCAAAGAGAATGACTGGAGTTGGAGGGAAGGGAGGAGCTATTTAACAGCTCTGCTGTGGTGCTCTTTGCCTCCCATTAGTAATTAAGATGATCGGTGGACTCATCGTGTCTTAAAAAAAGGAAATGTATGCTTACCTGATAAAATTTATTTCTTTTACGATATGACGAGTGCACGGATTTCATCCTTGCTTATGGGATATCGCTTCCTGGTCAGCAGGAGGAGGCAAAGAGCACCACAGCAGAGCTGTATATATAGCTCCTCCCTTCCCTCCCACTCCAGTCATTCGATCGAAGTTAGGAAGAGAAAGGAAAAGCCAAGGTGCAGAGGTGACTGAAGTTTAACAAAAATAAAGACCTGTCTTGGAAAATGACAGGGTGGGCCGTGGTCTCGTCATATCATAAAAGAAATAAATTTATCAGGTAAGCATAAATTTCCTATTCTTTTACAAGATATGACGAGTCCACGGATTTCATCCTTACTTATGGGATACAATACCAAAGCTATAGGACACGGATGAAAGGGAGGGACAAGACAGGAACCTGAACGGAAGGCACCACTGCTTGAAGAACTTTTCTCCCAAAAACAGCCTCTGACGAGGCAAAAGTATCAAATTTGGAAAATTTGGAAAAAGTGTGAAGACGCGACCAAGTTGCAGCCTTGCAAATCTTTTCAACAGAAGCATCTTTTTTTAAAAGCCCATGAGGAAGCCACAGCCCTAGTAGAATGAGCCGTAATTCTTTCAGGAGGCTGCGGTCTCATATGCAAAACGGATGATACTCTTCAGCCAAAAAGAAAGAGAGGTAGCCGTAGCTTTCTGGCCCCTACGTTTACCGGAAAAAAACAAAAAATAATGAAGATGAGTGACGAAAATCTTAAGTCGCCTGCAAGTAAAACTTCAGGGCACGGACCACGTCCAAGTTATGTAATAAACGCTCCGTCTTAGATTAGGACACAATGAAGGAACAACAATTTCCTGATTGATATTTTTGTTGGAAACAACCTTAGGAAGAAAACCAGGTTTGGTACGTAACACTACCTTATCGGAATGAAAAATAAGGTAAGGAGAATCACATTGTAAAGCTGAAAGCTCAAACTCTGCGAGCAGAAGAAATAGCAACCAAAAATAAAACTTTCCAAGATAACAACTTAATATCTATGGAATGCATAGGTTCAAACGGAACCCCTTGAAGAACATTAAAAACTAAATTCAAACTCTAAGGAGGAGCAATTGGTCTAAACACAGGCCTGATTCTAGTTAGAGCCTGACAAAAGGATTGAACATCTGCCAGACGCTTGTGAAGCAAAATAGACAAAGCAGAAATCTGTCCCTTTAAGGAACTTGCTGAAAACCCTCTCTCCAATCCTTCTTGGAGAAAAGACAAAATCCTGGGAATCCTAACCCTACTCCATGAGCAGCCCTTGGATTCGCACCAATAAAGATATTTACGCCATATCTTATGGTAAATCTTTCTAGTAACTGGCTTACAAGCCTGAATCAAGGTATCAATGACCGAATCAGAGAACCATCGCTTAGATAAAATCAAGCGTTCAATCTCCAAGCAGTCAGCTGCAGAGAAAGTAGATTCTGATGATGGAAGGGCCCCTGAATGAGAAGATCCTGCCTCAATGGAAGCTTCCACGGTGGCAGAGATGACATGTCCACCAGATCGGCATACCAAGTCCTGCAAGGCCACGCAGGAGCGATGAGAATCACTGAAGCCCTCTCCTGTTTGACTCGAGCAATCACCTGTGGGAGGAGAGCAAATGGAGGGAACACATAAGCTAGGTTAAACGACCAAGGCATCTATCAGTTCAGCCTGAGGATCCCTGGATCTGGATCCGTATCTCGGGAGCTTGGTATTCTGACGAGACGCCATGATACCCAGGTCCGGCCTGCCCCATCTGAGAATCAGGCTGGCAAATACTTCCGGATGGAGTACCCATTCCCCCGGATGAAACGTCTGTCTGCTCAAAAAATCTGCCTCCCAATTGTCCACTCCTGGGATGTGGATTGCTGACAGATAACAAGAGTGAGTCTCCGTCCACTGAATTATCCTGGTTACTTCTGTCATCACTAAGGAACTCCTTGTTCCTCCCTGATGATTGATGTAAGCTACAGTCGTGATGTTGCCCGACTGGAATCTGATGAATTTGGTCGAAGCCAACTGAGGCCAAGCCTTAAGCGCATTGAATATTGCTCTCAGTTCAAGAATATTGATGGGAAGTAGAGACTCCGACCGAGTCCACACACCCTGAGCCTTCAGGGAATTCCAGACTGCACCCCATCCTAGTAGACTGGCGTCTGTAGTCACTATCTCCCATGAGGGTCTGCGGAAGCATGTCCCTTGGGACAGATGATCCGGCAACAACCACCAAAGAAGAGAGTCTCTCGTCTCCAGATCCAGATCTATTTGAGGAGACAAATTTGCATAATCTCCATTCCAAACGGAATGATGTCCATTGCCGCCACCATCAATCCAATTACCTCCATGCACTGAGCAACTGATGGCCGAAAATTGGACTGAAGGGATCGGCATGTATTAAGAATCTTTAATTTTCTGACTTTCGTCAAGGAAATTTTCATGGATATAGAGTCTATTAGAGTTCCCAAGAAAGGTACTGTTGTCCGTGGAATTAGTGAACTCTTTTCTAGATTTACCTTCCACCAGCGAGTCCTTAGAAAGGATAGAACAATGTCGGTAAGAGACTTTGTCAGCTGATAAGACGCCTGGATCAGAATATCGTCCAGATAAGGCACCACTGCAATGCCCCGCGGCCTGAGAACTGCCAGCAGAGACCCTAGAACCTTCTTGAAGATCCTGGGTGCCGTTGCCAGTCCGAAAGGAAGGGCCACGAATTGAAAATGTTTGTCCAGAAAGGCAAACCTCAGGAACTGGTGATGATCTCTGTGGATAGGAATGTGAAGATATGCATCCTTTAAGTCCACGGTAGTCATATATTGACCCTCCTGGATCAATGGAAGAATTATCATAATAGTCTCCATCTTGAAGGATGGGACTCTGAGAACCTTGTTTAGACTCTTGAGATCTAAAATGGGTCGGAATGTCCCCTCCTTTTTGGGAACCACAAAAATATTTGAGTAAAACCCCTGCCCCTGTTCCTGTATTGGAACGGGACAAATTACTCCCATAGTAGAGAGGTCTTTTACACAACGTAAGAACGCCTCTCCTTTTATCTGGTCTACCGACAATCGTGAAAGAAGAAACCTTCCCCTTGGGACAGAGTTTTTGAACTCCAACTGATACCCTTGAGACACGATTTCTAGTGTCCAGGGATCCTGAACGTCTCTTATCCAAGCCTGGACAAAGAGAGAAAGTCTGCCCCCTACTAGATCCCGTCACGGATAGGGGGCGCCCCTTCATGTTGTTTTTGGAGCAGCAGTGGGCTTCTTGGGTTGTTTACCCTTGTTCCAAGCCTGGTAGGGTCTCCAGGTGAGCTTGGCTTGAGGATAATTCCCTTCCTGTTTAGCGGAAGAGGAAGGGGGGCCTCCTTTGAAATTACGAAAGGAACGAAAATTACTCTGTCGTCCCTTTTGCTTAGTTGATTTGTCTTGAGGGAGGAGATGACCCTTACCTCCTGTAATATCAGAAATTATCTCTTTCAAATCAGGCCCGAACAGGGTCTTTCCCTTGAAAGGAATAGCCAAAAGCTTGGATTTAGAGGACACATCCGCAGACCAAGATTTCAACCATAAAGCTCTTCTTGCTAAGATGGAGAATCCCAAACTCTTAGCCGCTAATCTGATGATCTGAAAGGAAGCATTCGTAATAAAAGAATTAGCCAGCTTAAGGGCCTTAATTCTGTCCTGTATTTCCTCTAAAGAAGTCTCAATTCTAAAAGACTCTTCTATAGCGTCAAACCAAAAAGCAGCCGCAGTCGTGATTGTTACAATGCAGGCCGCCGATTGCAATAAAAACCATTGATGAATATAGAGTTTTTTTGAGAAGACCCTCCAACTTCTTATCCGTGGGGTCTTTGAAAGTACAACTGTCCTCAATAGGAATAGTCGTACGCTTCGCCAGGGTAGAAATAGCTCCCTCCACCTTAGGGACCATCTGCCAAGAGTCCCGAACAGTGTCAGCTATCGGATACATTTTCTTAAAAATAGGAGAAGGGGAGAACGGGATACCCAGTCTTTCCCATTCCCTTGCAATAATTTCCGAAATTCTCTTAGGAACCGGAAAAACATCTGAATAAGAAGGGACCTCTAAGTATTTGTCCATCTTACTCAATTTCTCTGGTAGGACCATTCTAGAGTCACAGTCGTCCAGTCACCAAAACCTCTCGCAGCAAAAGACGGAGGCGTTCAAGTTTAAATCTGAAGGACATGATGTCCAAATCTGTTGGGGGCAATGCACTTCCTGAATCAGACAGTTCCCCCTCAGACAGGGCCTCTCTACCCCCCAAATCAGAGCCTTGGGAAGGTATATCGGAGATAGCCATTAAAGCATCAGAAGTTGCAGGGACCACATGGGCCTCTGTCCTGCTGCGTTTGCCTTGTAACACTGGCAACTTAGATAAAACTTCTGTAAGAGTGGATGACATAACTGCAGCCGTATCCTGCAGAGTGAATGAAGAGGACGCTTGAGCGGGCGTTAAAGGTTGTGACGCTTGGGGAGAAAGATGCGGCATACCCTGAGTCATCAGGCTGAGAAACATCCTTAGATGTACTGGCATCAAAGAAAATTTGTTCTTTAAACTTTAAAGCCCTCTCAGTACATGAGGGACAAAAAGGAATAGGGGGTTCCACATTGGCATCTAAACACACAGGACATGTACTTTCCTGCAGATCAGCCATGATAAACCAGCAAAAGCAATATTGGTCGTTTTAATGTGATTATAAACAAACACTTGTAGTAATTTTGTTGAAAAAAACGATGTCCTGTGCCTTTAAAAAATAAAAACGTATACTTTTTTACTGCACCGCAATAATATGTAATAACACGGCAACCACAAAACTTCTTTTAAATTGATCGGTATGCTGTACAGACAAAATACGTGAAATTAAGCACCAACTCCACGCCACAGCTCCGCTGTGGCGCCTACCTGCCCCCACGAGTCCTGATAACCTTAGAGAGTGGCGCTCCCAAGATCACTTGAGCAGATACTAACACGAGCAGTCTTAGGCCACACCGGAGCTCTGAGAACCTCTCTCAATAGCCAGGATCCGGATAGCAAGTGCGCGAAACACTAAGCACCGCCCATCGTGGGCGGAATTATCTTGAATAACGTTCTTCATGATAACCGCATGGGAAAAAAATGTCGGAATCACCGACCTGTCCAAACCATGCAAATATAATGCCAAATGTGCCCCCACAAAAACCAACAATTTATTAGGGTCCTGAAAGCATCAGCCAAACTTTACCTAATAAATAGGGGATACCCATGCACACACCCATACCCTGTGCAAATTGATCACCCCTTCCCGATATAGGGAATCAGTACCAGTCCTTTCTGAGATACTACAGTCTCCCCAGAAGTAAATGACTGTATATACCTTAATACTGAACGCAGTATGAGTCTGTCCCACACAATGAAGATGTTCTTTTCCTCACCTCCAGCAGCTCTGTGTGGACAAAACAGGGCCTTAGATAATATCTGCTAAGACCACAATATGGAAGCTTGAATTTAGAATGAAAGTCTCCCCAGTCCATTGCTTAAAGCCTGTAGCTCAAGCCCTAAGAAAAAATAGTACACACAGGTACCATTTAAAAATAATTAACACTTGATTGAAGAATCTAAACTAACACCTCACTTTACCTCTTCCTATCACTAACACAGGCAAAGAGAAGGACTGGAGTGGGAGGGAAGGGAGGAGCTATATATACAGCTCTGCTGTGGTGCTCTTTGCCTCCTCCTGCTGACCAGGAGGCGATATCCCATAAGGATGAAATCAGTGGACTCATCATATCTTGTAAAAGAAAGAAAAAAAATAGTGACACCAAGTATTTTATTATATAGTGTTTTCGTTATAATAATGAAGTCTTTGGATTTAAAAAAATAAAATAAAATGGGGTTATAACAGATTCCAAACATGTTACAAAATGCATCTGTTTTAAGGAAAAACACATTTAAGAGCAGTCTTACATTTAAAAGGTTCTCAGTCAGCCAAAACAGTTTCAATTAAAAAGGAACAAAATATATTGCCCCTTCTCACTGCCAGCTTTTTTTATTTTTAAAAATCGCCTGTAGCGTGGCGTAGAGGTCCAAACCCGCTCCCGCCCTTCTCCAGCGATGGGCCGCCCATCCTCCTCCTTACCCACCCACCGAATGGCACCACCGCTGTCCGATGCAGAGAGAGCCACACAGAGTGGCCCTCTCTGTATCGGTAACTCTGCAACTCTATTTTCATGCACTCGTGGGGCATGCAGAAATAGCGTAATTTCGCTATTGTTAGCAAGTTTGCGGCAGAGAGAAGCCCAGGACTGCAGCGACGTACAGTGTAGGGTTAAAGGGATACTAGACCCATTTTTTTTTCAAGATTCAGAAAGAGCATGCAATTTTAAACAACTTTCTAATTTACTCCTATTATCAAATTTTATTTGTTCTCTTGTTATCTTTATTTGAAAAGCAAGTATGTAAGCTTAGGAGACGGACCATTTTTTGTTCTGCACATGGATTTCGCTTGCTAATTGATGGCTAAATGTAGCCACTAATCAGCATGCGCTATCCAGGGTGCTGAACCAAAAATGGGCCGGCTCTTTAGCTTAGATTTCAGCTTTTTCAAATAAAGATAGCAAAAGAACAAAGAAAAATTAATAGGAGTAAATTAGAAAGTTGCTTAAAATTGCATGCTTTATCTGAATCATGAAAGAAAAAACTTGGGGTTAGTATCCCTTTAAAGGCCGCCTCTTATCTCAGTGCATTTTGACATTTTACAGCTAGACAGCACTAGTTCATGTGTGCCAAAGATAACATTGTGCTCAGGCTTAGATACAAGGTAAAAAGTATATTAATATAACAGTGTTGGTTATGCAAAACTGTGGAATGGGTAATAAAGGGATTATCTATCTTTTTTTAAAATAAAAATAAAAGTCCTTTTAAGGTTTTATATGTAAGATTGCTTTTTAGCTCTTATATACACCTAACTACTCAAACAAATTAACTATTGCCAAAAGCAAATTAACTATGTCAAAAAGATCATTCTCTTAAAGCAGACCGAGTAAGACTGTAAATACATTTTAAAATATTGAATTAGCAAATATTACTTCCAAAATGTAGTAGCAAAGAAATTAAATAGGTTACATTTCATTCTAAACTGTATAAATGTGTGCTTCAATAATAACCAATAACGTTACCGGAGATTGTGGTTATATGACCTAAATATATACCACTGGTTTTCAAACCTGTCCTCAGACCTCCCTAACAGGCCATATTTTGACGATATCTCAACTAGAGCACAGGTGAAATTATCAATTTTTTAGTAATGGTTATTTTACCTGCTCTCACCTAAGGTAACCCTGAAAATCTGTCCTGTTAGGGAGGCCTAGGGGGCAGGTTTGAATACCAGTGCTATATTCTATGCATCAGATTGTAAGGAACTAAATTTCAGGAATGTGAAATCTAAGAACATGGAAATTGGACCAATCTGAAAACGTACAATAAGTTGTTATAGAAAAAGCTTAATGATTAAAAGAAATACAATAAAAAAGTAGTGCATGGGGTTTATTCACTAATCTATATACAAACTAAAAAGTTTAAGATTTACCAGGTATTCATATAGTTCTTCATTGTACAAGAATTCAATAGGTTGCCGGTCACAAAAATCCTACACAAAGTGCGACACAGAGAGTAATAAATTAATTAGTACATTTTGTATAAGCAGAATTCTCTTGCAGAAATACTTGCAAAAAAAAAGTGTCATCATTAACCATGGGGCAGCGTGCAAATCCAGAGGAAACACACACAATGGAATTGCTAGAGCACAGGTGAATTGGTCAGGTCCAGGTAATATGCAGCCAGAATTAAATCCTGGCCCGTTAGTATTAGTAACAGATCGTGGAACACATCTAAGTCACACGCCATGAATGAGCTTCCCCACCCCAAACACATACAGTTTTCATTCCAGTTCCAGCTTTAGATACACTACTTTTTATTAGACCAGTAGCAGCTCTGTTACACAAATCACAACTTAAAAATAAAAGTGTTTGACAATTTAAATAAACATAGCACATATTGTGAAAGTCCCTATTTCAAGCTCAACTCCAAAATAAGCTTTTGTCTAAAGGCCTTGAAACAAAACATAATATTTTCTTTTAAAACTGAGCAGGTGAAAAACAATACACATATTGCAGGTCTCTATTGAAGTGATCATTTATGAACATTTGTGAATTGTGCTCTGAACTAACAAATCACTGTGTAGAATGTTTGTTCAGATATATTTGCACATGCTTAAATGGATACTAAACCCACATTTTTCCTTTCACGATTCAGATAGAGCATGCAATTTTAAGCAACTTTCTAATTTACTCCTATTGTCAATTTTTCTTCGTTCACTTGCCATCTTTATTTTAAAAGCAGGAATGTAAAGCTTAGGAGCCAGCCTATTTTTGGTTCAGAACCTGGGTTATGCTTTTTTATTGGTGGCTAAATTTAGCCACCAATAAGCAATAGCTATCCAGGGTGCTGAATCTAAAATGGGCTGGCTCCTTAGCTTTGCATTCCTGCTTTTTAAATAAAGATAGCAAGGGAATCAAAAGAAAATGATAATAGGAGTAAATTAGAAAGTTGCTTAAAATTGCATTTTCTATCTTAATCATAAAAAAGGAAAAATTTGGGTTTAGTATCCCTTTAAGTATGATGAAGGCACCTGAGCCTCTTTTGGAAGAAACTACAGCAAACATTCTTTTCAGAAGTATTTTACAGCAAAAGCACGTGAAAATAAAATAAAAAATTTTGAACAGCTTTATTCAACACAGTCATATGCCACTTACCATGAATTCTGTACTACTATGAGAAAACCCTCTGTAAACATAGGAAAAAAAGAGACCGTTAGTAATTGAACCATTTTTAAAAATGTGTGCTATGTTTACTACATACTATTAAAGGGATAGGAAAGTCAAAATTAAACTTGCACGATTCAGATAGAGCATGTCATTTTAAAGGACCAGTCAATACAGTAGATTTGCATAATCAACAAATGCATGATAAGAAGACAATGCAACTGGTCTGAACTTCAAATGAGTAGTATATTTTTAAAAAATAAATTGCAAAGTTATGTCTATTTCCACCCCCCCCCCCTGCATCATGTGACAGCCATCAGCCAATCACAAATGCATATACGTATATGCTGTGAATTCTTGCACATGCTCAGTAGGAGCTGGTGACTCAAAAAACATAATTTATGCTTACTTGATAAATTTATTTCTCTTGTGGTGTATCCAGTCCACGGATCATCCATTACTTGTGGAATTCTCCTTCCCAACAGGAAGCTGCAAGAGGATCACCCACAGCAGAGCTGTCTATATAGCTCCTCCCCTAACTGCCACCTCCAGTCATTCGACCGAAGACAAGCAAGAGAAAGGAGAAACCATAGAGTGCAGTGGTGACTGTAGTTTAAAAATAAAATATACCTGCCTTAAGATGACAGGGCGGGCCGTGGACTGGATACACCACAAGAGAAAGAAATTTATCAGGTAAGCATAAATTATGTTTTCTCTTGTAAGGTGTATCCAGTCCACGGATCATCCATTACTTGTGGGATACCAATACCAAAGCTAAAGTACACGGATGAAGGGAGGGACAAGGCAGGAACTTAAACGGAAGGTACCACTGCCTGTAAAACCTTTCTCCCAAAAATAGCCTCTGAAGAAGCAAAAGTATAAAATTTATAAAACTTTGAAAAAGTATGCAGCGAAGACCAAGTCGCCGCCTTGCAAATCTGTTCAACAGTTTTAAAAGCCCATGTGGAAGCCACAGCTCTAGTAGAAAGAGCTGTAATCCTTTCAGGAGGCTGCTGGCCAGCAGTCTCATAAGCTAAGCGTATTATACTTCTTAGCCAAAACGAAAGAGAAGTTGCCGAAGCCTTTTGGCCTCTCCTCTGTCCAGAGTAGACAACAAACAAAGCAGATGTTTGACGAAAATCTTTAGAAGCTTGTAAATAAAATTTTAAAGCACGAACCACGTCAAGATTGTGTAATAGACGTTCCTTCTTTGAAGGATTAGGACACAATGACGGAACAACAATCTCCTGATTGATATTCTTATTAGATACCACTTTAGGTAAAAACCCAGGTTTGGTACGCAAAACTACCTTATCTGCATGGAAGATCAGATAAGGGGAATCACACTGTAAGGCAGATAACTCGGAAACTCTACGAGCCGAGGAAATAGCTACCAGAAAAAGAACTTTCCAAGATAAAAGCTTGATATCTATGGAATGCAGAGGTTCAAACGGAACCCCTTGAAGAACTTTAAGAACTAAATTTAAACTCCATGGCGGAGCAACTGGTTTAAACACAGGCTTGATTCTAACTAAAGCCTGACAAAACGCCTGAACGTCTGGAACATCCGCCAGACACGTGCAAAAGAATAGACAGAGCAGAAATCTGTCCCTTTAAGGAACTAGCTGACAATCCCTTTTCCAATCCTTCTTGGAGAAAAGATAATATCCTGGGAATCCTGACTTTACTCCATGAGTAACCTTTGGATTCACACCAATAAAGATATTTACGCCATATCTTATGATAGATTTTCCTGGTGACAGGCTTTCGTGCCTGAATTAAGGTATCAATGACTGACTCGGAGAAGCCACGCTTTTATAAAATCATGCGTTCAATCTCCAGGCAGTCAGTCTCAGAGAAATTAGATTTGGATGGTTGAAAGGACCCTGAAGTAGAAGGTTCTGCCTCAGCGGCCGAGTCCATGGTGGAAGGGATGACATGTCCACCAGATCTGCATACCAAGTCCTGCGTGGCCACGCAGGTGCAATCAAAATCACTGATGCTCTCTCCTGCTTGATTTTGGCAATCAGACGAGGGAGCAGAGGAAACGGTGGAAACACATAAGCCAGGTTGAAGGACCAAAGCGCTGCTAGAGCATCTATCAGCGTTGCCTTGGGATCCCTGGACCTGGATCCGTAACAAGGAAGTTTGGCGTTCTGGCGAGACGCCATGAGATCCAGTTCTGGTTTGCCCCAAAGTTGAATCAACTGTGCAAATACCTCCGGATGGAGTTCCCACTCCCACGGATGAAAAGTCTGCCGACTTAGAAAATCCGCCTCCCAGTTCTCTACTCCTGGGATATGGATAGCTGATAGATGGCAAGAGTGAACCTCTGACCATAAAATTATTTTTGAAACCTCCAACATTGCTAGGGAACTCCTTGTTCCCCCTTGATGGTTGATGTAGGCTACAGTCGTGATATTGTCCGACTGAAATCTGATGAACCTGACCGCAGCAAGCTGAGGCCAAGCCTGAAGAGCATTGAATATCGCTCTTAGTTCCAGAATGTTTATCGGAAGGAGTGCCTCCTCCTGAGTCCACGTGCCCTGAGCCTTCAGGGAGTTCCAGACTGCACCCCAGCCCAGAAGGCTGGCATCTGTCGTTACTATTGTCCAATCTGGCCTGCGGAAGGTCATACCCTTGGACAGATGGACCCGAGATAGCCACCAGAGAAGAGAATCCCTGGTCTCTTGATCCAGATTTAGTAGAGGGGACAAATCTGTGTAATCCCCATTCCACTGACTGAGCATGCAAAGTTGCAGTGGTCTGAGATGTAGGCAGGCAAACGGCACTATGTCCATTGCCGCTACCATTAAGCCGATTACTTCCATACACTGAGCCACCGAAGGGCGAGAAGTAGAATAAAGAACACGGCAAGAATTTCGAAGTTTTGATAACCTGGTCTCTGTCAGGTAAATCCTCATTTCTACAGAATCTATCAGAGTTCCCAGAAAGGAAACTCTTGTGAGAGGGGATAGAGAACTCTTCTCTTCGTTCACCTCTTGAATTGAAGAAAAACAACTAAAATACACCACATCTCTCTAACTGCTCCCATGCTTGTCGAGAGCTGCAAGAGAATGACTGGAGGTGGCAGTTAGGGGAGGAGCTATATAGACAGCTCTGCTGTGGGTGATCCTCTTGCAGCTTCCTGTTGGGAAGGAGAATATCCCACAAGTAATGGATGATCCGTGGACTGGATACACCTTACAAGAGAAAGTGTAAATATTAAAAGACCATGCACGTTTTGTTAATGGAAGTAAATTGGAAAGTTGTTTAAAATTACATGCTGTATCTGAATCATGAAGTTTAATTTTGACTTGAGTGTCACTTTAAGACACTTTTAAATTCACTTCTATTTTCAAATGTGCTTTCTCCTCTTGGTATCCCTTGTTGAAAAAGAACACGCACATATCATACACTAGTGGGAGCTGCTGCTAATTGGTGCCTGCACACATTTGTCTTTTGCGATTGGCTGATTAGATGTGTTCAGCTAGCTGCAAGTAGCGCTATGTTCTTCCTTCAGCAAAGAATAACAAGAGAATGAAGCAAATTTGATAATGGAAAACAGAATTTATGCTTACCTGATAAATTACTTTCTCCAACGGTGTGCCCGGTCCACGGCGTCATCCTTACTTGTGGGATATCTCTTCCCCAACAGGAAATGGCAAAGAGTCCCAGCAAAGCTGGCCATATAGTCCCTCCTAGGCTCCGCCCACCCCAGTCATTCGACCGGCGGACAGGAGGAAATATATATAGGAGAAACCATATGGTACCGTGGTGACTGTAGTTAGAGAAAATAATTCATCAGACCTGATTAAAAAAGCAGGGCGGGCCGTGGACCGGACACACCGTTGGAGAAAGTAATTTATCAGGTAAGCATAAATTCTGTTTTCTCCAACATTGGTGTGTCCGGTCCACGGCGTCATCCTTACTTGTGGGAACCAATACCAAAGCTTTAGGACACTGATGAAGGGAGGGAGCAAATCAGGTTACCTAAACGGAAGGCACCACAGCTTGCAAAACCTTTCTCCCAAAAATAGCCTCCGAAGAAGCAAAAGTATCAAATTTGTAAAATTTGGCAAAAGTGTGCAGTGAAGACCAAGTCGCTGCCTTACATATCTGGTCAACAGAAGCCTCGTTCTTGAAGGCCCAGGTGGAAGCCACAGCCCTAGTGGAGTGAGCTGTGATTCTTTCAGGAGGCTGCCGTCCGGCAGTCTCATAAGCCAATCGGATGATGCTTTTAAGCCAAAAGGAAAGAGAGGTAGAAGTCGCTTTTTGACCTCTCCTTTTACCAGAATAAACAACAAACAAGGAAGATGTTTGTCTGAAATCTTTTGTAGCCTCTAAATAGAATTTTAGAGCACGGACTACGTCCAAATTATGTAACAAACGTTCCTTCTTTGAAACTGGATTCGGACATAAAGAAGGTACAACTATCTCCTGGTTAATATTTTTGTTAGAAACAACCTTAGGAAGAAAACCAGGCTTAGTACGCAAAAAACAAAACTTTCCAAGATAGTAACTTAATATCTATGGAATGTAAAGGTTCAAACGGAACCCCTTGAAGAACTGAAAGAACTAGATTTAGACTCCAGGGAGGAGTCAAAGGTCTGTAAACAGGCTTGATCCTAACCAGAGCCTGAACAAATGCTTGAACATCTGGCACAGCTGCCAGTCTTTTGTGTAGTAAGAAAGATAAAGCAGAGATCTGTCCCTTTAGAGAACTTGCAGATAATCCTTTCTCCAAACCTTCTTGTAGAAAGGAGATTATCTTAGGAATTTTTATCTTATTCCATGGGAATCCTTTGGATTCACACCAACAGATATATCTTTTCCATTTAAACACCAAAAAACTCTTAACCATCTCCGTGGAGATGTTGCCTGTGCAACGGCAAAGAGACAGACTGGGGTGGGCGGAGCCTAGGAGGGACTATATGGCCAGCTTTGCTGGGACTCTTTGCCATTTCCTGTTGGGGAAGAGATATCCCACAAGTAAGGATGACGCCGTGGACCGGACACACCAATGTTGGAGAAATAAATTTGAAAGTTGTTTAAAATTGTATGTTCTATCAAAATCATGAAAGACATTATTTGGGTTTCCTGCTCCTTTAATTTAAAACTAATAAATATGGTAATACAGTATCTTTATTTGCAAAATACATAAACGTACAATATAAATGAATCCCCTCTCAAAATTACCTGGCCTCTCTTTCTCTCATCTTTGCTTCGTAAGCCCTTTTTAATTCTGCAAACAAAATAGAAAAATATCTATACAATGTATTCATAAAGCAAAAGAGTCCTTAGCCATGCTAGTAACCAGGGCTTTAGTTTTCACAAGAGGGGCTGCAAAATACATCAGACATTGTAAATAATGTTGTCCTTTTGCTTTTCTCAAAGTTAATGAGCAGAATATATCAATCAATGAGTACCGGCACCTTTTATTTTACAAACGAAGCACTGCTAGTAACTATTAACATTAGCCTGAACACATATACTAACAAAGGAAGGCTGTGCTTGCATTATTCTTAGACTTTTATCCTTCATAGTTGCACAGATCCAGATGGGGTTTGTACAGTAGTCAAACATGATTTAAACTACCAAACTTCAAGAGATGCAATTCTAGAACTGAAATAGTGCAGATCACTTTCAAACTGAAAGGCAAAACATGGAAAATGCTCTGAAGGAGAAAAAATATTTATTTTCAATGGTTTAATTCCACAAAAACTGGATAAAGAATTTTTTACTTCTTTAAAAACAAAACAAAAAAACCCCATAATATCCGCTCACATAAGCTCAATGCATTTCAGCGAACCAAGTTGCTTTCCTAAAGAGGAAATTAACAATTCATAAACAAGGTCAGCGGATTTTATCTATTTATACTGTATCCAGTTTTCAGCCCTTTGTGAAATTAAAGCGTTTTTCCTGTGCTTATTTTCCAATTAGCACCTTTCAGTTTGAAAGCATTCTGCACTATTGCAGTTCTTCTTTCTAGAATTAGATTCATTGAACTTTGGTGGTTTCCTTCACTCCTGACCACAGTACAAACCCCATTGGGATTTACGCTGCTGTGTAGGAGGATTGTGTCATGCAGTCGGGGGAAAGGAAGGCAGCAGTCCCAGAAAGAGGGGAGTAAATAGTTTTAAACAGACTCAGACATGGTTATTCTGTTTCCTGTATAGTTTGTTTTTATACCATAATACCACTTGCCCCACAAACGTACACACGTTTCACCAAC